>NC_053156.1:62552328-62888266 GCF_016835505.1 Polypterus senegalus
ATTTTTCTGAATGTTTCTTAATATAAGTGTGGGCTGAAATAAAAGTGACCATTCAGATACAGACATTCATTTTAGGACAGTGAAACAGGCCGAAACTGCAATCAGCACCCATAGCAGTTCCTATTAAAAAAATCATTAAACTTTTGGGGTAATATACTAGCCATAAGGTACACATGCATTTATTAAGTCTTATCCAACTAACTATTCCATCTGTTTTTGCATGCATGATTATACTTGGACAGGATGCCAGCCCATTATGCAATGCATTAATGCACAATATATCACACTTACTATTACTGTGCTAAATGGTTTAGTTTGAGAGCAAGGTGCTGGCTTTACACAATATTTTAACAAGAGGCCAATCTGTAACTATTAAGAAAACTTTTACTCTGCTTCCCTGACTCTGGCTTCAAACAGAAATCCTCTTAGTAATTTTCAATCTTGAATATTTTAATTACATTGCATTACCTGCGTTGTGAGGGAGCGTCAGTTATGGCACTACAGCCATGTGGTGCGACTCCCCAAGGGTGATCCAACTCGCAGGATCCTCATTGTTGCGGAACCAAGTGGCTGGACCAGGCCAAGGGGACACCCACGTAACACCTGGCTGCGGCAGATACAGGGTAATACCCGAAGGTGTGTACTGGGCCGTGTGTGTGCCTAGTTGCCAACCAGGTTTCTGAGCTGTTTTGTGTAGTGGGTTGCGGCAACACGCTGGACCAGTGCATGTTCCCCAACCTGACCTGAATATTTTATATATTTTAGTTTGTAAACTGTAGGCAGTTTGACATGTTGGTTAACAGCCCCATTTCTACATTTTAAAGTTTCTATTTTCCTTCAGTGCCTAACTATATCAAATATGTGGCAGAACTAAGAGTCTCTCATTCAGAAACACGGCAAAGAAAACTTTCATATCTTTTAATTTGATTTAAATGTGTCTTCACAGCCTACTATTTTTTAACAAGTTAGAGAACAGAGTCTGGAAGACCAGAATGATCTTGGTAATCGGTCAGCTGTGCCATACCTGCAAGGAAATTGTGCAAAACATGAAAAGCTAGGCACAGAAAATGTGGGTCAGACAGAGAGACAGACATATCAGGGTAATTTAAAGACATAAAGAAGGATTTACAGTGGGGGAAGCATTCAGTCACAGCACATTACAGGTCAAGATACTATGGAATCATACCAAAAGTCATATGCTCTGCTCTTCTCATGGCAAAATAGTTATGGGATTATCTGATCATGACTGACAAGCTGTATTAAACCAATGCAATGTGGTTGTTAAATTATTATTTCTGCATAGAGTGTCTCATTATAATATAAGGCTTCAGGAGAGCTGAATAACCCAGGAATAAAAGTGCAGATGTATTACTGTAATATTTAATGTTCAATAAAGGGCTGAAAATGACATTATTATATAAAAAGTTATTACAAATAATAAGGTAAATCACCCTACTGAAAAAAATGTACAGTATAACTACAATATATTCTGTCACAATGAATAGCTGAGGCTGTTTGAACAGAAATGAATGTCTAGATCTACAGAATAAACTTTTGGTAAATTTCTCTATGTGAAGAGCAGTTGTGTTGGTACAAATTTTGGAAGCAAGTGTACTGGATTTTATAGGGTCTCTTACATATACTGCACTACTGGACAGAAAACTGCCCCCACTTTACACCTCGCCTCTCTATGACAGAAGTTACAGAGCACAAAAACACAATATTTACCAAAGAACATCTTATTTGAAACACCCCAACCCCAATTACATTAAAAAATTGTGATTTTTTTCAAATGTACAGGCTGAATGGCAGAAAAGACAAAACAAGAACAGTTTTATTTCTCCTGGTGGTGCACAGGTGGCCTTAATAAGCCACAGTCTAACCCATTGCAAACAGCTCCTTTAAAACAAAGAAACACATTTCTAATTTTTGAGTCACTGCTAAAGATAAACAGTAAAGACCTGCCCACTCCACCCACCCACAATATGTATGCGATTCTGCAAAATCAAAAACGCACCTTTTAAACCCTAACCCACTTTTAAAAAGAGAGTATGAATATGAGTTCTCAAACATTGAGATCTATCTATATAATGGGAGTGCAATATAACACAAACCCATACCCACTCCCTTTTGAAGCTTAAAATCTTAATCTAATCAAGTCATACAAATCAAATCAAATCCTAGCAGTCGGGATTCATGACAGCCATAGAACAGACAGGCTGCAATGGAATGCACTACGATACTTCCCTTTCACTCCAGGAATCCAAAGTGGGCTGAGACAAGCCACAATATCTTTTTGCTCTGTTGGTCCCCCAGCATTGGAAACACCTGACCAGTTAGCTTTATGAACAGAGAGACTTAGAAGCTCTTCTCAGTCAGTGAAGAGATTATTCTGATGCTGGCCAACATGTCCATCTCCAAGCATTCACCTTACGGACGCAAGTATGGAACAGGCATGGTAACATCTCGAAAAAAACGGTGCAGTAGTGCATTTTTCGCGGAGATCCTCTTGTTGGGGTCATACTGCAGCATTTGCTAAAAAAAGTTAAATAAAGAAAGAGGTGAGGGTAATGGGTCTAAATGAAAGACACACATGTGCACACACTACGTCTAAACAGCACCCAGCTGCAGTACATGAAGGAAGCTCAAATTCAGAAATCAAACTACAAACTGGGTGGCTAAGTAGTTAAAAGCATCTACAAAGTTTGACAAGTGTACAGCCCATTGATCAGATAGATGTGCAACCAACATTTTTATTTAATAAACATGCCCAAATATTAACACTGGGAGAGAAAAAGTACATGCAAGATAATTGCTGGCATTGCCCAAAGTTTCTGAAACTTGCCAGCTAATTACTTACTGCAAGGAGATCCTGACCATCTTCATCAAGTGGTGGAGCCACTTTACTCAAGTCCTGTCGAGCCCACTTGGGAAATGTGGATTTGTAGTCTGGCATGGAGGTGACACCCGGCCACACTGTCTCATCTGGTGTACCCAGGGTCCGAAAGATACGAAAGAGTTGGTCGATTTCTGAGTCACCTGGAAACAATGCCCTACGTGTGACCTAGATGAAAAGTTAAGGAAAAAAAGGGGCTTAAAGTAGCAGTTTAATTTTTAAGCTCAGCAGGCAGCCCCAAAAGAAATGTGTTTGTAGAAATTATAGGAGTCATTTCACATAATTATATTTCACTGACAAGTATAAATCCTAATACAGTTCATTTCATTGGGGGTAACAAACCCACAGTACTTTATATGAGCATTATCTCTTTAAATAAAAATTTTTAAAAGTCCCCATATACAAAAACAGACAAGACACAAGATCCAGTATTTTATGGCAGGGAAGTGCATAGCTTAACATGCAATAAAATAAAACTCTGGTCTTAATTAATAAATGGCCAGTCTAACATTCAGCATCCTTACAGTTCCCACTAATCTGAAATACAGTGGCAACCACATGCTCAGGGTGGGAATTTCACTTAAACCATTTGACCTAGGAGGCTAGACAATCATTTCCTGGACTATCATAGAAAATAATTTTGATTTTTTTTTTGCACAGACAAGTGAAGCAGTAGACAAACGCAACATGTATGGCATGATTTACTTAAGACTTTCTAAAAGCTTTTGATACCACACTATGCCAAAGACTAACTTTGAAACTATAATTTACTGACATTAGAGGTAAATAACATCTGGATTTCACGTTAATTCAAGGGGCAGAAGCAAAGAATATGGTTAGGAGAAGAATGTTCCACATGTAGCAAGGTTCACCCATCTGTGCTTGAACCATTACACTTTGATATTTATGTTAAAGGGCTTGATTCAAACGGAGATAATAAATGTGCGAAATTAACAGACGACACTAGAAGAAATAGCAAATACCAAGGATACAGCTGAAACAATCTTATCAGATAGGGAATATACAGAAACAAATAAAAAGGCTGATAAAATATTAGGTTATATTGCAAAAATATCTATTGAATAAATCACAAGATACTATGCTCAGACATGTAGTTCACTAGTGAAACCTTATCTGGTATACTGTATACAGTTCTTACCCTCATGCAAACAAAAAGCATAGCTGCTACAGTACAGAAAAGAGCGCCAAGGTGCACGCCTATGTGAATTAAACATCAACTTTTGAGAGGACCATATTTCCATATGAATTCTTTCAGCTAAACAGTGAATCATGGACACTGCTGGAAATTAAGGGGAAGTGCAATTTACAATTTCTGCAAAGGTTCATATCAAACCGAAAAAAAAACAAAAAAAAAAACACTAATGAGTCACATACTTGAAGAAAAACCCTTGACAATATTTTAAGTTTGTCTGGGCAACATAGTTATTAACTAGCTAAACATGATTAGTGAACTAAATGGATCTTCCCATTTGTTACATGTCTTGTACTATATAGTGTAAATTCTTTGCGTTCAGTCATCCACTTCTTTTGCAATCATATTCACCAACTGTCGCCAGCACTAGTATGCATGAGCATAGTGGCATACGTAGACATACGTCAAAGTGGGCCTCACACGGCAGTCTCTTTTAGAAAAGACCTTTGTTTACTACCACGTGCTTTGTATCCCCAGAGGCCAGTATGCCAGGGTCAGTTGAGAGAGCATTACTGGATCACCACTGAAGTATCACATTGGCATTCTATGAATCAGCCCACATCAAGAACAAATATTCCTCTCATTGGAAAAGGAAACTTTTTACCCCAAGGCAAAAGTGATGTAAACCTCAGAAAATAATGAGTGTGGTATAAAATGGGATTTACTTGAAAATCAAGTGTAAGTAAAGGTTACTTTTGAGGTATTATTTATTTCAAGGTAATTTTTTGAGCATTTGCACCAACTATGTTTAAGGATTCCCAGGTGTTTTTAAGAGGTCACTCATAACCTTGTGCTCACACAAATAACAAGGCCTGAACGAGTACTGTAGTGTCATCCTAGCAGAAACATGCATAAAGAACTGTCGCAGAATATAAGAGAAAAAATTAAGCAAATATCTAACAGCAGACAAATCCATTGAGCAAAGCTGTATTATATAAAGGTGAAAAAGCATGTGCATTTATGACTTGATGCCCCAGGGTGCTCATATCCCGAGTTGTGCACAGGACAGCACAAGATTTGCACAACCACAGGCTTAACAAAGAGTTCCCTGTGTGTCAAAACAATATAACCATCAGCTAGCAGAATGTTCCTGGCTGATATAACTGAAGGTCTAAGAATGGATGATGTTTGGGGATATTCAGATAAAATTCCAAAGATAAAATGTAAAATAAGGTACAAATATACTTCTGTTTGAATATATAAATCCATTGAAAATACAAATATTACAAACCCAACAGACAAACAATACAGAAACTCCTACCATTTCAGCAAAGATGCATCCCAGACTCCAGATATCGACGGCTGTGGAGTAGTATTTACAACCCAACAGAATCTCAGGGGGTCGGTACCATAGTGTCACCACCTGCGCAGAGAAGGAACAACAGATGTGTATTTCATACTATACATATCTACAAGGAGTTTTACTATTTGCCATAGTTTTCTATTTTATATCTTCCATCATCTGAACTAGTCAAGTGATAAGTAGATCTACCTTGGATGGCCCCTTGCGAGTGTAGGTGTGTGTTTGAAAGTGGCCTGGGATGGTCATTATTCTATGCTGGATTGATTTAAGGCTTGCGCCTATTTTTTAAATTGACTGGTCTGAATACACAATGATTAAATTAGTGAAATTAAAGTCATTGTCAACTATACACATCACAGGTTTAAACACTTCTAATACCATATTTGTAGACTCCCAAACTTGCATTATGAGCCACCCCAACCAAAACTGCAACATATTCCTAAGAATCTAGTACCACAGTTGCCTACAGGAAATATTATCCATGGAATACAGCAGGAGATACTATCAAACTGGCATGGAATACAGCATATTGTAGATTCAATAAATAATAACTGGTCTGGTTATAGAGAGGCTTTTACATCTAAAAGTCCTTAGCTAAGTTGCTACAGTACAAACTTTGCTAGAAACAGCAATTCTCAGATGCATACCCTTAACTACTATATAGCTCTTTGAACAGGCAATGCAGAAGTACCTAACATTGCACAAATATCACACTTTGTGAGGGAGGGCTTTCCTGTTCAGCCACATATGTGCTACAATTAGTTTATAAAACTATATTGTACACTTTTCATGCTGCCATCAACTTTCCCTGCCTCACATTAAAGCCACACACTACTGGTGACTACTTATTAAATTTTCCTTACCTCATGGGTGTAGGTGCGAACAGGAACCCCAAATGCCCTGGCCAAGCCAAAATCCGCCAGCTTGATGGCACCTTCAGCATTGATAAGTAAATTTTGTGGTTTGAGATCACGATGCAAGACACGATGAGAGTGGCAAAAGGCAAGCCCCTGCAACAGCTGCCATAGGTAACTCTGCAGACAGAAGACAGTGTTGAAAAAGTGTTATAAACAGACAATAAGCTGGAGCCTTGGGGCTAGAGAATAGCTCCACCATGGCACAATATTATAAGCCCAGAATTAGGAGAACAGAAAAAAAAACATGACTGTTAAATATCCTTATACAAATTGTTATGTAGCACAGTGATCTCTCTCCTTAGTGATATCTTTTTTACACAGTGCCTTTTCTCACAGTTAAAATGCTAACAAAAAATATAAAAACTTTGGTCAATTCATCTGTTTGTACATTAATGAAAAATTTTAGAGAGAGAGAGAGAAGAGAGAGAGAGAGAGAGAGACACTCATTCTTTTTAGTCTTCTTAGTATTATAATGGCATAGTTAAGGTTGTTAAGACTTGTACTGGGTGTGACCAGGATGGACAGTATTAGAAATGAGTATATTAGAGGGTCAGCTCAGGTTGGACAGTTTGGGGACAAAGTCAGAGGGGTGAGATTGCGTTGGTTTCAGCACATACATAGGACAGATGCTGGGTATATTGCCTATCCACAGGGGTCTCTCTATAATGTAAATTATTACTTGCATGTAAAATAGAGGTCCTTGGGTTGCTCCCCCCAACCATGCTGAATTTCTCACTGTACTACCAGCAAAACTGTACAATTTAAATTTTTTGACCAGCTCTTGAACTCTAACTTTTCTCACATGGCCCAAAGTGTCTATATATTTTCGTTGCAGCCCAAAGTGTCTATAGATTTTCGTTGCAGCTGTATTATGCCAATCTGTATAACACTGGCATCCAATTTCAACTTATTCATATAGTTGTAGGGTGTTATACCATATTACCCATTAATGGAAGCAATGTGAAGTAAATCAAAATTACACCTTTTTGGCTAACTGAACGGAGTGACAGAGTACAATATGCAAGTTTTCGAGGCAGCTCAGGCCCTTATAGCCAATAAATAGTGTCACTTTGTTTTGACTTCTCATAAACTTGTTCATATGAAACACATCTCAACTTTAGAAACTAGCAAATATAATATAAAGGTAACTCAAAAAAAGCATAACATTGCCATAATAGTTATATAACAGCAGCTACATTTTCTAGTAACTATATTAATGCATCCCATTGGGTAATAGCAATTCTTTATAAAAAAATAAATAAAAATTAACCTGTTTCTTGCCAAGCACTCTTATAGGTGCAATTATAAGTTAAATCTGCAATAATTATTTTAATCTTTGGAGACCTTTTAAGCAATGTTTGAATTCACAGACATGAAAGTAAAAGCAAGACAACAAGAAGCACAATTACGTGTTTTTCTTTAAAAGAATGAAAATGTCTCTACTAATATCTCAATAAGGTTGATTCTTTATTTGAACTCCTTAATTTGGTATTGTGATTTCACTTGCATGAAAGCAAAAATGCTCAACTTTTCAATTCCACAACTGATTACAGGTGGCAATATTCACTCTATAAAGAATGCCTGTCAACAAATAGCAGAATAACATGCAAAGCCACATGCAAAATCTTGTTTAGCAAGATAGAGTGTCTGATGCACCTTTGGCTGAACAAAATGCATCAGCAAAAATAAGGTGACAGTCTGATTAACTAAAAAAAAAAAAAAATCACATATATTAAAATAAATGAAGATAAACAAATTCTAGATAAGAGGTACATTCTAAACCATTTTTATAATTCATTGGATCAACCAAGAAATATACTGTAGAAGCCAAATAAAATTAGCATTACAATTTGGATGCATATACAGTTATTAAAGTGTGATAGTGATTAAAAGTTGAAGTAAATCTGACAATTATTATTTTGGAGAAAAGCGCTTATGGAAATTAAGTAGATACACTAATTCTCTTAACACTGTTTGATAACGTGACATGTGTGAAGCAGGGGAATTTTGAGTTTGAAAGTTTTAACCAAGGTGTATGCAAACTTTGGGCCCAAACTACAGGCAAAATAGGCAATTGCCTAGGGTGTCAAAGTTTTGACAGAGCAGCATTTTGTTGACATAAAATCCACCAAATTCATCAATAAACCTCTGATGAAGAATAAAAACCTTGGACGACGTTTTCCCTTGCCCGGACGCGGGTCACCGGGGCCCCCCTCTGGAGCCAGGCCTGGAGGTGGGGCTCGATGGCGAGGCCTGGTGGCCGGGCCTGCACCCATGGGGCTGCCGGGCACAGCCCGAAGAGGTAACGTGGGTCCTCCTCCCCATGGGCTCACCACCTATGGGAGGGGCCAAGGAGGTTGGGTGCAGTGTGAGTTGGGTGGTGGCGAAGGCGGGACCTTGGCGGTCTGATCCTCGGCTACAGAAACTGGCTCTTGGGACGTGGAATGTCACCTCTCTGAAGGGGAAGGAGCCTGAGCTAGTGCTTGCGAGGTCGAGAGGTTCCGCTAGATATAGTCGGACTCACCTCGACGCACAGCTTGGACTCTGGAACCAATCTCCTTGAGAGGGGCTGGACTCTCTACCACTCTGGAGTTGCCCCCGGTGAGAGGCCAAGCAGGTGTGGGCATACTTATTGCCCCCGACTGGAGCCTGTGCATTGGGGTTTACCCCGGTGGACGAGAGGGTGGCCTCCCTCCGCCTTCTTTGGGGGGCTGGGGAAGGGTCCTGACTGTTGTTTGTGCGTATGCACCGAACAGCAGTTTGGAGTATCCACCCTTTTGGAGTCTCTGGAGGGTTGCTAGAGGGCATACCTTCTGGGATTCCCTCGTTTTGCTGGGAGACTTCAATGCTCACGGGCAATGCCAGTGAGACCTGGAAGGGCGTGATTGGGAGGAATGGCCCCCCCGATCTGAACCCGAGCGGTGTTTTGTTATTGGACTTCTGTGCTCGTCACGGATTGTCCATAACGAACACCATGTTCAAGCATAAGGGTGTTCATATGTGCACTTGGCACCAGGACACCCTAGGCCTCAGGTCGATGATCGACTTTGTGGTCGTGTCGTCGGACTTGCGGCCATATGTCTTGGACACTCGGGTGAAGAGAGGGGCGGAGCTGTCAACTGATCACCACCTGGTGGTGAGTTGGCTTCGATGGTGGGGGAAGATGCCGGTCAGACCTGGTAGGCCCAAACGTGTTGTGAGGGTCTGCTGGGAACGGCTGGCAGAGTCCCCTGTCAGAAGTAGCTTCAACTCCCACCTCCGGCAGAACTTCAACCACGTCCCGAGGGAGGTGGGGACATTGAGTCGAATGGGCCATGTTCCGCCTCTATTGTTGAGGCGGCTGACCGGAGCTGTGGCCGCAAGGTGGTCGGTGCCTGTCGTGGCGGCAATCCCCAACCCGCTGGTGGACACCGCGTGAGGGATGCCGTCAAGCTGAAGAAGGAGTCCTATAGGACCTTTTTGTCCTGTGGGTCTCTGGAGGCAGCTGATAGGTACCGCAGGCCAAGCGAACGGCTTCGTTGTTGCTGAGGCAAAACTCGGGCATGGGAGGAGTTTGGAGGCCATGGAGAACGACTTTGGACGGCTTCGAGGAGATTCTGGTCCACCGTCCGCGCCTCAGGAGGGGAAGCAGTGCAGTGTCAACACCGTATATGGTGGGATGGTGCGCTGCTGACCTCACTGACGCTAGGGTCGGTGGGAGGAGTACTTCAAGACCTCCTCAATCCCACTAACATGCCTTCCAATGAGGAAGCAGAGCCTGGGGACTCTGAGGTGGGCTCTCCCATCTCTGGGACTGAAGTCACCGAGGTGGTCAAAAAACTCCTTGGTGGCAGGGCCCGGGGTGGATGAGATACGCCGAGTTCCTTAAGGCTCTGGATGTTGTAGGACTGTCTTGGTTGACACGCCTCTGCAACATCGCATGGACATCGGGACAGTGCCTCTGGATTGGCAGACGGGGTGGTGGTCCCCTCTTTAAAAGGGGACCGGAGGGTGTGTTCCAACTATAGAGGGATCACACTCCTCAGCCTCCCTGGAAAAGTCTATTCGGGGTTCTGGAGAGGAGGGTCCGTGGATAGTGAACCTCGGATTCAGGAGGAACAGTGTGGTTTTGTCCTGGTCGCGGAACAGTGGACCAGCTCTTCACCCTTAGCAGAGTCCTGGAGGGTGCATGGGAGTTTGCCCGACCGGTCTACATGTGTTTTGTGGACTTGGAAAAGGCATTGACCGTGTCCCTCGGGAATCCTGTGGGGGTGCTCGGGAGTATGGGGTACCGGACCCCTGATAAGAGCTGTTCGGTCTCTGTACAACCGTGTCAGAGCTTGGTCCGCATTGCCGCAGTAAGTCGAGCCCGCTTCCAGTGAGAGTTGGACTCCGCCAGGGCTGCCCTTTGTCACCATTCTGTTCATAACTTTATGGACAGAATTTCTAGGCGCAGCCAGGGTGTTGAAGGGGTCCGGTTTGGTGGACTCAGGATTGGGTCACTGCTTTTGCAGATGATGTTGTCCTGTTTGCTTCATCAGGCCGTGATCTTCAGCTCTCTGGATCGGTTCGCAGCTGAGTGTGAAGCGGCTGGGATGAGAATCAGCACCTCCAAATCCGAGACCATGGTCCTCAGCCGGAAAAGGGTGGAGTGCCCTCTCAGGGTTGGGGAGAGATCCTGCCCCAAGTGGAGGAGTTCAAGTATCTCGGGGTCTTGTCCACGAGTGAGGGAAGAATGGAGTGTAAGATCGACAGGCGGATCGGTGCGGCATCTGCAGTGATGCGGGCTCTGCATTGGTCTGTCATGGTGAAAAGGAGCTGAGCCGTAAGGCAAAGCTCTCAATTTACCAGTTGATCTACGCTCCTACCCTCACCTATGGTCATGAGCTATGGGTAGTGACCAAAGAACGAGATCGAATACAAGCGGCTGAAATGAGTTTCCTCCGCAGGGTGTCTGGGCTTTCCCTTAAAGATAGGGTGAGAAGCTCAGTCATCCGGGAGGGGCTCAGAGTAGAGCCGCTGCTCCTCCGCATCGAGAGGAGTCAGATGAGGTGGCTCGGGCATCTGATCAGGATGCCTCCTGGTAAGGTGTTCCGGGCACGTCCAACCGGGAGGAGGCCCCGGGGAAGACCCAGGACGCGCTGGAGGGACTGTGTCTCCCGGCTGGCCTGGGAACGCCTTGGGATTCTCCCGGAAGAGCTGGAAGAAGTGGCCGGGGAGAGGGAAGTCTGGGCCTCTCTGCTTAAGCTGCTGCCCCCTCGACCCAAACTCGGATAAGCGGAAGAGGATGGATGGATGGATAAAATCCACCCTACCCACACCACCACATTTTTAATAGAATACCTTTGTAACATTGTGCAGCTCTAAACTCTAAAGAGGAAGCAAAATGAACGCCCCCACCCCTTCGCCCTTTGATATAATTTGTGTGTACCACTGCGCTCAAAACAACAAGGGGATTCCCTCCATAAATATCTGTACAGGAAAAACCTTCCAAGACTATATTATTTGGGTGCAACATCTTCACCTTAGCCTAGGGCAGCAAGAAAGATAGAGCCGGTTCTACCTGCATCCCTCCCAATCCTCGTCAGGACAGCGAGCCATAAAGGCAACAACAAAATGCATTTTAAACCCCAACATGCCTTTCACTACATTATTATTTTTACTTTTCTAATTGCATTGCATCTATAAAGCATGAACCACTTATGACAATGTTGCACAGGTCCTCTTTGTAGCACTCAGCTGGTGTCCTGCTACAAACGTATTGTGACATGTCTTGCTGCTGCTGTGATAAATGGGAAGCAGGGTTGAGAAAGAGGCAGGGGGAAACCACTTTTTGTGAAGGCACAGGGCACATGACATAGAGTGAGTGACATGGGTCATGAATAAAGCTTTCTCACCAAACATGCTAAACAGATTTTGTTGGTGCTTACATATTTAAAAAACACTTGCCTGAGTACCACTAGGATTTTTTTTTCCCGCTGTTGCTGTTTGATCCTGCTGTGGCTGCTACTGCAGTTGTTACCATAATAATAAAGTATAGGAAAAGCAGGTATAAACATACATGTAATGCACAGAATCATTAATCTGAGTTAAAGTGTATCCGAATACTTGTTTTTAATTTGAATATTCGAACCTTAGTTTTTCGCTAATTTGACAGCCCCATTATAGTGTTCATATCAAATTATTTTGGTGTAGAAACTTTGGCATCAGACCATAAAATCATGCCGAAACCTCTATTTGACAAGTCTAGTCAAAAACAAAAGTGCCCTGTGACCAGCTGAATTATTCACACTCACCTTGATGAGAGGCAGAGGGATACCTCTGACGTTAGATGAATCCATGAATTTCTTCAAGTCCTGATGGAGGAACTCGAAGACAAGGTAAAGTTTATTCTCTGTGTGAATGACATCATGCAGCCTAGGGAGAGACGCATGCAAACTACAATTAAAAGATTAAAATTTAATGGGAGTGGAAAGGAGACATAATATCAGTCAGTACAGCACTCATCCTGAGCTGAGATGGGAAGCTGCTGTATCAGAAGGCTATACATGCATGGTACAATACTTCATAGACTTGCTGTTTAAAAAAAAAACAGCACGCTGGACTCTCACCTGACAATATTGGGGTGATTCAGTTCCTTCAGTAGCGAGATTTCTCTGATAGCGGTACTTGGAACTCCCTCTGTCTCCCTGTGACAAAGAAAACAGCGTGGAAATTTACGAAAACCTATATAAAGATGAACATGGTAGTCACTTCTGTTCTCTTTCTTATCAACCAATTCTTATGATGTTTTTATGATAACCTGAACTTGTTAAGCCTTTTAAAGTTTCTAACACCAATACCAACATAAGTCAAACTATTGCTTTGAAGTTTACAAACTTTGGTGTATGCATTTAAGACACTGAAAGAAAGACTGCTGTGAATTTTTAGCTTTATCCAATGCTCAGGCTTTGATAAAGTAAAAAGTGTTCCAGTCCAATAATGGTATTGCATCTTGCATACGCTTTAACAAATTCACACCATACTTTACTCATAATGTAAATATGACACATCAGGTTGTTTA
The DNA here is from genome assembly GCF_016835505.1 of Polypterus senegalus. Lineage (NCBI taxonomy): Eukaryota > Metazoa > Chordata > Cladistia > Polypteriformes > Polypteridae > Polypterus > Polypterus senegalus. Next base: position 62,565,700 of record NC_053156.1, read on the forward strand.
AATTAATTTGTAGCAACTATGCATTCCATAAGTAAAAACTGCACTGGTCTAAATAAAATATACTATAATTGTAATACAAAGAAGTGCGTTAGTCAAATAATACTTAATATTTATTCAGGAAAAAACACAGGATAAATTAGATTTTGAAGATGATGTGTATTTTGTGATAACAGAAACATTTCCATAACTCTTGAAAGAAAAAATATTTGAACTCTTAACAAAAAATTAATTTGCTTTATTTTTTCTGAAATGGTCACCATGAGATGGTAGGACAGTATAAAAAGGCAGCAACAGTGTATTGAGCTCCCTTACCAGATAGGACATGCAGGTGGCAGGTTGATTAACTCTTAACTGAGCCTCAAAATGTGCGTGAAAGGGAAGTACACCAAATTTATATAAAATTTAAGTTCTACTCCAACTTGAGTCCCGACTAACAACTGGAACACGCCGGCCTCGCTCAACAGTACAAAGGGATGCCCCTCCCTCGCCAACAACATAGACAGACTGGTGAATGAATACCACTCTCAACAAGAGACAAACTCCCCCTCCTTTCAAAAGACAAGTAGACAGATGTAATCAATACAACAACGGAGGACAGAGACAGATGGAAAACTCTTAACAGCAGGGACATATGTTCGCCCCCCTGGCCACCACTACCAACTGAAGCATATTCATACTAAGGCACATCCGCAATTCAAACACAAGAGCGACACTGGCAAACACCGCTTAAACAGCGGAAAAAACCGCGACATCAAAGACCGTAGGCACAGGTAGAAAGACACTCAAGCACAGAAGGCTTTCCTAAATATTGCAGAAGTTCAAGTTTAGAGACAGGAGTCGGCTAGGAGGCGAGTAATGCAAGTGGCTATTGTGACGCGCTTGCGTGTTTTTTTGTTGTTGTTGTCTAGAAAGCTCACTCTCGCGGGCTTTCTAGCGCTAACTGAGAGGCACTCACGCGTCCAAACGAATCTTCTTCAGCGCCACCGTCTCGCCCGTCACTTTGTTTTTGGCCTTGTACACCACTCCGTAAGTCCCCTCACCGATCTTCTCAACTTTATGAAAAGCCTCCATCACCCCCAGAGGTCGCCAGCTGACGGGCGGAGTTCTTACTCAAACTTTTCGTTTACGCCGGAGGCAGTCAGTGCGCAGCGGGATCAAACTCAAAACTTTTTACTTTGATAAACACAAGGCTGTCCCGCCGTAACAAAGTGGAAGCGTCCGTTTGTTCCCGCGTTCGCGAGACCACGCCTTCCGGCGAGAATCTTCAAAAGCCACTCCCGATTAACTTAGCGATTGGACAAAATCCGGCGGTAATTGAAGGGGAAGACCGAAGAAGACCCTACCATTGGCTGTTGTTACATAAAAGCGCCTCTCGTAGGTCGCTTGACGTCTTGTATTTACATAGCTCCACCTTTATTGCGTCCTTATGTGCGGAGACCTCTGTCTTTATACATTCATAGGTGTTTCGATGCCATTCTGTGGTGGATGTTGTTAGAGTAAGCTAATAACACCAGACAGAAGAAATTCGTTTAAATATTTATGGTCAAGTTATTCTTTCACAACGCAAGAACATAATGCCTGTTTTCCTTCAACGTGTAGTTTTTTTGGAGGCACCATTATGATTTTTAATAGCACCGTGTTAATAAAAAAACGTCTTTAGGGTATTAACAGTATAGTAATGCAAGGAATTGCAACACGAAGTCAGTGTTGATCTTGGCACTTTTAAACTGGTTATGCTACTTATATATGTGATGAAAATTTCTAGTGTTACTTAAAATTCTTTATTTAATAGTTATTGTTATATTATCAGCATTTTCTCACTACTCCCTTCTGACATACGGCAGAGTAATATCGCCACTAGCACCAGTAATTTCTGATTTCTGGCCACTAGCAGTAAGTTTGCTGAACAAATTTAAGCGCAAATATAATAACGTACCTAACTGTGTGTATATTTATAATACGTGCAAATACATATTATATATAATTACAGTATATAAATATAGACTGCTCAAAAAATTTAAAGAAATACTTTTTAATCAGAGCATAGCATCAAGTCAATGAAACCTCTGGGCTATTCACCTGGTCAGTTAAGTAGCAGAGAGGGTTGTTAATCAGTTTTAGCTGGTTTGGTGTTAATGAAATTAAGAACAGGTTCACTAGAGGGGCAACAATGAGACGACCCCCCAAACAGGAATGGTTTGACAGGTGGAGGCCACTGACATTTTCCCTCCTCCTCTTTTCTGACTGTTTTTTCACTAGTTTTGCATTTGGCTAAGGTCAATGTCATTACTGGTAGCATGAGGCGATACCTAGACCCTACAAAGTTTGCAAGGGTAGTCCAACTTCTCCAGGATGGCAAATCAGTATGTGTCATTGCCAGAAGGTTTGCTGTGTCTCTCAGCACATTCTCAAGGGCATGGAGGAGATTTCAGGAGACAGGCAGTTACTCTAGGAGAGCTGGACAGGACCGTAGAAGGTCCTTAACCCATCAGCAGGGCCGGTATCTGCTCTTTTGGTCAAGGAGGAACAGGGTGAGCACTGCCAGAGCCCTTTAAAATGACCTCCAGCAGGCCACTGGTGTGAATGTCTCTGACCAAACAATCAGAAACAGACTTCATGAGGGTGCTCACTGCCTGGCACAGTGAAACTCAATTAGCATTTGGCATAAAATACCAGAATTGCCAGGTCCACCACTGCTTTTCACAGATGAGAGAAGGTTCACCCTTAGCACATGTGACAGATGTGAAAGGGTCTGGAGAAGCTGTGGAGAATGTTGTGCTGCCTGTAACATCATTCAGCATGACCGGTTTGATTGTGGGTCAGTGATGGTCTGGGGAGGCATATCCATGGAGGGATGCACAGACCTCTACAGGCTAGACAACGGCACCTTGACTGCCATTAGGTATCAGGATGAAATCCTTGGACTCATTGTCAGTAAATCCCTTAAATTAAAGCTGAAAGTCTGCACTTCAATCATATAATGATTGCTTTGTTTCAAATCCATTGTCTCACTGTGAAAGACCTGTGTGCACTAAATGCCACCACACAACAATGACGTCAAGCTAATGATGCAGATGAAGAGACATATTGTTGAAATGAAGCAAATGCTGAGGCACAATAACGTGCAAGTGAAACATCTCAGCAACATAGGGCAAGGCTTAAAGTTTTCACTAATTCATTGTCAATCTGGAGGTATTTTCTCAAGACAAAGATTAATAGGACTCATATGCCAGTGATACGGCTAAGATATGATATTGCCAGTGTCTTCTTAAAAAAGCCAGCAAGCACAGGTAGGTCCACATCTTGTACATTGGGTAATTCTTAAGAGTTAGCTAATGCCTCTCCAAGTTCATCAATATAGTTAAACTGCTAGGGAGACTTCAGGTTGTTTTTTGTCTCGAAGACCACATGTAGCTAAGGTCTTATAGATATAGATAGATAGATAGATAGATAGATAGATAGATAGATAGATAGATAGATAGATACCGTATTAATACCCAAGAGGAAATTCACATAATCCAGCAGCAGCATACTGATACAAAAAATAATATTAAAGAGTGATAAAAATGCAGGTAAAAACAGACAATAACTTTGAATAATGTTAACGTTTACCCCCCCAGGTGGAATTGAAGAGTTGCATAGTGTGGGGGAGGAACGATCTCCTCAGTCTGTCAGTGGAGCAGGACGGTGACAGCAGTCTGTTGCTGAAGCTGCTCCTCTGCCTGGAGATGACACTGTTCAGTGGATGCAGTGGATTCTCTATGATTGACAGGAGCCTGTTCAGCGGCCGTCGCTCTGCCACAGATGTTAAACTGTCCAGCTTCATTCCTTCAATAGAGCCTGCCTTCCTCACAAGTTTGTCAAGGTGTGAGACGTCCTTCTTCCCCAGCACACCACCGCATAGAAGAGGGCACGCGCCACAACCGTCTGGTAGAATATCTGCAGCATCTTATTTCAGATGTTGAAGGACGCCAGCCTTCTAAGGAAGTATAGTCGGCTCTGACCTTTCTTACACAGAGCATTAGTATTGGCAGTCCAGTCCAATTTATCATCCAGCTGCACTTCCAGGTATTTTTATAGGTTTGTACCCTCTGCACAGAGTCTCCTCTGATGATCACGGGATCCATGAGGGGCCTGGGCCTTCTAAAATCCACCACCAGTTCCTTGGTCTTGCTGGTGTTCAGGTGTAAGTGGTTTGAGTCACACCATTTAACAAAGGCCTTAATTAGCTTCCTATACTCCTCCTCCTGCCCACTCCTGATGCAGCCCACGATAGCAGTGTCGTCAGTGAACTTTTGCATGTGGCAGGACTCCGAGATTGTATTGAAGGTCTGATGTATATAGGCTGAACAGGACCGGAGAAAGTACAGTCCCCTTCGGCGCTCCTGTGTTGCTGACCACAATGTCAGACCTGCAGTTCCCGAGACGCACATACTGAGGTCTGTCTGTAAGATAGTCCATGATCCATGCCATCAGGTATGAATCTACTCCCATCTCTGTCAGCTTGTCCCTAAGGAGCAGTGGTTGGATGGTGTTGAAGGAGCTAGAGAAGTCCAAAAACATAATTCTTACTGCACCACTGCCTCTATCCAAGTGGGAGAGGTATTGGTGTAGCATACAGATGATGGCATCCTCCGCTCCCACCTTCTCCTGGTATGCGAACTGCGAGGGCACAACGGACCTGTGGCCTCAGCTGGTGAAGCAGTTCTTCATCACATGTGACGTCAGAGCGACAGGCCGGAAGTCATTCAGCTCACTAGGACATGATACCGTTGGGACTAGGGTGATACAAGATGTTTTCCAAAGCCTCGGGACTCTCCCCTGTTCCAGGCTCAGGTTGAAGATGCGCTGTAGAGGACTCCCCAGCTCCAGCACACAGGCCTTCAGCAGTCGTAGTGATACTCCATCTGGACCTGCTGCTTTGCTGGCACGAAGCCTCCTCAGCTCTCTGCTCACCTGCACTGCTGTAATTGTGGGTGGGGATGTCTCTCCTATGCTGGTATCAGCAGAAGGATGGTTGGAGGATGCAGTACTCTGAGGTGAGCGTGGGTTAGGGTGATTAAAGCTGTTAAAGAAGTTGTTCATCTGGTTTGCTCTCTCCATGTCTCTCTCGATGGTGGCACCCCGCTTCGAGCTGCAGCCAGTGATGATCTTCATCCCATCCCACACTTCCTTCATGCTGTTTGTTATTCTGCAACTTCTGCTGCAGCTTTCTCCTGTACTGCTCCTTCGCCACCCTGAGCTGGAATCGGAGTTCCTTCTGCACACGCTTGAGCTCATGCTGATCACCACCTTTAAAGCCCTTTTCTTCTGGTTCAAAAGGCCCTTGATGTCACTTGTAATCTATGGCTTGTTGTTAGCATAGCAGCGTACTGTTCTTACTGGAACTACAATGTCCATACAGAAGTTGGTGTAATCAGTAGTGCAGTCAACAACCCCCTCAATGAGCCTGCTCTGCCTCAGGGGACCACTTCCTGAATGAGTGTGTTGTTGTAGGTAGCTCCCTCACTCATGGTTTATAGTGAGGCTGGAGCAGAACCAGGTTATGATCTGCTTTCCCAAACGCAGGCACGGGGTGGCGCTGTATGCGTCTTTAACGTTTGCATACAGTAGGTCAATAGTCCCATTTCCCCGGGTGTTACAATCCACAAATTGGGAGATGGCAGGTAATGTTTTGTCCAGCATTACATGGTTAAAGTTTCCAGTGATTAGCACAAGCGCCTCAGGGTGCTGCGTTTGTAATTTAGCAACTGCGGAATGGATGACGTCACTCGCTATCTCCGCGTTCGCTGGCCATCACAAAGCCCTGACCTCAATCTGACTGAAAATTTGTGGGGAGAACTGAAAATCTGCCCCAGTTACACCAGTTCTGTCTGGAGGTGGGGGCCAACATTCCAGCAACTTATTGTGAAACTCTCTGGGCAAGTAGGCCTAATAGGCAAACTTACGGCCAACAGTTCGATGTCCCTGCAGCAAGTGGAGATTTTAACGTTTACATGTCCAGAGTTACACCATCTTGTATTGACATAGTGTGCGAGACCTCCTCCTTTCTGCTTCTGCTTATATTTGTAGACCCTGTTCCACATGCAATTTTTTAACAGCAGTTTCATTCTAAACACTGATCAGATCATTTTTCCACATTGCAAAATATTAAATCTAAGCAAGTAAAAAGCAAATATACATTTTTTATGCAGTGTATGTTCCTTGATAACATTGTCCAGATCTCCATTACCACAACTCTGCAACATTCTTGGTAATGATAAACGTTTAATTCTATACTCATTTTTTTCTCAGCATGTCTCTGTTGTTTTCATTGGCTTCTTCCATATTTTCACAAAAAAAACTTTTTTTCACCATCCTATACATTATTTTTTCCAGTACTACTTTTTGATTATCATAATATTCCTTCATTTCTCACATACCCTTTCCCACATGCTCCTTGCATTTCAAAACTCTCACAATAAATGTAATGTTAATTCTCTTTTCTTCTGAACATTCCCCTCTTACATATTTAATCCCTTTTCACCAGATCCCCTTCATATGGCATTAACATGATTATTTTTGTCTTTCATGTCAGTATTATACAAGAACAAAAATTAGCACTTTGATCTCACTTTTAGCTCTTTTCCCACATAGGATGATTGATCAAAAAGTTTTGAGCTTGACCTATTAAAAGAAACACAAGTAAAATCAAATATGTTTTATATTTAACATAACCCTTGAGAACTCTAATATGTTTGCTCTAATGCTCACAATGGTTTTGCATGCTACTAAGGTAAATGTTTTGTCTTGGTTGTACAATCACTCTTCTGCAGATATCTTGACGTCTTCATCATTGGCATAGCATGTCCTACAGTGGTATCCCATCATATCGTGAAACAGGTGGTAGTCACACTGGGCCAGGTCTCAGGACAGGGTGGGGGTGGGTATAGCATCCATTCAAATCCAATGTTCTGCAGGACAGCCTTTGCAGTTTGTTGACCTGGGGTTTTGTCAGGAAGCAGAAGGAGGTGTTTGACAGTTTACCTCACTACTTTCCCCTTATTTCATACTACTGACACCAAAGCAGATTAATTACTAAGGCTTTTTGATGCTTTTAATCAATAGAATTAAACCTTCAATATGATAAAAATTGTGCTAGACCAACTGGTATCTTGAATTTCTATGTACTTGGAGCATCACCATGTTTTCATTGTTTGAACTGTTATTTCGACTCTGGATCATAGTGATGTATTCAAGGTTCATCCCTTGTTATATAATACTTTATAAATTTGTTAGCTTGAGATTCTCTTTGGAATATTAGATGTGGTGATGCTTCTTTTCAGGAATCAACATTCTGGTACCCGACAAGTACTGACCTTACTCATGCTTAATTTTTCATGAAGAATAGATTCAGCACACCCATAACTATTCCCTATTATATCTGCTATCTCATTGACAGTCCCTCTTTGATTCACCATTATAATTCACTCCACTGTCGCAACATTTTCTTCTCTTTGACATCAAAAGTCAACCAAACCTTAGGTCATATTTTAGATATGTACTGCCATGACAAAAATTCTCTCAAATGTGTCATACAAGTAGATTGATCCTAGCAGATGTTAAATATGTGAGAATGAATCTCCAAAGACATGTTGTCCTCTAACATTAGAAATTCAGTGATAGTATAACACTTGATTTTGAGGTTTTTGGCACCTATTCTGACTTAGTTCTGAAACAATAGATGTACGCTATAAGCCATAGAAGCTGGAAACTTCATTTTCACATTATCCTACACAATATCTAATTTTTGGCCACTTACAAAATCCTGCTGAAAGAGGGTACTACCATCAGGGAATATTATTGCCATGTACGTGGTCTGCAACAATTTTTAGATAGGTGGTACATGTCAAAGTAACATCCATATGAATGCCAGGATCCAATGATTCTCAGCAGAACATTTCCCAGAGCATCACAATACCTCTGCTGGCTTGCCTTCTTCCCATTCTGCACCCTCTTCCCCAGGTGAACAACGCTCATACTACATAGCTGGCTATCCACATTATCTAAAGGAAAACATGAGTAATCAGATCAGGCCACCTTCTTCCATTGCCCTATGGTCCAGTTCCAACACTCACGTGTCTATTGTAGACACTTTGGACTGTGGACAGGATTCAGAATGGGCACTTAGGCTGGCCTAAGGCTATGCAGCCCCATACTCAGCACTCTACAATGCACTGTGTGTTCGGACACATTTCTTCATGGCCAGCATTTAGCTTTTCATCTATTTGTGCTAGAGATGCTCTTCTCTTGTATTGGACTTGATGGGCTTGCCTACACACATCAATGAGCCTCGGATCACTTTTGGTTGGTACTAACCACTGCATACCAGAGACACTACACAAGACCTGCCATTTTGGAGATGCTCTGACCCAGTCTTCTAGTCATCACAACTTGGCCTTTGTCAAAGTCGCTCATTTTCCACTTTTCCTTGCTTCCAACACATCGCTTTCAACAACTGGCTGTTCGCTTGCTGCTTAATATATCCCATCCCTTGACAGGTGCTATTGTAATAAGATAAACTATGTTATTCACTTCACCTTGAGAGTGATTTTAAAGTTGGGGCTGATCTGTACATGTGAATAGTAAGTTGCTATAGTAGTTAGGTTGGTTTCATTGTTTTATTTTTAGTGGAGTACAAATGTTGTGAAGATTATTGTGGCCTAGGCAGGAAGGCATTGAAGTAAGTCCAAATAAAGGCTTGCAATCTCAAGATAAATGTTGAGAATTCAACACCTACATTTTCAGTCATCAGGACATATGATAATGCAGTTTGCACAAAGACCAATGAAGATAGAACATGTTACTGTATATACTTATTATATTAGTACTGCTGGCTTTTTCATGCTGCTTATCTAAAGCATATGCATCTTTTCACCCCATCATATTATCCTTCCTCATCCATCATAAATATTACAATGGCACAAGCCCAGCACTTTAATACTTTGGCATGCTGTCTCCCACTTAATCTGCTGCTCCAAGTAGCATCACAATTTCCCAATTCAATTATAGTGCATCTGGAAAATATTCACAACGCATCACTTTTTCCACATTTTGTTATTTTACAGGCTTATTCCAAAATTGATTAAATTAATTTTTTTCCTCAGAATTCTACACACAACACCCCATAATGACAACATGAAAAAAGTTTACTTGAGGTTTTGCAAATTTATTAAAAATAAAAAACTGAGAAATCACATGTACATAAGTATTCACAGCCTTTGCTCAATACTTTGTTGATGCACCTTTGGCAGCAATTACAGCCTCAAGTCTTTTTGAATATGATGCCACAAGCTTGGCACACCTATACTTGGCCAGTTTCGCCCATTCCTCTTTGCAGCACCTCTCAAGCTCCATCAGGTTGGATGGGAGGCGTCAGTGCACAGCCATTTTAAGATCTCTCCAGAGATGTTCAATTGGATTCAAGTCTGGGCTCTGGCTGGGCCACTCAAGGACATTCACAGAGTTGTCCTGAAGCCACTCCTTTGATATCTTGGCTGTGTGCTTAGGGTCGTTGTCCTGCTGAAAGATGAACCGTCACCCCAGTCAGAGGTCAAGAGCGCTCTGGAGCAGGTTTTCATCCAGGATGTCTCTGTACATTTCTGCAGTCATCTTTCCCTTTATCCTGACTAGTCTCCCAGTTCCTGCAGCTGAAAAACACCATGCCGCTGCTGCCACCATCATGCTTCACTGTAGGGATGATATTGGCCTGGTGATGAGTGGTGCCTGGTTTCCTCCAAACGTGACACCTGGCATTCACACCAAAGAGTTCAATCTATTTCTCATCAGACCAGAGAATTTTGTTGCTCATGGTCTGAGAGTCCTTTAGGTGCCTTTTGGCAAACTCCAGGTGGGCTGCCATGTGCCTTTTACTAAGCAGTGGCTTCTGTCTGGCCACTCTACCATACAGGCCTGATTGATGGATTGCTGCAGAGATGGTTCTCCTCTCTCCACAGAGGACCTCTGGAGCTCTGACAGAGTGACCATCGGGTTCTTGGTCACCTCCCTGACTAAGGCCCTTCTCCCCCAGATCGCTCAGTTTAGATGGCCGGCCAGCTCTAGGAAGAGTCCTGGTGGTTTTGAACTTCTTCCACTTACGGATGATGGAGGCCACTGTGCTCATTGGGACCTTTAAAGCAGCAGAAATTTTTCTGTTAACTTCCCCAGATTTGTGCCACAAGACAATCCTGTCTCAGAGGTCTACAGACAATTCCTTTGTGCTCTGACATGAATTGTCAACTGTGGGACCTGTGTGCCTTTCCAAATCATGTCCAATCAACTAAATTTACCACAGGTGGACTCCAATTAAGAAACATCTCAAAGATGATCAGGGGAAACAGGATGCGCCTGAGCTCAATTTTGAGATTCATGGCAAAGGCTATGAATACTTATGTACATGTGCTTTCTCAATTTTTTTATCTTTAATAAATTTGTAAAAACCTCAAGTAAACTTTTTTCACGTTGTCATTATAGGGTGTTGTGTGTAGAATTCTGAGGAAAAAAATGAATTTAATCCATTTTGGAATAAGGCTGTAACATAACAGAATGTGGAAAAAGTGATGCGCTTTGAATACTTTCCGGATGCACTGTATATCACAATACTACTAAGACCCATACACTACTACTCATCCATTTCAACAAACTAAACGATCCTCTCGGTTTTTTTAACTCTTTTATCACCTACTCCGGTATGATTACCATATAAGCCATGTAGCTCGTGAGTCATATATCGATAACTAACCTTTCAAAGAATTCTGTTTATTTTGTTCACATTAATTAATATAACATAACTTGAAGGTTGACAGAAAATCCACTGGAAGTCACAAGATCTTCTTTAATCCTGATTAAGTTCAAATTCCTGACATACTACAGACCTAACTCTGCCTTAGTAGCTTCCAACATGCTGTTTTTGATGCAGTTTTGCAGCAGCTTACTCATACAACTTAACAAGGGTGCTGCTCTACTTTACTTAGAAAAAACCCTGCTTTGTAAAATCCATGGACATTTAGTAATATAATTAAGACAACCCAAAAGTAATCAAAAACCCCAAAAAATCCAAAGAACAATACATACAGGAAACACAATCCACCACAATTAATGCACTTCTGAAGGACGTACACATTATCCTGAAAGGTACAGGCTGAGGGTGGTCCTTTAGAAGTGATGTCATGGTGGCCACGCGTCTTGGGATAACACCCTCAAAACACAAGGAATGTGTGAAAATAAACGGTAAATAAATACTAAATATTAGATCAAAAAATATATATATTTTTAAGTTCAGCTTGATTGTATGTAATGTTATCTTCTTCATTGTATAAGTTAGACTTGATCATAAGGAATGTTACTTTCTTCAAATAAAATCTCAATTAAAAAAATATAGTCATATACAAATAAACGTAAAAATGGTAGCAAAATTTACATAAATACAAAAAACATGAACAACAAGAATGGAATGGTGCATATAGTACTTCCAGGTAAATTTCACTCGGTGGAAGATTTAACAATATAAAGCAATTAATTGTACTGTACAATAATATGTAATCAAGTACATAAGATTATATTTATGTAAACGAATAATGTTGGCATAAATGAACAGGAAATAAAATTAAGTGAATAACAAATGATAGTTAAATTTACACATTTCAAATTTAAAAGAAAACACAAGGGGTAAAATGAAGTAAACAAGCTGCACAGACAGACAGATTAGTACTGGGGAGCAGGGTTGTCAGATCTTGCAAAAAAATTCCAGGAACAAAGACAACTCGAAACCCACCTAGTGGTGCTAGAAACCAACCTATTATTACACCAAAATATCACCAAAATTTATATTATCAACAAAATAACACCAAATTGTGACTGGCATAGTGGTCCCCACTTGGAGTTTTGAGGGCATTATTATACATATAAACCATTAAAAAATAAGGTGGGGAGTACCCCCTTGTGGTTTAACACAATGATACAGGCATTTATGAAAGTAAAGTGGGGGTGAGGAGGTCCCATTTGTATATCGAACATGCTACAGTAGGAGAGGTGGTTCTTAAAACAGCCTAAAATACTGTATTATTTTTCAAAAGAAGCCTAACAAAACACAACCCACGAAATCACCTTTATTCCCTGCAAAAATCAATGAAAAATAACCTATTTGGGTGGAAAATTCACATTCCTGGCAACACTGCAGGAGATGCTTAATGCCTCTGTGCACATCAGTTTTTACAGATCTAGGAGCGTGTGTGTGTTCATTTTTTCTCTTCATCATACAGCATTTGTCCTACTACAGGAAACAAGCCTTCAGCTGTTTTCATTTATAAAGTTCTTTCAGCACGTGAACTTGTTTCTTCATTTTGATTATCTTAGAATTTATATCTGAACTTAATTTCTCAATAAAGAAATTTTCACCCCATTACCAAATGTCCTTTTTTGTAGAAATAATAACAAAAAACAAAGATAAACATAACTCAGGGAATTAACATCTGGCTGTAACTTAATAGCCTGACCCTTTATCTAAAGATAGAGTAAGGTAATAGAGGCTGCCATGAGACTACAACAACTCCTAGGTTTACTGCCTTGCAATGGCAAAGACAAACCCTAGAGGAAAACAGAAAGACCAGGAAATGAAAACTAAAATCAGGTCATAAATAAGTAAGGGTCTGAAAGAAAGAAAGATTGAATTCACTCAATAGCAAACTAGAATCGCTATCCAAAAAAAGGAAACAAGTAGAATTTCTTCACTGAGAAAATATGAAGAAGGAAACTGACTAAAATTACAATTCCATCCAGTAAGTTTAAATACTGTCACCATAAAGATATATTACATGCGCAGCTTCCTGCAACTTCCCCCTAGCAACTTATCATTGCATCCAGACAACCGAGAAATAAAATGGTGACACCATCTAAAAACAAAGAATATAAGAATTAATCAAATGTATTTATTCAAATATGAAAGTAATAATTATGATTAAAACCCTACTGCAAATCTCAGAAAACAAGGAATACAGAAACAAATTAGAAAGCAGCAAGGTAAAATTTCAACATTAAGACAAAACATTTCTTAACTAATCTTTCTAATACTCCCAATTCATGACTGATTAGGTTGGGCCAAAATATCCATTCAAGGGTGAGTTCAGAGATGACTGGCAGAGGGAATCTCTACCCAGTAGTGTGGCTCACACATATGTAGTAATAGTTAATACCACCAAAAAAGTTTTCCAGCAGCCCTCTCTCTTTCTTTTACTCTCTGTACTCTAGCTTCTCTTTCACCAGCCAGTGAGCCATTGCCTCAACTCTCCTTCCAAGTACAAGCGTAATTACCCCTTCCTCAAGGTGGCTATAAAGGCACTTCCAGCATCACTCCCATGCACTTTACCAGGTATTCAAAATAAAATCCTCTCTAGTGATCACCTAGGAGTCTTAAGTTATTTGTCAGCTGCCCTTTCCCTTAAATGGGTAGCACAATCTGTCTTCTCTAAGACAAGGGTCTGTTACGATCTGTTTAGGAGGACCAAGAGAGACAGAAATTGTGTTTGGAATGATTTCGATTTGTACTGTGTGTATGGACTCTCCCTTTCTCCCTTGTGTGTGTTATTGATAATAAACACACTATTGCTTTTAATTCATTTGACCTCCTAGTATTATACTGGGTACGGAGTGATGCTACATTAGTGTCCTTTCCTGTAAAAAATACATAAACACACACACATATAAAAGCTGGGTAAAAAAAACTAATTGCATAAATGTATGAAATTAATCATATCTAACAGTAAAACATGTAATTATAAAATTAATACATACATCACAAAGTAAATGCACAATGTATCATAAATTGAATGTAGAATTAACTTAAAGGAATTAATAAATAATGGCATACTATAAACTTACACGATGATGCTAAACCTGAACTTTTAATAAAATACTACTTGAGCAAGTACAAACTGAATTTTAATACTGTCCTATAAGGCAAGTTGAAAAGAAGGCAATAAGAAAACTAGGGCAATGTATTAATTATTAAATTGGCATAGCATATGAGACACAGACGTGTCAAATTAAAAATGACTGTTGACCTTGAATGTACTGCTGAAGACTGTTTTAATTGTGCCTCCACTTCAGATAGTTTAGCACATCTAAAAGATTTAATGCTTTTGTGGTTGGTAGAATCTTGGTGTGTCTTTGGACTTTTTGAGCAGTTGGAACCCACTGCAATATATACACGTTTGCTCCATGCATGCTAAAAAAATGATATTCATAGCTTTTATCCCACTTAAAAACTGACACCTTGCATTACTTGCTTTGCATAAATTAGTGAAAGTACTGCAAACGGGAATAATGGGTAGGGATTCTATTTCGTAGAATTTTGTCATTATATTAAGACATTCAGCACTGCAAGCTGGTTGGCAGGCTGGTAAGTTAAGTATAGAGTTAGTAGAGACCAATTTTGCTTTTAGTGCCACTCAAAGATAGCCTATTTTCCACTTATGTGATATGACATTGAATCGATCTTACAGAAACATGAAATGGATAAAGAAAAAAGAGCTTGATTTTTACCTTCACAACTTTTCTCTAGCATTGCACCAGGACTGCCATAGACCCCACTCCCCCCTTTCCTGACACTCCCCCAAATCTACTGTATGTCGTTATGTATTGTGGCAGATGACTGGGGACCCTACCCAGCTGGGACGTCTGGAAGGTCCACGATAGGGACAATACCTCCCCTGGGCCACTGCCCTGGTCTGCATGGGGGCCATGGAAACAGAGCTGGGAATCTCATCCCTGTTGGGGCCCGTGGCCACTGCCAGGGGGCACCCGGACAATTATGGAACCCTGGATGACAGCACTTCCACCACACTTGGAAGTGCTGCCGGAAGGAATTCTAGGGACAACGAGAGCACCTGGAGCACATCCGGGTTGTTATAAAAGAGGCCGACTCCCTCCAGTAGATGAGCCGGAGTCGTGAGAAAGAAGACAGGGTTTGGGTGGAGAAGAGTAAAGACGGCATAAGTATTGAGAGAGACTGAAGAGACTGGTTGCTTTAGGCATTGTGGTGCTGTTTATTATAATAAATGTGTGTGTTTTGGGACATTCTGTGTCTGTCTGTCTGTGCCGGGGGCTGTCTTTCCACAGTATAAATCAAGAAATTGAACACCAGTGCTACGTATTGACATGTAGCATATCATTGTGAACCACATAATACAAAATGTTAAACCTTTAAATGAAAATTATATTTCATAACATTTTTAAAGGTAGCATATATTGTTTCATAATGTTAAAAAAAAAGGGACCAGAACTGGACATGATGTTAATAGAGGTGGGACCAGAAGTGACATATTTAAAGTGGCCAGAACCAGAAGTGATGTCATCAGTGGCGGAAACGGAAATGTCATCATCGTGGCCAGGCAGGATTTCCCGTAACTGGTCTGTAGAGGGCGGCACAGTGGCGCAGTGGGTTCGCTTCCTGGGTCCTCCCTGCGTGAAGTTTGCATGTTCTCCCAGTGTCTGCGTGGGTTTTCTCCCACAGTCCAAAGACATGCAGGTTAGGTGCATTGGCAATTCTAACTTGTCCTTGGTGTGTGAGTGTGTGTGTGTGTGTGCGTGCCTTGCAGTGGGTTGGCACCCTGCCTGGGGTTTGTTTCCTGCCTTGCACCCTGTGTTGGATGGAATTGGCTCTAGCAGACCCCTGTGACCCTGTAGTTAGGATATAGCGGGTTGGATGACGGATGGATGGTCTGTAGAGAAGAGAGAAAAAGAATCAGTGCACTCCGCCATCTCCTGGTCTGGCTCGGAATTACTCTCATTCAAGCCCTATACTGTAGCTGCCTCTTGTACACACATACTAGGGGGTCCCCCCTGCTTGCTTCGCTCGTGTCTCTGCCACTCGAATTGTGAAGAGGGGGGTTGAACGCACCCCAAAGAAATGCAGTCGCTCCTCCGAAACACCCTCTTAAACGGGAATGGGAAACAAATAGTTTTTTTTTTTACCTCCTCTTTGCTTGAGCAGCTGCTGGCAGCTACTGGCTGCTGCCGTGCCACATGATCTGCATCTCACACGGCACTTCGAACATTTAAAAGCCTGTACAGCAGCTGTCCTACTCTTTGTCTTTTATTTCTGGCCCCGGGCATGGTTAAATCTTTTGGGACAAAGTTCCCTCTCGTGAGACGTGAGTTCTTGATATTTTTTAGTTTATAATTTAAAAATGGAATAAGAATCTGAAAATCTAACAGTAATCTTAACATTAAAGTTTGATAAATTCTGAAAAGAATGATACCAAACATATATATGTAGGTTTTAAAATAAGCCAGATTTAAAGCGTGACAAAAAATGTGACATAAAAAGTCACATAAAATTGTTGCACAAAATCATTGCACTTTTAGGCTTAGGATTTTATATATATAGAGTAGATATATACAGTTGTGCTTGAAAGTTTGTGAACCCTTTAGAATTTTCTATATTTCTGCATAAATATGACCTAAAACATCATCAGATTTTCACTCAAGTCCTAAAAGTAGATAAAGAGAAACCAGTTAAACAAATGAGACCAAAAAACTTATACTTGGTCATTTATTTATTAAGGAAATGATCAAATATTACATGTTTGTGAGTGGCAAAAGTATGTGAACCTTTGCTTTCAGTATCTGGTGTGAACCCCCTTTGCAGCAATAACTGCAACTAAACGTTTCCGGTAACTTTTGATCATTCCTGCACACCGGCTTGGAGGAATTTTAGCCCATTCCTCCGTACAGAACAGATTCAACTCTAGGATGCTGGTGGGTTTCCTCACATTAACTGCTCGCTTCAGGTCCTTCCACAACATTTTGATTGGATTAAGGTCAGGACTTTGACTTGGCCATTTCAAAACATTAACTTTGTTCTTCTTTAACCGTTCTTTTGTAGAATGACGCGTGTGCTTAGGGTCGTTGTCTTGCTGCATGACCCACCTTCTCTTGAGATTTAGTTCATGGACAGATGTCCTGACATTTTCCTTTAGAATTCTCTGATATAATTCAGAATTCATTGTTCCATCATTGAAGGCAAGTCGTCCTGGCCCAGATGCAGCAAAACAGGCCCAAACTATGATACTACCACCACCATGTTTCACAGATGGGATAAGGTTCTCATGCTGGAATACAGTGTTTTCCTTTCTCCAAACATAATGCTTTTCATTTAAACCAAAAAGTTCTATTTTGGTCTCATCCGTCCAGAAAACATTCTTCCAGTGTCCTTCTGGTTTGTCCACGTGATCTTTAGCAAACTGCAGATGAGCAGCAATGTTTTTTTTGGGGAGCAGTTGCTTTCTCCTTGCAACCCTGCCATGCACACCATTGTTGTTCAGTGTTCTCCTGATGGTGGACTCGTGAGCATGAACATTAGTCAATGTGAGAGAGGCCTTCAGTTGCTTAGAAGTTACCCTGGGGTCCTTTGTGACCTCGCCGACTATTACACGCCTTGCTCTTGGAGTGATCTTTGTTGGTCGACCACTCCTGGGGAGGGTAACAATGGTCTTGAATTTCCTCCATTTGTGCACAATCTGTCTGACTGTGGATTGGTGGAATCCAAACTCTTTAGAGATGGTTTTGTAACCTTTTCCAGCCTGATGAGCATCAACAACTCTTTTTCTGAGGTCCTCAGAAATCTCCTTTGTTCGTGCCATGATACACTTCCACAAACGTGTTATGAAGAGCAGACTTTGATAGATCCCTGTTCTTTAAATAACACAGGGTGCCCACTCACTCCTGATTGTCATCCAATTGAATTGAAAACACCTGACTCGAATTTCACCTTCAAACTAACTGCTAATCCTAGAGGTTCACATACTTTTGCCACTCACAAATATGTAATATTCGATCATTTTCCTTAATAAATAAATGACCAAGTACAAAGTATAATATTTTTGTCTCATTTGTTTAACAGGTTTCTCTTTATCTACTTTTAGGACTTGAGTGACAATCTGATGATGTTTTAGGTCATATTTATGTGGAAATATAGAAAATTCTAAAGGGTTCACAAACTTTCAAGCACAACTGTATATATATTGTGGTGGACCCCAGCCGTGATGCCACTTTGGTATATGCTCAGCGGGAGCAGCCATGGAATTTGCAATACCTCCCCCTGGACGCTAGATGGCAGCCACCCTGGGTTGGAGCGGTGCCTCGGTTTCCCGCAGGGCTCCATGGGAATTTTATTTGGGTGCAGCCCTGTTGGGTTCCACAGGAGCCACCAGGGGGTGCTGCAGCTGGGACTCCTGAGCCCTTATGGGCAGTGTTTTTGTCACACTTGGAAATGCAGCCGTAACTCGGCAGTCAACCACCTGGAACACTTCCGGGTGGACTATAAAAGTGGCCAGTAGCCACCACTCAAAGTGCCTGAGTTAGGAGGAAGAGGACTACATTTGCTGGGAGGAGTGGTGGTGCAAAGAGGAAGAGTGTTTGTTCTTTTGGTGTGCTTTGGGACTGTGTTGTGCCTGTGTGACACAGGGAAGACGGGCCCCACAGATGAAGAAAAATAAAAGTTTATTTGTTTTTATACGTGCTTCCTGTGTGAGTCTGTGTCAGGTCAGATGCCAATATAGTGCCTTTTGTTACAATATATATATATATATATATGAAAATGCTGCCCTGACCAAAGCACTGCCAGAGGTGTGGAAGGGACAACATTTTTTAACACATGCTAAACAGGCAACATCCATCCATCCATTATTCAACCCGCTATATCCTAACTACAGAGTCACAGGGGTCTGCTGGAGCCAATCCCAGCCAACACAGGGCGCAAGGCAGGAAACAAACCCCGGGCAGTGTGCCAGCCCTCCGCAGGGCACACACACACACACCCACACCAAAAACACACTAGGGACAATTTTTAGAATCGCCAATGCACCTAACCTGCATGTCTTTGGACTGTGGGAGGAAACTGGAGTACCCGGAGGAAACCCACGCAGACATGGGGAGAACATGCAAACTGCGGGAAGTGAACCTGGGTCTCCTAACTGTGAGGAAGAAGTGCTACCCACTGTTCCATCGTGCCTCCCCAAACAGACAACATTAATCACAAAAATTAACATGTTAACTTTCCCTTATACATACATACAGGGTGGTCCAGATCTAATAATGCAGATCCAGATTGTCTGGATGACTTTAATTTATGCGGGGACGATTCCAGTTCGGCATAAAGATGATTCACTTACAAATAGTGACAAATGTCATAGACATCATATTTTATTTATCTCTTTGCTTGGACCTCTGGATCTGTTTGCCAAGGAGAAAAGAGTTTCCAAAAACATATATCCAAGGTGTGCAATCTCCTCTACAATTTAAGAAAAGCACTGTTTGATTAACATAACAGAGTTTTAGGAGGAAGCGATGAGAATATTTAATAGCAGCGGAGCATATGATGTTGTACTTCCAAAAAGCCTTTGATGTGGTGCCTCACAAGGACTAAGGATTCAGAGCATGATTTGCACATGCAATAAAATGGACGTCACCATGGAAAACAATGGCCTTCAGTGCGATGAGCTGTTTGATATTATCTGATGTCAATGTGGAATCCTGCAGGGATTTGTGTGGACGACTGTTATCTTTCTACTTTTGATAAAGAGTGTATTGTAAATAAATAATTTAATTGAATGAATTTCAGCATATTGTGTATAAGCACACTTATGATCACAATGCACTATAAAATTATTTTCCAACATGTATGACAAAAGGACTCCATAAACAAATACAAATATAATGCTAACACATAAATGGAGAAATATCATGCATTAAATGCACAAGTACTGTACATAAATATACTTACAGTGTATGTCTGTATGTAGCGAGTCTCTTTTGAAATTGATTCCACAGATGCGCAGTCATTGACCCATTTTTCACTTTCACCCTAAGTCTGGAAGGGAATGTCCCAGAAGAAGACTGGCAATGGCACTGTTACTTACCTACAGCTACATCTCTTCCATGCTGCACCCCTTAAAAGTCCAGAAAAGCAGGAAGTCACATCAGTTGAAAGACCATCATTTTGGAAACACCACTGTCCACAACCATGTGTTTCTTTGGTAGATGTTTTTCCCAAAAATTATTTGTCAACTGCAATTAAATTGGATTTTTCCTACCTGGGACTCCAGCAGTTTTTTTGTGTCGCTCTCTTTTTTTTCCTACAGGTTCATATTGAAACATTAGTTTCCCGGTTAGTTCTGAGTACACTGAGTGCTAACAGAAACCGTGCTTTACAAATGCAAATATTGTAGAGCAATAATGAACATTTATTCAGCAATAGGTGAAAATACAAACACAGGTATGAATATTCTGGTCGAGCTACACCAGAATTTTTCTTTATGTGTGCAGACAGATGTCTCTAATGTTAACATTAACTTACGTAACATATAAGTTGTGTCACAAAAAATCAAACAATGGGAAGATGGTGCTTGGTCTGTCTTGATGGATCTCAGATCACTGTAATAACCTCTAACAGCATTATCTGAGAAAATACAGCAATATAGGTTTAAATGTTAAGTAATCTGAGAGCCTCACAATCACCTGCTATCCTTTAAAATCTACAAACTGTGACCTGCCTAAACAGAAACAGCAGTACCTCATGTTTAGAATTAAATGGCTTTGGGGTGAAAAAGGACAAGTTGTAGCAACAGCAAATATACACACTGAATGAATCGAATGCAAGACTCTAGAGGTCTCTGCTAGCAATGGTAACCACATTGTGGCTGGATGTTTCCTGGGCAATGCAAGACCATTTTGGGTTACTATCATCATGATAGAACATTGGTTGCTTCAGAACACCGTCCTGGAAGTCATGCATTTGACATCATTAGCGTGATGGCATAAACGAAGGTGAGTCATATTTGTCATCATCCGAGTTTACAGATTTTGCAAGAAAAGCATTTCTGCATGAGTGTACATGTGTGTTAATTAGTACTCTTTGGATGTTATGAGTTGCATCTAAATTAGGTAAATGGTTATATAGGTATTTTTGCTTCTTGGGTATATTTATGTAACCAAACTAGAGTGTATCTTGAGATATATTTCTCCAGCTATCAGGCATGCAAGTCAGAGGATCAACTTCCAGGCTCATCATATCGTGTTTACATACACACAGAATATTGTAAAATTTATTAGTTAAAAGTCATTTTCTATGGTGGATCCTGTAGAAATTAAGAAAATTCAAATCCATTATTCTAAAAGACAAATTTGTTTGTCTCCATGTTTGTTGTACCCATTGAAGATAAGGAGTGGTCAGCGTATGCACGCAAGGAGGCTAGGAGTTAATGGGAGGCAATGTAGCAGCAGTGTCCTCCAGAAAACATCTCTCAGTCAGCACTGTAAGCAGAAGTCAAGGAAGAAATGCAGTCTGGACTGATCGATTCCCAATTCATTTTAGACAAGAGATCAAGCCTCCATATTCCTATTTTTAATTACAGAATACTGCTCTAGTTCTTCTTTATAATTTTAATCTCAGGCATTAGAATCATTTACAAAGGTCATAGGTGCTTACTATACAGGTAATTCACACAAAATATATTGTATGCTTTCCTTCAGAAACTCCTTAAAAATAATTTCAAAAGGTATTTAGACCTGAAAAAAATTTCTTGAAATAAATGTATTAAGCATAATTCTTAACATGTTATTTTAAAACTAAGACGGTATCTTTTTTACATATACAAGTTATGTTTCTTAAACCTTTTATTTTAACTACTAACTAAATTAACACACATATTTCTACCTTATGTTTTAAAATTGTAATAAAGTGTCTGGAATGTTTCATTAAAACATCAAATAAGAAAACTAAACCTTCCATCAGCTACAGTATATGGTCATGCAAACATTAACATTCTATCCTATTTCACATTCAAAGAATGGATGGGAAAATGAAAATCAATTTACGGTATCACATGCAGCAAATGTCTTATGATTCAATCTGTTTCTTCTTAAAATGCCTTCAGGATAGTTAATGCATCACACTATTGCATACTGAGAATAGAGGTTTTGCTCCTTTTTGTTAGTTAGGGTTACAGTATTTTTATTCAAAATTTTAAGTAATCTAATGAATAAATATAAAAATGAATCTGTGCTTAATAAAATTGTTTTCTTTATCCATGACCTCCTCTGAAGGCTAGTTTATGCACACTGTATCAATGATATCTTGAAGTTTTCCCATAGTGTTGGTTCTGCATAAAAAGCACAGTCTACCCTTTTTGCCAATTCAAATTTTTGTATTTATACACTAACCTGGACAGGATGTGTGCACATCACAGCTTGAGCACACACACTATATATATACACTCACCTAAAGGATTATTAGGAACACCTGTTCAATTTCTCATTAATGCAATTATCTAATCAACCAATCACATGGCAGTTGCTTCAATGCATTTAGGGGTGTGGTCCTGGTCAAGACAATCTCCTGAACTCCAAACTGAATGTCAGAATGGGAAAGAAAGGTGATTTAAGCAATTTTGAGCGTGTCATGTTTGTTGGTGCCAGACAGGCCGGTCTGAGTATTTCACAATCTGCTCAGTTACTGGGATTTTCACGCACAACCATTTCTATGGTTTACAAACAATGGTGTGAAAAGGGAAAAACATCCAGCATGCGGCAGTCCTGTGGGCGAAAATGCCTTGTTTATGCTAGAGGTCAGAGGAGAATGGGCCGACTGATTCAAGCTGATAGAAGAGCAACTTTGACTGAAATAACCACTCGTTACAACTGAGGTATGCAGCAAAGCATTTGTGAAGCCACAACACGCACAACCTTGAGCCGGATGGGCTACAACAGCAAAAGACCCCACCGGGTACCACTCATCTCCACTACAAATAGGGAAAAGAAGCTACAATTTGCACGAGCTCACCAAAATTGGACAGTTGAAGACTGGAAAAATGTTGCCTGGTCTGATGAGTCTCGATTTCTGTTGAGACATTCAAATGGTAGAGTCAGAATTTTGCGTAAACAGAAGGAGAACATGGATCCATCATGCCTTGTTACCATTGTGCAGGCTGGTGGTGGTGGTGTAATGGTGTGGGGGATGTTTTCTTGGCACACTTTAGGCCCCTTAGTGCCAATTGGGCATCGTTTAAATGCCACGGGCTACCTGAGCATTGTTTCTGACCATGTCCATCCCTTCATGGCCACCATGTACCCATCCTCTGATGGCTACTTCTAGCAGGTTAATGCACCATGTCACAAAGCTCGAATCATTTCAAATTGGTTTCTTGAACATGACAGTGAGTTCACTGTACTAAAATGGCCCCCACAGTCACCAGATCTCAACCCAATAGAGCATCTTTGGGATGTGGTGGAACAGGAGCTTCGTGCTCTGGATGTGCATCCCACAAATCTCCATCAACTGCAAGATGCTATCCTATCAATATGGGCCAACATTTCTAAAGAATGCTTTCAGCACCTTGTTGAATCAATGCCACGTAGAATTAAGGCAGTTCTGAAGGTGAAAGGGGGTCAAACACCGATAGTATGGTGTTCCTAATAATCCTTTAGGTGAGTGTATATATATATATATATATATATATATATATATATATACTGCTCAAAAGAATTAAAGGAACACTTTTTAATCAGAGTATAGCATAAAGTTAATGAAACTTATGGGATATTAATCTGGTCAGTTAAGTAGCAAAGGGGGGTGTTAATCAGTTTCAGCTGCTGTGGTGTTAATGAAATTAACAACAGATGCACTAGAGGGGCAACAATGAGATGACCCCCAAAACAGGAATGGTTTAACAGATGGAGGCCACTGACATTTTTCCCTCCTCATCTTTTCTGTTTCTTCACTAGTTTTGCATTTGGCTACAATCAGTGTCACTACTGGTAGCATGAGGCGATACCTGGACCCTACAGAGGTTGCACAGGTAGCCCAACTTCTCCAGGATGGCACATCAATACGTGTCATTGCCAGAAGGTTTGCTGTGTCTCCCTGCACAGTCTCAAGGGCATGGAGAAGATTCTAGGAGACAAGCAGTTACTCTAGGAGAGCTGGAGAGGGCCATAGAAGGTCCATAACCCATCAGCAGGACCAGTATCTGCTCCTTTGGGCAAGGAGGAACAGAATGAGCACTGCCAGAGCCCTACAAAATGACCTCCAGCAGGCCACTGGTGTGAATGTCTCTGACCAAACAACCAGAAAGACTTCATGAGGGTGAACCAAGGGCCCCGTGTCCTCTAATGGGCCCTGAGCTCACTGCCCAGCAGCATGCAGCTCGATTGGCATTCGCCATAGAATACCAGAATTGGCAGATGTACCACTGGTGCCCTGTGCTTTTTACAGATGAGAGCAGGTTCACCCTGAGCACGTGACAGAAGTGAAAGGGTCTGGAGAAGCCATGGAGAACATTATGCTGCCTGTAACATCATTCAGCATGAGCAGTTTGGTGGTGGGTTAATGATTGTCTGGGGAGGCATATCCATGGAGGGTCACACAGACCGCTACAGGCTTGACAAAGGCACCTTGGCTGCCATTAGGTATCAGGATGAAATCCTTGGACCCATTGTCAGACCCTATGCTGGTACAGTGGCTCCTGGTGCACGACAATTCCTGGCCTCATGTGGTGAGAGTATGCAGGCAGTTCCTGGAGGATGAAGGAATTGATACCATTGACTGGCCACCACACTTTCCTGACCTAAATCCAATAGAACACCTCTGGGACATTATGTTTTGGTCCATCCAATGCCACCAGGTTGCACCTCAGACTGTCCAGGAGCTCAGTGATGCCCTGGTCCAGATCTGGGAGGAGATCCCCCACAACACCATCTGTCATCTCATTAGAAGCATGCACCGATGTTGTCAGGCATGTATACAAGAACACAGGGGCCATACAAAGTGCTGCGTACAATTTTGAGTTGCTGCAATAAAATTTTGGCAAAATGGACTAGCCTGCCACATAATTTTTTCACTCTGATTTTTGGGGTGTCTTTGAATTCAGGGCTCTGTAGGTTGATCATTTTCATTTCCATCAAACGATGTGGCATCCTTTCGTTCCTAACACATTACCCAGTCTATATCAGTATAGATATCCAGGAGGATTTCTTTTTCCCATTGAGATCTGATGTGTTTTCAAAGTGTTCCTTTAATTTTTTTGAGCAGTTTATATATAAAATCTCAATATCAAAGACAACCCAGGACCTGGAGAACCCATGCAGAAACAGGGAGAACAATGCAAACTCCATTCAAAATATTGAAACTTAAATCTTTTTCTTATTGCAAGGCAACAGTGCTATTCACTGGGCCACCATACCATCTTTCCAATCTTTAAAATATATTAAACTTCTTGGCACCCAACATCCTATCTACATATATATTTGTAGTCTATAATGTCAGCTGTTTTCTAACCAGCTTATTCCTGAACAGGGATGTGGGGTGTGCTGGAGTCTCTCCCAGCTAGCACAGGGCAGGAAATATTCCCTGGACAGCACACCAGTCCATCACAGGGAAAGCAAGCACACACACACACACACAATACTCATCAGCAGGTCCTGTCTTAGTCACCCATCCAGCTTGACCTTCAAACCTCTCTACGAGCTAGACAAAATTTATCAGTAGTGAGGAACAACAACCAGCCTGGAAACGTGAATGTCCAACTCAAGAATAAACAAGCCTGGTAGATTGAATGGTTTCCTCTCATTTGATAGATTTCTTATGTCCTAAATCATGATTCCTTAGTACTATGTTTTAAAGTAACCTTAAAAGCAGCAAGCGAAGGATTCAGCATAAAAATAAGCCTACTGAATGTATGATAAAACAGAAAAACAAAATGGCCAGAGTCTATCCCAGCAGCACACACAAAGCAGAAAACCGCCATGGACAAGGCCACAGTCCATCACAGGGCCCAATCACATACACACTCGGCCAGTTGAGATTGGAATGCAAATTATTGTAACTGTGGGCAGAAGACTCCAATACCCAAAAGAAATCTTACTAAACACACGGGAAGTTTGGCATGTGCAAAATCCACACTGACAATGAGCAGACATGGGATTCAAATGTAAGACCCTAAACCCATACAGTGGAAAGCACTGCCTATTGTCCCACCAACAAAAATTGAGTTACAATAGTCATTTTTGCACGAGACAAATTCATATAATCCACCTTAATTTTGTAATATTCATAAACTGGAAAACGCAGACTTTTATAAAGTACACCTATGCAATGACTGTAAATTTTGCCTCACTTCTGCTAATCTAAAATTAGCATTTACAGAATCAATACCCACAAAGAGAATTAGTTTTTTTTTTCCTGGCTTTATGC
Organism: Polypterus senegalus; assembly: GCF_016835505.1. Classification (NCBI taxonomy): domain Eukaryota; kingdom Metazoa; phylum Chordata; class Cladistia; order Polypteriformes; family Polypteridae; genus Polypterus; species Polypterus senegalus. The sequence goes on from NC_053156.1 coordinate 62,591,984, forward strand.
ACCAATAATTCTCATTCATCTGTGATGGACTGGTTCCGTCCAGGCCAGTTTCCTGCCTGGTGCCCAGTGCTGCTGTTTCAGACTACACTGAATTAGATTAAGTAGTTTGAGAAGGTATGTAATGCAACTATTGTTCATATACTGTGTGAAGAAATAAACACAGGAGCACAAAAAAAAAAATTCAAGAGTTGTGGGAAATCCCCCATTTAATATTGAACTTGAGAAATATTTAAAGACTGATACTGTGGTCAAAATTGCAGAAAACAGACATTTGACATTGAGAAAATGCTTTGTGAGCCTTATGTAATGATAGCAGGAAATGATACAAAGACAGAAAGCAGAAATGAGTTGGGAGGAAGTGAAATTGGTAGTGAGAGATGGAAATGACATCTTCATCGGTAGCCGGAAGTGAAGTCATCCATATGGGACCGGAAGTGAAATCAAACTGGGACTGGAAGGGAAGTCTTCAGAAGAGGAACCAGAAGTACATTTACTGTGTGGGTTTGAGGCAAGATTTGTTTACTAATCTGCCATTTTTCTGTTGAGAAAAACAGAAAAGGCATTAGTACTCTGTTCCAGTCCTCTACCCTTTGTTCTTTCATGCTTATTTGGGCCCTTTGGCTGCATCCTAATCGCACAGGTGTGATATAAGCTCCCGGACCCATTGGGTTGGGCAGACTGAACTGAGAGGTTGAAAACACAAGAAAGGGCATCGGTGTTAGCCGGGAGAGCAAACAGGCAATAAACAACATTGAATCTATAAGGCTGCAAGTCCAAGACCGGTGGAATCAACTACCTGTGAACGGCCATCCACTAAAGCGCAGCAAGATTCGTAACCAAGGTGAATTCTCAACCCAAGAGGTAGTACCGTAGCTGGGTCTGGCCCATTTAAAATCGCCAAGGCTTCCTGTTCCACCACCACATACCTGGTCTCCTGGGGCCTCATGTATAAATGGTGCGTACGCACAGAAACGTTGCGTAAGAACTTTTCCACGTTCAAATCGCGATGTATAAAACCTACACTTGGCGTAAATCCACGCACTTTTCCACAGTACCTCATACCTTGTCGTATGCAAGTTCTCCGCTCGGTTTTGCAGATTGCCGGCACCCAGCGTCAAAGCAGTGCTACTGTTCCTGTGTGGTTACACCTTATTTTCCTGACGCGGCTTTATAAATACACCAAAACTAACCGTTTATTAGTGTAATGCATCTGATTGTAATTAACTTATAATAATATAATGGTAGAGGGAACAGCCATAGTATTCCAAATACCATAACTGCTTTAGCGTTGTTACTCTCACTTCTTCTTCTTTCAGCTCCTCTTGTTAGGAGTTGCCACAGCGGATCATCTTTTTCAATATTTCTCTCACTGCACCACTCAGAGTATTTATATCACTGTACCCGAGTGTGAATCACAGCAGCAGCTGATCGGAAAGGGAATTATCGTTATACAGCTTCAAGGACACGCTGTCTCAGCCACTGCAAAATGTTTTAAAGCCTTTCCTGTACGGACCTCGCGGTTCAGAAACAGAAACGATAATCATTTATAAGGTGAAATTCAGCAAAATATGTTTATTAAATTATACAGATAAAACTTTAACTTCATTTAAATAATCTATATTCTTCACTGGAAGTGTCGTTAAGGATAGAATAATTAAACATGTACTACGAAGATATTTCAATGTTCTTTAAACGTTTTGAAGAATCGGCGCTAAGCTTACAGATGGCTTAACGTCGATTACAGAGCTGATTGTATGGCAATCGGTTACTTGGGGAAAGAAAAGCACTGACTGCAGTGACGGCTATGCCAATATATATTGAATATAAAACATAAAGAGAAAATAACAACACAGCGACAAATTTCGGCAAAAGTTAAATGCTTGTGTCATGAGCACGAGGCGGCTATGCAGTGTCCGCAACGGACATAGCCATCCACTGTGCATAAGCTACCTTACTGACGGGCGGGCGAAGGAGCCACCGATTCTTCATCTGCCCAGTGCCACCACAAGCCTAGAGCCGCCCCTGATTATACTGCTGCAATAAATTATTTCATCGAAGTGAAACATGTTTAATAACGTGCTTTAACTCCTATCATCATGAAAATGACATCACGTATACATCTCAGTATTTTAGTTATTCAGAGAGCTGTAATATCTCTGTGTCCAGTTGGAGGAAGAGAGCCGGTTTAAAAAGCAAGTAGTGATTCACACACATAGAGCACATAGAAGATCAAATACAAAACAAAGCATTTAACGTGCTACTTTAATTACAATGTGATTTGAGAAACTTGTTAATTAAACGATTTTAAGATGAAGTTTATGATGTTCTACTTTAATGACAAAATAAACTACGTGATTAAAGTGGAAATGTCGAGATTGAAGTGGACATTTCGTGCTTTTTCCCACCGTGTGCCTTTTTTTTCTCTGTACCCTAATAAGCTTTCATATGACACTCAGACAGTGGGCTTACAACTCGGCTTTTCACGGCGACTTTGATATGTGACTTCTTTTTTATTCCCGGCACTGTGCGATTTGTGAATGTGAGCTTTCAAGTTTCTCCAACACGCTATGTCACTTGATCAACTTCCTTTTGTTGATTATGCCACGGTTTATTTGAACAAATAGTATGTTTTTCATTTGCCTCCACTTGGTATTCGCGGAAATTCTTATATTTTCCCCCCGTGTATTTCCCATTGTCTTTTCACAGAAGGCTACGCTTAAGGGCGATTTATATTGATTTGCATATTCAAATAGGCATAATTCTGGGAGGATTTGTGGCGTTACATAATGCGCGTGCACGAGCATTAGTTTTCACACTGATCGGGATTTATGTAGCGGAAGAACGTGGAAGTTGGAGTATGCACAGATTCCTGCATCTGGATTTTTCTGTGCGTAAACAAATTTCGGCTTTTGTGCTTACGCCATGTTATAGTACAAGTTCTACGCGCGGCGTTATACATGAGGGCCCCTCTGGTCTAGCAGTTCCAGGCTTAGGGGTGTTCAGCACCATTGATACTCTGGCTGAACATGGCATCGAGACCTGTGTCCAAAGCATCAGTCTGGAGAATAAAAGGGAGAACAGAAATCAGGGTTTTTCAATACAGGTGCTGAAGTAAGGGCCTCTTTCAAGTCCCAAAATGCAAGTTCAGCTACTTCACCCCATACCATATTGAAAAGGTCAGTAAGATTTGTAAGATCAGTCAAGGACATAGCTTTTTCTGAAAAGCAAAAGTACAAATTGGCAGTATTAGCGTGCTAATTCAAGAATAGCTTGTATCTGCTGCTTTGTAATCGGACGGGGCCATTTTAAAATGCCATCAACCTTTGAACACTGCGGTCTAACAGTTCCACTATTCACTAAATAACCCAAATATTTGGCTTCGTTCAACCTGAACAAACACTTCAGATTGATACATAGTCTGGATTTAGCCAATTTGAGCCAAATGGTACAGACCTGCAGCAAATGTTCCTCCCAGGTGTCAGAAATAAATGACTATGTCAAGCAAGTAGGTGGCACTATATGAATTGAGGCTTTAGTACTCTACCAGACATCAGAAAGTCACTGGGGCCCCATGCAGTCCAAATGGGAGTACTTTATACTGTCAGTGTCCACTAGGGGTGCTGAATGCCTTTTTTTCCTTTTTCAGAGTCCATTAAGGGATTTTGCCAGTACCCCTTTGTCATGTCAAGAGTAGTTAAATATTGTGCATATCCTAGCCTCTCATGGAGCTCATCTACTTGGGGCATCGCTATGCATCAAATTTGGAGACTTGATTGAGACGTCAGAAGTCATTACAGAACCTCCAACTCCCATCAGGTTTAGGGATCAAGACGATAGGACTGGACCAAGGACTGTGGCGGTCATCAATCACATCCAGATCCAGCATCCGCCTGATCTCGAACTCCACTTCACCTCATTCTGCCCTGGAGAGGTGATAATAGCCTTCTGCAAGAAAAGGGAGCGGTGTTGACTGGATGGGAGATCTGTCTCCCTGTCCTTCCACAGTTTCAACAAGTTAACATGATAAACACGCTGACTTGGTTGACGATTTGGTTGTTTAACCAAATAATCAATGAGTCGTTTTCTCTCATAAGGGACTTGCCAATGAGCCAGCAATTTTAAATGGGACGTGGGTATGAGCACCATGTGTTCTTTTAAAATAGGCAAAATTTTCCAAAATCTCAAAATTGCGTGATGTATTCTAAAATATTGGTAGACAGAAGAGCCTCTCCTTTCCGTTCTTTTAGTATATCCAAAATACCCAGGGGTTGTCATCCATATAATAATTCAAAAGAAGAAAATCCCAATCAAGCCTTGTGGAACTTCCCTGCAAGCAAAAAGGATGAGAGGGAGTAATGGATCCCATTTACTTCCATCCTCGCTAACAACCTTGTGAAGCATCTATTTAAGGGTTTGTTTGAATCTTTCTACCAACGTGTCAGTTTGAGGGTGATGGAAGTTTTAAGATGCTTAATACGGTGTAACTTGGCAACCTTCCTGAACGTTTCCAATGTGAAAGGAATCATCTGGTCAGTTAGGGCCTCTTTTAGGATTCCTAGTCACTCAAAGACCCCTACTAATTCCTGTGCAATAATTTTTAGAATTAGCCATGTGCACAGGAACAACATATGGATATGGAGTAGCATAATCCACAATGACTAATATATTTCTGACCCATTGCTGGGTGTTCCAAGGGACAGGCAAGATCGATACCAATTCACTTAAAGGGGACATCAATCAGTGGGAGTAGAATGAAAGGAGCACGGTCCTTACAGGGAATCTGACGAAGTTGACATTCCAGACAGGAAGAGCAAAATCGGACCTCCTCATTTATTCTGGGCCAAAAAGAATCAGAGTTTGATCCTCTCCAAAAGTTTATTCGGTTCCCAAATGGGCATGCGATATTTCACAAATCTCCCGCTGGAAGGTTCACCGCTTTAAGAGCAGTGACCTCACCCTCGTGCTCTGCTACTCAATACAAGAGATTTTAGAACAAAGTGGGGCCCTTGTGGAATGGGATTCTGTACGGATTGTCCAGCAATTGAAATTACTGCATTTCTTGCAAATTTCAGGGAATCATCATTCCACAGTTTCTGTTTAAAAGTTGAGGGTGTGCGTTTAAATTGAAAATGAAGGGCATGCAAAGGATCATCATCCTCCTCCTCAAGGGGTGTGGTTTTGACCCCTTCAAACTCTCCAGACGCGGGTTCTGCTTCCATGGTGTAAGCTCCACTGGCCACCACATCACAATGGGTGGCAACATCATTTTGTTCTATCGGGATACACGGTGTGAGGGCAGCCAAGTTCAAAGAAACCCCGTCCACTATGAGTGGTTAGGTTATATGACTATTACTATTAGACCAGTCCCACCTCGTCCCAATATAACTGGGCCAGAAGGAACGGGCAATACCATGACTAAAAGTCTTTTGGTATTGCCCACCAAGGTTATAATACACATGGCAGATTTGTAATTGTCTCTCCATGAACACAAGTTAGTTTGTTGGTCTTTGTTTTAAGGAATTGTTGTTGTAGAACAAAACAGTGAGCAACAATAGAAATGTTATTCCTGGAATCAAACATAGCCACAATCTGATGTCCATTTACTAAAACCACTCCTGTATGAGGGACAGACAGAGCACAATACCTTTCCCCACGTGCCCAGGAACAATCCATTGGCTTGACCCCAAGAGGACAGGCAGGGATGATATGTCCCAGCTCCCCACACTTGTAACAGTGGGGAGGACTGGGCAGTTTTTCTTTAGGCTTAACCAGAGGCTCAGTACTGCGACAGGAGGGCTCAGGTTGAGCAATACGCCTCTGTGGGGCTAGGCGAGCAGTCTGTATCCGACCTCTCAGTCTTGGAGATCACCAAGTGTCGCTCGATTACCTCTATAAGGGCATCCATATTTCTATAGGATTGTCTACGGACCTGCTGAGCAAAATGGTCAGGCAGGGAATTAACCAAGGTCTCACAGGCAAACTGCTCTACGACCTGTCTGGCATTGACATCCAGTCGTAACCAGCACCTAGTTTTCCTCCAGAATTCAAAAGCCTGGGTCTTTATGGGCTTATCAGGGTCAAATTTCCACTGCCTCCATTCCCTCGTTGGCTGGTCCACGGTGATGCCATAGTACTTGGAAATCTCGCCTTTAAGAGTGTCATAATCGGCAGCCTCCTCCTCGGAGAGATTGCAGTAAGCCCGCTGCGCATCACCCTTCAGGTATGGTGCAAGTATGTATGTCCACTCTGTCTTTGGCCAAAGATTATGTGTAGTGGTACGCTCAAAAATTAGCATATATGACTCAATATCATCCTCCTCCGAAAGTGTCAGTAACGGAGCAGGGAGAGGTAGAGCAGCCTCCGGTTTTCCCACTTCTGCCACAGCGAGCCGAGCCTCCATCTTTGCAAGTTGGGTCCTCGTTTCTTCCAGGTGCATGTTCTGGAGGTCTCAGTATGGTCTCCTGCACTGTATTTGGGTTCTGTTCTTCAGACATTTCGAACAGCGAATCCTGCCAGCTATGCCTATCTGTGAAGAAATAAACACATTAACAAAAGGGGTCAAGAGTTGGGGAAATTCTCCGTATAGTATCGTCAAACTTGAGAAGTCTTATGACCGATACTGTGGTCAAAATTGCAGAAAACAGACATTTGACATTGAGAAAATTCTTTCTAGGTCTTTTGTAATGATGGCAGGAAATGATACAGAGACAGGAAAAGGATCAGAAGGAAGTGATGTTGGTAGTGAGGGACGGAAATTACATGTTCATTGGTAGCCGGAAGGGACGTCATCAAGGAAAGATGGAAGTGATGTCTTCAGAATAGGAACCGGAAGTGGAATTATTGCATTGCTTTGACTCAGGTTTTAAATAAAAAAAAAAAAAAGCGCACTAACACACACTTAATTTAAGTGCACTTGTGTTACAAGTGTGCTATTTTCAAGCACTAAGTGTGCTAATGTAATATCATTAGTGTAACTAGATATACTTAAATACAATTAAGTGTACTTGAATGTGCTATTTTGAGACACCATTAAGATGTGCTTAAATATACTTAATTACACATTTCTGTACTTTCATAAATGAACTTTGTTTCTGCTTGAAGTACAGTACATTTGAATCCACATTTTAGAGTCTTGTTAATACACTTAAATATTTCCTATACCTGTATATTTCAATCAAAATGAGGAGAATACATTGAAAACATTTGATAAATTTCAAATTCATTTACAACTCAAATATAGCATGCTTTTTGTATATTATATCCCAGAGGTACAGTAAAATACACAAGTGTATGAAAGTACACCAAAATTGAACTTCTATTTAAAGTATGCATAGCACAGTATTAAGTAATGCACTAATAACACATTTTTATACTTTAGGGGTATCCTTCGAGTACACTTAATATCAATTTAAGTATTAGTGCAAATTAGCATATTTAGATTATATACACTGAAGTACTCAATATTTAATTAGTACATTTGTATTATATTTTCTTTGCACTTATTAGCACATAAAAACTATTTGTTAGAAGAAATGTACGGATATTAAAAGTATATTTTTAGTACAAGTATATTTGTTTACCGGAGGAGGTAAGATTGGTTTACTAATGTTCCATTTTTCTGTGGAGAAAAGGCATTAGTATTCTGTTCCAGTCCTCTACCTTTTGTTCTTTCATGCTCATTTGGTCCCTTTAGCTGCCCCGTAAGCGCAAGAGTATGACAATAGCTATACTTCAATAGAAGAGTTAATTATGCACTAGGAAAAGTAGCATTTAGTTTAAATCAGTTGTAAGCAATGTTGGTCCTAGAGAGCCGGGGTGGCTGTAAGTTTGTTCCAGCTCAATGGTTTCTAGCAAAGTCAATTATTGCTCGAGTGACATTTTTCTGCTTCATATTACTTGTTACTTACCTGTTAAGATTGAATCCTTAAATGCCAATTATACATGTAAACTGCAGCATTCAGTTTGTAAATGTCTCCTTATTAGCAATAAGATGCAGTTGACAAAGGAACCAGCACTTCATCTAGCTTGTTTCCATTTACACCTGTGTAATCACCATGCACTACTTGGTTTAATTAAACATTTAGAAAGAAACTGAATAGGAAAAAAAAGGGAACGATTGAAAATTGCTAATCCGTTTTAGGATTCAAGTCATTTGTATGATATCCTTAGAAAGGAAAAGATATCTACAATAAAAGCATGACCAAAAACACACTAACAGGTCATAATACTAAATATGATTGGTAGGGACCATTTTCCAATTAAGCAACTGCGTTGGAACAAAACCTGCAGCCACTGTGGCCTTCCAAGACAGACGTTATTCCCCCCTGGTTTATTTAGGGGTCTACAGCAGAGGGTCAGTATATGAAGAAAAAAAAAAAAATGTATGTTTCTAAAATAAATAAAAATAATTCCAACAGATCTACTGAAAGTGAGAATTGTTCTTAGCCCTGAATCCTAAAGTATTCCCTCATTTTTGTGGACAGTGATGAGGGAGTACAGTCTGTGGCAGGGGTCTCCAACTCTAGTCCTGGAGCGCTACTATGGCCACAGGTTTTCATTCTAACCCTTTTGTTAATTAGTAGCTAGGTTTTTGCTAATTAACTTTTTCCTTTATTTTAATTAAGTGTTCTGAATTGGTTCATTTTTTTTTTCCTCCAAATGGGACCCAACCGTAAAAGAGATGTAGAGTGAGCCAACAGAAGACCATCCAAGTGTCATGAATCTGAGGGAGTTACAAAAGCACCAATTCAAAAAACACTTTGTAGGGTTGCCTCCTAGTGAGGAGAAAGCACCAAACAACCCAGACTAGAAACCCAAAAGGCCAAGAACAATCTTTATAAAATAAAAAAGGTTTATTTCTTCAAAGGCTCTACAATACACCAAGTCTCCATAGAGCACAAGAAATTGCCTGAAAAGGCAAGATAATACACAATGAACAAAGTTCCAATAAAGAATCCAGAATGCATGGTCAAAAACAGAGGTTTAAAAAAGTCAAAACATAGGCCAAAAACAAAATCCAAAGTCAAGAATCAAAATACAGGCTCAAAAATCCAGAGGCAATAACAAAGACACAGATACTCACAAAAACTCTCCACCCACTAGTGCATTCAATGAACTGCAAGGAACTATGGGAGGGCCACCCTTAAATAGGGTGGAGGGCCATTCCTGATGGTGATGGGCACCCACAAAACACATGGGTCATAACCAAGGCCCTTCTCCTTTCTCAGCATACACTTAGAAACATGTACATAATACGTGAAATAAACATCAATATAAATGAATGCCATAAAATAACACAAAACAAACAAGAAACTACTCTTTGAACCCCATTCAGAGGAGACATTATGGCTAAAGCATGACATTAAGTCGAGGCCCCAAACTCCAATTAATTTCACTTCAGCCAGTTTCTTAATTAGAAACCATTTCTTGCTGTTAATCAAACCTGTTATTTAATTCCAGGGCTTGTTGATGTTCTCTTTCTCATTCCAAAACTGCTGGCTTTCCTTTTTCTAAGAATATCATCAAAATGTTTTGTGGACCTGAGCAGATCAATATTACTGAGACCTTCACCTTTCTTTATTTTCAGATATCGAATGATGGACACATGTTGCTGGTCATGTGTTGGCTCGTTTTGCAGCTCATTATTGTTTGGCTGCTAATTAAGGATAAAATGAAACAATTAAGGGATCTGAGTTTTTAATAGTGAGTTAATTAAAATGAAGGGAAAATAGGTTAATTAGCAGCAAATACTGGTCATTTATTTAGAAAGGGTTAGAAGAAAAACCTGAACCCACAATAAAGCTCCTGGAGTTGATTTGGAGACCCCTAGTTTATGGTCTTCTGAACATATTACAAGTATTCAGACAACTGTAGACTAAACCAGGGGTGTTGAACTCCAGTCCTGGAGGGCTGCTGTGGCTGAAGGTTTTCAGTCTAACCATCTTCTTATTTAGTGACCAGTTTTTGATGCTAATTAACTTCTTTAGCCTTAGCTTTAATTAGCTTGACTCAGGCCCCTTAGTTGTTTTTTCCTTAATTAGCAGCCAGACAGTAATGAGACATAAAACAAGCAGGACATGACCAGCTCACCTGTACCCATCAAACAAAATCTGAAAATATACATGAAGGTCACAGTAAGGTTGATCCCTCAGGTTACCAAAACATTTTAGGAGTTCTTAGAAAAAAACAGAATATCAACAGTTTTGGAAACGTCTGCTGTGGCAGAAGGAGAGTAGCAACAAGCCATGGAATTGAATTACAGGTTTAATTAACAGCAAGAATCAGCTTTTTATTAAGGAACTGGTTGGAGTTTGAAGCCCCAGTTTAGCTGGTCATCTATCTGTTGGCTCGTTTCATGTCTCATTTCTGTTTGGCTGTCATTTAATGAAGAAAAAAATCAATTCATAAAACTTAATCCTTTAAAACAGGGAGATTAAAATAGAGGGAAAAGAAGTTAATTAGCAGTGAAAACTGGACACTGATTAGGAAAAGGGGTTGAAAGAAAACCTGCACTCACTGGGGCCCTCCAGGCCTGGAGTTTGCCACCCGTGGACTAAACCAAATACGGACACCACCTGGTAGACCAACAAAATTCTCAAGCATGTGTAGAAGAACGCTATCCATCATTAAAAGCTTGATTATTTCTAAAAGCATAATAATAATGGAGTGTCATGCACTGACAAAGGTTAAAATATCATTCACAAGACGAGTTAAAGCAGCTTCTATGCAGTGAGGAGCGTGAAAGCCAGACTGAAATGTTCAATAAAGAGTGTCATTTTTAATGAAAGATTCAAATTGAACGTTTAGAAGTTTCACTGAATCTTTACAATAGGAAGCTGGTGTGTGACTCTTAGTCTGGCTTTTTTAATTGATGTCTAACTGTGGCTAGTTTGAAGGAATCATGGACAATGCCATTTAATAACACTTTATCAATTAGTGCAACATTGGCTGTGCAACTATTGCAAGTAGGATTTGTAAAATTGGGTAGTAGGTATCATTGTGTCTGATCTGCCAAGAGAGAGGCTCTGATTCTCCATGACTGTGTATGGGAATGAGCACATTTGCAAAATGGATGGCAGACATGTCTATAAATAGATGAGGGATGAATTCAAAATGAGCAGGGGATTCATTAAATTAGTAACTTTTATGATTAGTAAATAAATTATTTCTTTAAGAATGCAGACGCACAGGGTAAATGTTCATATGTTCATTGCTCACTAAGATATTAGGATGGATGTCTTCACACATAGAATACAAGGAGCTGGGAGCAATTATTTGTGAGTTTGGATGAAATGTCATTTATGTTTCATCTCAGTTTTATACACAAGAATTGTCACAATGTGAAAATGTTTGGCTCTATTTGTTTGTAATAAGGATGACATTATTAACATTTCTTGAAGTAAAAGGCATGTTGTCTAACATAACATTGTTTTCTTTCTTTTCAGCCATTTAAGGGTGCAGCTGAGAGGAGAGTTGTTTTTTGTCGTGATATAATAATACAAGCTGTGCTACCTGGTCAAGCTGGGTTGAAATCTAAGCAATCAACAGAGACCTCGTGTTTTTTTTATTTCACGCATGGGCTGTCCATTTGATCTGGTATAGTAATAAGCACCTGATCCCTTTCTGCAATGGCTGCCTTTTCCTCCTCAGATACAGGAAACCATTTTTATCGCTTCCTCTCGACTTCACTTATCCAACTGACCATTCTTATAGTCAAAGTGTTTTACTGGAAAAATGCAACGCTGGTTGCTACTGCATTGACCTGACTTAGTAACTCTGGTCTAGTTGTGTTAGGATTTTGGTGTCCCGATATGAGTATTGATTTACCATTATTTTCATTCATTCATTACCTATTATGCAAAGTTATTATTCAATAGCATTTCAGCTATAAATCTCATTCATGTGGTCTAAGCAGGTGCAAGAAAGTTGCTGCCATGCTGTTGTTGTCAATATATAATGTTGGACAACAGAATAGGCCAAAAGACCAATTTCCTGAGATTTAGACTAGTTTTTTGGCATTTTAATTATCATTTTTGATTTTTTTGACCCTCCTTCTACATGTTTTGCCTATTTTAATTTTTTTCCCTAACCCTAGCAACCAGACAAACACACAGATGCACAGACACACACACAGACACTTGTCTGTTTATTAAAGTGGATTTGTTTAATTATTTATGGTGCGTCTGTAAAAAAGCCAAAAATCCCACTGGGGACAAACAGAAGAACATAAAGAAAAAACATAAGAAATGTGACAAAAGAGAGGAGACCATTCAATCCATCATGACCTGCCCCTATCTCATCCAGATATTTCTTAAAAGTTGTCAAGGTTTCTGCTTTAACTACATGTCTCAATAGCTTGTTCCAGATTCTCACAAGTCTCCATAAAGAAATGCTTCCAACTTGAGTCCTAAATACTCTTCCTCTTAATTTCCCCTGGTGTCCTTGTGTTTGTCATTCACTATTAAGTTGAAGGAAATCTGCCTGATCTGTTTTATCAATGCCTTTGTGGATTTTGAAGACCAGGATTAGGTTCCCTCTAAGTCATCTCTGCTTGAGACTAAATATGTTTAATTGTCTAAATCTGTCAGAATAGGACACATCTTCAAGTCCTGGGATGCACCTGGTTGCTGTTCACTTATTGGCTAAAGTCCAATCTATCTATCTATCTATCTATCTATCTATCTATCTATCTATCTATCTATCTATCACATAATAAAATGGCATTACACTAAATTCTCAAATCTCAAAAACATTTAGGATTATGAAGAGCCTGGGTATGCTAGGATCAGCATCACTGGGACAAGGCAGTACCAAACACTGGATGAAGAACCAATCCAACATTTCACATTTTAGCATAACATTCCCAAGCTCACCTAATCCAATTCTGTATTATAAAGGGCCAAACATTCCCAGCAGCCTCAGTGAAAAGGCAGGATTCATCCCTGAATGAGACACATGTCCATCACTGAAGGTGTTTTTATGACCCTGGTAGTCAAAAGCTTTTGGCAGGTTTGAAAACCAATGGTTTTCTGTGATAAATCCATAAACTCGTTAAAAACACCAAAGATTAGCTAGCAATCAGTTGCAGACTTTGAAAAGTATTTGACACAGATCTTTAGAAACTAGTGTGTTTGTGTATTGTGGACTAACAGTGCTGACTTCGTAGTAAAGTGCAGGGCTGAAAGCGTTAATAAAAATGTGCATTCCACATTAAAAACATTCATACAAACATTTCATTCATTTTCTGATCTCTCATATTTATCTGCTGCCTGGTGGAACATAATCATACAACCCAGTGTGCACGTTTTAGCACATTTCTGGCCAGTTTGCAAAGGTTATGCTCGTAGATCCCAGTTAACTCTGAGTAGCTTCTTTCTTCTGAAACTTTCCAAATGGTTGGAGGCTAATATTGTGACTTGGTGCGTGTTTTAAAAGGCAGCATACCCTGGATGCTTGAGCTTGGCTGTAACCTTTGTTCTTTTGGCATCTATCGTACAACTCCAGGATGTGAGACATTCTTCAGAAGGGGATGACCTGTGACTGGAGGGTCCAGGCGTGTCCACGCTGATTACGGCGGGAGGGAGGGAGTGGGTGAGAGAAGGTAGTGCCCCGCTTATTTAAAGGAGCTCGCGGAGCGCTCGACGCGCTTTTAAATTATACTGGCGACACCTGTGTGCTGGGAGATGGTGTCTTCACTTTTGTTGGTGCTACTGGGCGCGGCTGTGGCTGACTGTAAGTATTCTTTTGTGCTGGACATTCAGTCCGGTGATGTTCGGTTGCTCCTAGCGTTTCGGCTTGGAGAAGTGCGACAAAGCGTATGGCGCATTTTATAAGGACGCGGCTTGCTAACGATCCTCATTAGGCTGCTTTGATTAGTGGGAGCAGGTAGCAGAACTCGGGTAGAAAGGCTGCATTTTACTCGGCAGTAAGTCCACAGTCTTAAATTTGCCACTTTGGTAACGCATGATCGCGTATTGTATTTACAATTGTGTGAAATTTTGACCTCTCTCTGTTGTTTTTTTTTTTTTCTCTTCGTGTAACAAGTACTTAATAATCAAAGTTGTGACACTCCGCTTTAGAAGCGCACTTGCGAAGTTTTATACTGAGGCGTTTATAGATGCGTGAGGCGCACCACCGCGCTAGTTTTCTTGGTCCAAGTATTTGGATCTTGCTTCTGTTCTGTGTGGAGTTAATTTCACTTCAATCCGTTTGGTTGCCTCATTTAATGAAATCAAATTTTCGTCTGGTGTGGCTGGTAAATGAAGTGTTCTTTCCCGTCCAGATCTTCTCCGGCTGGCACCTTTCAATGTATTAAGCTGTACTCTAAAGCAGCTGCTGCTCTTGGGTTGTAAGATGGGCTATGTCATTTCATGCATTCATGTAGATCATTGATACCGTGTAATTCTATTTATTTTTATTTAGTTAGAAATTTTAGGCTTTTTACATTACATTTTAAAATGTTTGAGTACACAGCTGTAAATGTTTTCACTGTGAATTGAGACTGAGAAGTCCAAATGCACCCACAGGACACAGCATAGACCCAGCAAGTCTGGAACTGGCCCTGGATGGAGTGTCTACCAAAGCAAGATCTGCTCCTAAATACTATAATTTGGAGCTACCAATCTACTGAATGTGTTATCTTTGGGCTTTGGAAGAAATGCAAACACCTTGAACAGTCTCCCTCCATTCTCTAACAATGCCTGGGATTCAAACCCAGTCCTCGCCAGCTGAGCGGCAGCAGCACTACTGCTCCCCATTATGTTGCCCCTTCTCTGGGGATACTTTTTTGAAAGGGTGGGCCCTATGCTAGGATGAAAGGTCAAGTGTATCGTATGATTTTCTTTTAGCTGCTTCAATGATTTTTTCTTATTTCACACACACAGTGTTAGGAGTCACCACTTATGGGATGCCAATCGACCGTGTGGTTTTGGGATCCCGTCCAGTACTTCAGGTCACCCTAAGCTGAATTTAGATTTACTAAAAGGTGTTATTGTACTTAAAAAGTGCAATTATGATAATCCTGGTTATTATCAGCCCCTAAACATGCATTATGGAATTCGGTAGTTTATAATATTAGAAGCTGAGCCCTTTAATTAGCAACACTCATTTAATAGGCTGCATTGTTTCCTAATCAGCTTTTCCCACCTCCACTTCCATTTCTGGAGATGTGATGATTTCCAAAAATTAGCAGTCCATTGACCAAGACTTTGGCCTTCCTTATATTAAATTTCAACCTTACCTTGAAGATAATAGTTTTTTTTCGGGTGCGGCAAGGAGAGAGATCTGCCATGTGTTTTTTGCAGCACAGGCACTAACCCTGTATCAGAAGAGTGCATGTTGGAGGATAAATCTGCATTTGCCCACTTGTGGCTTTTTTTTTATTTTTAAGCATTTTTATATAAGGCACCTTTTTGGATTTTAATGGAGAAAGGATGGTGTTGTATGACTTGGTGGTCTTGGTAAGTCATTGAGCTTTCATGGCCAGGCACAATTCCTGTGTGAGCCTTGGATAAAGCTGTTAACCTGACAGTGTATATAGGTTGTTTGGATGTGATTTATTACATAAATATGGTTTGCTATGTTAAGCATGTAATGCGCCATTGAATCGGGTTTGCCTGAGAGTGGTTACAGTTATCATCGGTAGCATCATTTTTTCAAATTTGTTGTGTGACTTTGTATTTACATCACTTAGAGTATTTTAATAGATTTTTTTTTTCTTTCAGAGCTACAAATTGTTCTCATTCTCTGCTTGTGCTGTTCCTGTCATGAGTTGGCTTTTTACTGAAGCCATGTTTGGGCAGAGCAACACTGTATTGGGGTGTATGAGTGCGGGACTGTACACGAGGGAGCTCTTGTACCCATATGGCCGTCTTGTCTCCTATACTGACTTGTAAATTTGGGTCAAGTGTATGGTAAAGCTGCAGTGAATTAGTGTCCCATCAAGGAATAATTCTTACCTAACTGTGCTGGAATCAATAATGCACTGTACCTCTTCACCCTGAATTTTTATCAAGCGAATACTGATTGTGGTTGCTTGGATAGCAACATTTATTAATCCACTGGCGTTAATGGGTGTCTGGGCAATACCTATTCTATATGATGAAGCATTAGAAACTAAGAAGTATTGATGTGGACTTGGGGGTGCTGATGTATAATCCTGCAATTTTTGTAGTTCCAGTATTTGCAGAATCTGATTCCTGTTAGATTTGACACCCTCACTTTACAAGTGCACTAAAGAGGACCCTTGCTCTCCACAATAATCAAATGTGAGGGGTGCTGTGAGTAGAGATGTAACAAATGTATCTGACGCACTTTTTTTTTTTTAGCTGAAGTGTACAGAATTTCTAAATCTCCTGTTGAAGGTAACCCACTTGTGAATTGCCAGACTTGCTGGCTGACTAGTCTGTGTTGCCCCACAGGATTAGGGTTAGTCAGATGAGAGTCACATGAAGGGGATTGGCTTTTTTTTTTTTTTTTTTTTAACATTTGAAGGGTCCTGTGATTTCCAGCTTCCTTAAACCCTCCTTTTTTGGGAGTGTAGTCATGTGGCACTCAATCATGTGGATGCCCCAGATTGTGCCCCCTCTCATATTACTTTCCTTGGTTCATTTGCATATGTATTTTTTTTCTTCCCCTTCACAGCCTTAGGGGCTCCTCGAGGATTCTCTAGATATGGACCATGGAATTCCAGTCGGTATCCTGTTTGGAAAGATGGAGATCCAAGAAACAGAAATGTTTGGAGAGGTGAGCTTTAGCATTTTCATATGGGATTATATAAGCCACACACTTACAAATATGGATTCTTTATTGGCACTTGAGTTTTCTTGAGTTGTGTGGTCCCTCATATAGCCATTGCTTGACAAAGCACCATTTCATCTGGGAAGGGTTCATTGCATAAGAAGACCTGAACTTGGCCTGTGTTGTATGCAGTAAAAATCCTTTTAAAATCCTGACCCATTGCTATTTAACAAATCAGTTACCATATATTCATGGCTGTTTGATGATAGATCCTCCTCTGTAGGCTCCATACAGTTAAGGCGTTGTGGGTGTATGCCCAGGGGCCCTTGAAAGTAAGTTGCATTTTCAGCTTACCACCCCCAATAATGGTTAGCCCCCACCGGCTAGTGGAAAGAACCTAGAGTAGGAATTAATTCACTACATGAATTGAAACCAGGAGTTGTTGGAAGGAAAGTCGACTTTAAGGAGTATAATTCATCACAAGTCATCCATGGGACATGTGGGGGGTAATCCTAATCCAAATTTGGTGGAGCCTATTGCAGATCTAAAAAATCCTTCTGGACTCTTCCTTTGGCTGTGTCTTTGGGGAACCAAAAAATGGTCCTGCTATTTTAACCTGTCATTGTTTACACATGTCTTAAACAACTATTATCATACACTGATAATTTCTGTATTATCTATTATACATGTATTACATATTTATTGACTATGTATCTAGATCGCATAATACCATACATTGCATCAATCTCGTCTTTGCACAATGTCTTGTTTGTTTAATTTTAAAATTAAATTTCGAATTAAAATTCTATTTTAATTTTTTTTTATTTGCACTTGATGTTACACTGTGGACCTTGAGCCTCGCAATTTAGTCTATCTACTATCTACTTGTATATGGTTGAGATGACAAAATTTTTTTTTTTTTTGGAAGGGGACTATGGCGTCTCTCTGAGTTACCACTTTGGGACATTTTTTATAAGAATACTATCCGGTTCATGTAATCCTTGATATACTTCCAACGTTAGGAATGGGAAAACTATTGTGATGGTGATTGAGGACTAATAGACCTACCTTTCTTACAGAAGCAGTAATTCATACATTTTCCTTTTCCCCAGGAGGAGGTGTATCTTTCAGAACAAGTAATGATGGCCCCACACTGACTGGTGCCAAGGTGACTTTTTCCATTCAGATCAAGTTTCCCCATAACCAGAATGTAACAGAGGATGGAGACGTAGTTTGGGCCCACAACTGTACAGTAAATGGTAAGCTTAATCTCTAATCTTGGATGACAAGTACAGAGTGACACAGAATTAGAGCTCCTGGAATCTTGCTGTGCATTGCCTACATAAGAGGCAATCGGTCAGAAGTGTGGTACACCAGATGACGGTTAACAAACCTCAAAGGCTAACTGAAGTTCTGAAGAGGTAAAACTGAAGGAGCCCTGCATCCAGTTGAATGGAATTTTGGGAAGAGTTGCAGAATACATCTATAGCTTTCAAATGGTCCTGTATTTACGAAACAATAAAATTTTATACTTTTATGTCTTTTCCAAGTAGAGACAGTGATACAATAACTCCAAAAACATACATAGATTACAACATATGTAGTGTGTGTGCTGATGTTTGTTTATATAACATGAAAATGTTTTGACTGGCTGTTCAGTAACCTCATCTGTTGATAGAAATGGAGTCTACTGGAGTGGGTGCTAATATCCATGTACCATCAGCCAGAAGGGTGAAGTGAGAAAAGATAACTGTGCCATGGCCAAGGTCTTTAGCAATGCTGTTTGCTTTCTAATGCAGCATATTGTGTCCTAAACTGGTTACTGGAAATCTGACCTGAGTATGTAGCTTTAGCTTTGCATGTCGCTGTAAAAAGTCGGCCTACTAAAATTTTAATGTCCCATAGAATGCAGTTAACCATATGCGTGTGTGTGTATATATTGTGCGTATGTTGCTTTGCTGAAATTAAGGGGGGGGAATGAAACAATTGAACATTTGAACCTTTTTTTGTGATGGGTACTGAAGCTGCGTCTGTCTGTCTGTTGAGCAGGTAACCCAAGAGCTATTAAGCAGTAGTGCTACCCAGTTGACCACCATGTCTAGCCTTTAGGCTGCTTATTTTGAAGGTGTGAATTGCATTATTAATGAGGAGCTATACCTAAAGGAAAGGGTGAGGATTTATTTCACAATTGCATAGTGAATTTACTATAATGGATGGTGGTAAGAGCTTTTTTTTTTTTTTTTTTCAGAAAAAGATTCAAGTTCTTTGGGCTTGTTGCCTTTATTTTGTGTATGCATTTTATTGTATTGCACATAAGCTAAAGTGTGTGTATGTATATATTGTGTATATAATATTTCATCAATCCATCCATTTTCCAACCCACTGAATCCGAACACAGGGTCACGGGGGTCCGCTGGAGCCAATCCTAGCCAACACAGGGCACAAGACAGGAACCAATCCCGGGCAGGGTACCAACCCACTACAGAACACACACAAACGCACCCACACACCAAGCACACACTAGGGACAAATTAAAATCACCAATCCACCTAACCTGCATGTCTTTGGACTATGGGAGGAAACCCACGCAGACACGGGGAGAACATGCAAACTCCATGCAGGGAGGACCTGGGAAGCAAACGTGGGTCTCCTAACTGCGAGGCAGCAGCGCTACCACCGTGCCACCCTATATATTTCATAATACTGTATATATTTTCATGGGAATTGTTACATATGCATTATTTTCACTTTTACTTTTGTAAAAATAAGACTTGTCCTTTATTTCCGGCCCTGGGCGTGGTTAAATCTTTTTCGCAGGACGTATAATGGTGCTCATGTTGTGTTGGGTGTGGCTGCACACACAGTAAGGAGATGCCATCAAATAATCTGCTGTCTTTCTGCCGCTGGCGAGCTGTGTTCTTTTTGTCGCACTGCATGTCGATCATTCAAAAGCCTGTATTGCAGTTGTCCTTTTGCCACTTTGCATTTCTGCCACTCGCGTTGTGATTTGGGGGTTTATGCTGAACGCACGCTAAGGAAACGCAGACGGTTCATCTGCTGGCTTCCTGCTGCTGCTGCTGGCAAGCTGCATGTTCTGCTTGTTGCTTGTCGCTGTTTTAAGAGCTGGGAGCACATGTTTGTCTGTCAAAGGCATTCCAACTGCTTGGTTAGATGTCCTTGAACTTGTTTTAAATGTCTCACTGCCTTCTCTTGTATGACATTGAAGTGTCTCTTGGACATCAAATTGTCTTCCGAGAAGATCATGTCTCATCTCCCTAGTCTCCCTCCCAGGATTTTTTTTTAATAGAGAGAGATGTAATTTCACTACTCGGATCTGATTACCAGTTAGTAATCATACCATAGTGAATGAATAGATGACACCCCATAAACTGAGCCCTGCTCCAGTTTTCTCAAACTTCTTATCCCACCTCTTGATGCAGGCACACACTATCAGGGTGGAGATCCAATTTATCCCAGTGAAGGCTCTTCAGCAGGATGGAGTGGCTTCTTCCCCAATGGAGCACATTTCCCTAGGACCTTCAATCGAAGAAAGCCCAGATTTGTGTTTGTCTGGCAGACCCGCGGTAAGAAATGTCTTGCAGTTGTGGTTGACACCTTCAAACAAATTAACTTTAACATAAGGAAGAGTTGGGTTTTGCATTAAAGTCCCATCTTTTGGACTATCAAGTCATTTGATTTTCCCTTTCTCTATTTGTTGCTCTTCCTAGATCTCTTTTGGGTTTCTAAATTCTTAATTATTGCCTACAACTAGGGAAATTTTGGCAGGTGGCAGATGGACCATCCTCATCTCTAACAATTGGCACAGATGATATTCCCCTGGGATCCTATTCTATGGAAGTTGTCGTGTACCATTCTCGTGGAAAGGATAAGTTTGTCCCACTCGGTCAAGCCGCAACTCAATTCACTGTTACAGGTAGGGGGTTTCCAGTGATGAATTTCTAAACTTACTATTTTCATAACTAACTGCAATTTCCACGTTTCTTTCCCTCATTTTTCTAAATGTCTTTTGCAGATCAGATCCCATTCTCTTTGTTAATCTCTCAGATCAGTGATGTCAACCGAGCAGACCAAAGCTTCATCCAGAACAAGGCAATCTCTTTCGTGATTCACCTACATGACCCAAGTCAATATTTGCAGGATGCAGATATAGCATTCAACTGGGACTTTGGAGACAACAGTGGAACACTGATTTCCCGCAGCTTACAAGTCACTCACACCTACCTGAGTGCTGGTGCTTTTAGGCCTCAAGTCACCTTGCAAGCCTCTATTCCATCGGCCAGCTGTGGTACTTCTGGGGACACACCCACACCTGGAGCCACCACAGAAGGCTCTGGATTAGTTACTTCAGACCCACCTACAACTCCTCAACTAGCTTCTACAGGTAAGCGGAGTGTGTGCAAGTAGTTTTGCTTTATACACAATGTTTGTTCTGAAAGTTATAAAATCCCTAGTACTAACAGACTGACATTATTTTTCCCCTAACCCACACAAATTCAAGTGTCCTTGAGTTAACATCCTATTTCCTTTCTCCCTGTACTCCCCTGCCCTTGTCTACCTTGTTTTGCCAGCTCCAGCTGAAGGTTCTGTTGTCCCAGTTCAGCCATCTACCCCTAGTCCCATCCTGACCACTAATCCTACTGTCCCTTCCAACTTGGATCTGGCTGCTCCTGCTTCAGTGGAGGTTCCAGCTAATGATGCCACACCATTGAATGAAATGGCAAATGTGGCTTCTCAGACTCCTGAGGAGGCTGCTGTGGTTCCTGTTAGTACAACAGCTACAGAGGTTGCTGTGGAAGCAGGTACTATTGAGGATGAGGCGAATGCCAATACTGCAGTGGAAGATCCAGAAGTTGCAGTATTAGATGAAACCCAAGACACTCCTGAAAATACAGCAGAGTCTGTGACAGTGGCTGCCTCCTTAGATTTGGCCAATGAAGCTACCACCATGCTTGGGGATGTAGCAGAGGAAGTAGAATCGGACACTGCTGCTGAAGTGGTAGAGGAGGATACAACACAAGTTGCCCCAGCTGATGCTGCTGCTGAGGTGGTGACTGTAGCTGCTCCTGCAAGTGTAGTGGCAAATGTGGTTGCTCCAGTGGATGCAGTCACCCCTCTGACCGATGCTGCTACAGCAGGAGAGATCAGCAATGAAATTGTGGAGACAGAAGGTGAGGTAATGGTTAACCTCTCCTAGAAGGAGTAGTATGGAGAAGATTATATGCTTTTTTTTTTTGGCAACGATGGCATTTAAGATCCTGATTGCTTGAACTTCAGTGAGTTGTTTGGTGTGATTGTTTTAGGAAATGTCTCTTTCATTGCTTCCTGTTTGGATGTCTGCACCATGAAGGTCACTGACTTTTTGTTTCCACAGATGTTCTACTTCCGGAAGATCAGATTGAGGCAACTGCCAATGTACCCCTGTTAGTAGCAAAGAGACAAGTACTAGAGAACTCTGGTGAGACCTGCCTGATCTACCGCTATGGGTCCTTCGCCACAGACCTGGACGTTGTTCGTAAGTGATGTTCTTGCACATAAGGTTTCTACAGAAATTTGCAGAGTGGTTAGGTGAAATGATACGCAAACAGTTACTAAGTGATCAGAATGCATTTCTGCATGGTAATGAATTTCCATTTTAGGGGTGATGGTATATCCAGTTTTTTGATGTTTAGCGATCACCTGTGACCTTGGGTTCTTATTTGGGGGGGAGCGTGGGTGGGTGATTATGTGAAAACCAGCTACATGATGATAAACTTATCTGTCTCTGTCCATATTGTACCCAGGGTATTCACCCTTCAGGACCTCTAATGGCAGGCTGCTGGCGAACTGCAACTATTTTTTTTTACTTTTACTCTTATTTCAACCCAGTTTACCACCTACAGAGTTACTTCCGGAAGGGTCCTTAAGGGACCTCTGCTAGACAAGGAATGGGCAATCCTAGCTGTTGGCTTGCTAAGTAACAATCAGACCTTCCTGTTAAATGGTATTGCAGGAAATAAAATTATACAACCTCCGTGGAATTGGGCAGTCTTCCTTCAGTCTTGGAGAATTGATTATATAATTAAACACAATTTCCTGCTTGAGCAAAGTTGATGGAACCTAAGAGAGGACACTAAGAGGAGCTGATCTTGAGGCAGCAACTAAATGGAGGACTTTACAAAAGTGTCAAGAGTGACTGAAGTGAGAGCCCCCTTTTTTTTTTTTTAAAAAGCCTAATACAGCAACCATGCCGTCCTCCTCGCCCAAAATAAGCACTCACACCTAGCTTTGTTTCTAGTAGAGAAGTCAACCATTTTTCCCCAAAACAAATTGTATTCAGTCATTATCCTATAAGTGCAAGGTTGATTCCCAAGGGAATCGAAAGCTACTCAAAGCTTCAGTTTGGTTATACAGAACATTCAAAGGTCACGCTTCACTTTCTAATAATGCATAATACTCCTTCCTATCTTGACTTGAACTTTCCCAGAATAAATTGCACTTCTGTTCAGCATGACACAACTTTTAGGCCAACATCTTTACCTGAAATGTATCAGTTGAAAGTTACTGACATGACGTATTGTAGACCCTATAAGCCAATAAATGTAGACTGAGAAGTGAACCAGCTCTTTTGTGAATTGAGAATACCACCAGTCTACAGCATGGTGGCACTTATTGCAGTGGAGTGGTGTATCCTGTTAGATCTACAAATCTACACTGAATGCATGAAAGGCATTTAAAACCAGGATTAAACAGTAACTTTCAGCTCCGTGTGTGAGGTTTATTTTAGATTGGATTTTTCCTTTCAAAGGCTCCAAATTTCATCTTGTAGTGGGTAGCCATTCCAGCTACGGCTAGAAACGTCTGTGCACTGCTTTGTGGGGTGTTTAGCAATCAAAAGGTTTCATACTGCGAAGGGGGAATGGAAAATACAAACCATGAAATACTGAAGTCAAAATGTTTTGTGCTTGCCTCCTCAGAGGGAATTGAGGCTGTGCAGATCATTCAGGTGGCTAACGTGAACACGGCAGAATCTTCGAATGTGGTGGATCTGACGGTGGCCTGTCAGGGCAGGTAATTTGCAAGGGCGATGTGGTGTCTGACTGGGGTTTCCTATAGGAGGAGGGCTTGGCGTTTTGAGATTTGTGAGGTGCACAAGTGACTTTGGTAGCCTGTGAGAAAGTTGGTTGGGCAATTTCTTTTTTAAGATTTGTATAATGCGGAGTTGTTGTGGCGTTTCCCTTTTTAAAGTCTTTTTTTTTTTTCTCTCCATACCCCCCCCTACAAGCTTGCCCAATGAAGTGTGCACCATAATATCCGATGAGAACTGTGAAGTTCCACTGCAGACAACTTGCAGCGAGGTGGTGCCTACTCCTGAATGTCAGCTTGTCCTCCGGCAGATCTTCAATGACACTGGAGTATTCTGTGTCAATGTGTCCTTGGCCAACAGTGTGAGCCTGGCAGCAGCCAGTGCCCACATCAACATCAATGCAGGTTTGTGTGACTTGTCAATTTTGTTTTGGTATAACTGGCACAAGAAGTTTTTATGTATGAGGAAAGTCAGTTTGCACTGACAAATAGTGGATTTTATTTTAAATGTAATTCTGTCATTTTTTTTTATATATAGATATATAATATATATTGATATATTGGAAATTGTGTATTGTCCTCCGTCTGCACTGAGGGCTTTGATGGGAAGGGTAATGGGGGAGTTTTAACTGTAAATATACTCTTATGAGCAAATTGGGTACACCTGCTTATCCATGCTAGTGTGTAGACTCTCCTGTGGCAGCAGCACAATGCATAAAATCCTGTAGATGTGATGAGCTGATGAGACAGTAGGGTCAGAAGTTTGTGTCAATTCCATTTATCCTTGCATCCAGCCTTCCTTGAGACAACAGTCTAGGCTGGTGGTGGTAAATTAGGGTGTGGAATGTTTTCTTGGCATGTTTTGGGTCAGTTTAATATCTGTCATCACTTGAATGCCATAGCCTATTTGAGTGTTGTCGCTGACAATGTGTATCCCTTCATGGCCACAATTTAGCCATCTTCTGATGACTAATTCCACCATGACGAATGCACCAAGTCACAAAGCAAGCTTCCTCTGAAACTGGTTTCATGAACCTGCCAGCGTGTTCAGTGGCCTTCCCAGTCACAAGATCTAAATACAAAAACACTTCTGAGATGTGGTAGGAAAGGAGCTTCACAGCATGGAAGCCTCACTGCAGAAATTGCACGATACAATCCTGTCTCCATGGAATGTTTCCAGCATCTTGTGGAATCTGTGCCACAAAGAGCTGAGGCTGTTCCGAGGGCAAAAGGAGAGGCCCTTTCATCTTTCAGCATAATGTTCCTAATTGGCTCAGTGAGTAGATTTTCTGAATGAAACTGTAAGGTACAGCACTTCAGTCCGTGTGTCCTGACCTGACTTGTGATATGGTAAAGCACGGCCTATAACACATGCTAGGGTTGTGCCTACCAAAGTATACTTCATGCTTATCTCTCTAGCTCTCTATCTCTATGGTCGGGATTGTCCTACCGTCCCGTGAGTGCTACGCAGGCGCTGAGTTTCACACACGCCCCGTCCATTTTGCAATGCACGATGGGATTTGTAGTTTAGTTTTTCCAGGTAAAAGATGATTTTCTACTCCAGACTGTGCGATATCTTCTTCTTTCTTGCTATATAAAAGCGGTCAGGATTGTCCTTCCATCCCGTGAGTGGAAAGCGTAGCGGTATTCTGCTTATCACAGACTTACTACTTGCAGCTTGCGTTTACGACATGATGTGAGCAGAGTTCTGGTGCTCCCATCGTTCCCTTGCTGTTGTGCGCGATGCGCTGGAAAAATAGACAAAATTATGTCTCTGGAAATAATTAATGTTGATGGAGTACAAATGCCTCACCGCGTAGTAAATATCAGGGGTTCAAAGGGCAACCTCAATATAGAAAAAAGTTTAAATTTCATCACAAAAATAACAGAAATTACGAGTATTAAAGTAATACCGCTCAAATGCAATATAACCAAATTAATGAGTTTGTATAAAATATCAAATTGATCTACTGTACATATTGAATTGCCTTCAGAAGTGGTCAACTTAAAAGTCGGTCGCCTTAAAAGGCGGGTCAGCCTAGTATTAAGTTAAAAAGTGTACTAAAAAGTAAGTCTCTCATACATCACTCAAGATTGTAAGAAGTGTTTTTTTTTTTTTTGAATGTTGATGAAAATATTTTCAACTTTTTAGTCTTGGGTTTGTTTTAGTATAATGTTGTAATCCATATTTTAACACTTTAATATTTCTGTCCGTTACTAGCACATTTGTTGGCGAAATCTGGAACTATTCTTTAAATTTCATTTAAGTAACATGGATTAATTGCTCAATTAGTGAAACTGATTCATGTATTGTCATCAGAAGTGAGTAAGTGTGCAAAATTTCAAGTCATTTGGACAATAGGAAGTGGGTTAAATATCAATTACAAGATTTGTACCAGACAACCAACAGGTGAATAATAATAATAAAGAGTGCATTACAACCATAAGCATATGTGCATGATGTAACACAGCCTGCTAGATTCATCCATTATGGGGTCTGGCCTGTTAAACTGAGATGCTGCTGCTGTACTAGGTGCACATGTTTAATGTGAGCCTGGTTCTAGTTGGTCCATAGTAATGTGAAGACAACGGTTTTGATTTCTGCATGGGCCTGTCACAGGACAGGTGGTGGTGGTTGGGTGAGGAGTATTCCCTAGCACAGTAGATTCATCCCCCAATCAGATATGGCTGAATAAAGGCATTAATATTATCCCATTCTTCAATCCATATACCCCATTTGTCTATTACCCTTTTTTCTATTTAGTAAAATCTCATCCCAACAGACTACCAGTTAGCAGAGTGCATTTGCACAGTGGCAGTTTACTAGTACAATTACAGACTGACATTTCTTTTAATGGGGGTTATTTGGGTGTTTACCTGTAAGGTGACTAATTTAAGCAAGTTTTGAGTGTGGTGGAAAATATAGGGTATTTGTGACCTATGGGGGCACTAAGTGTGCTGACAGTATGAAAAGTTGAAGGGGGATGTTTAAGAAAAATCCCTTTTCCTTTGGTCATAGGGGGCTATATTAGATATTTATGCCCACTACACAGTTAACAGGCCAGCCAATATGACCAGATAAAGTTCATGTTCTGCTAGTGGGCTTGGTCATTAATACTGAAGCCTCCAACAGGATTTTTCTTTTATCCCCCCCAGCATCAAGTTCCTCGACAACTACCATTACACTTCTGGTTCTAGGGCTGCTTCTGGTTGCTGGCGCAGTTGGTGCTGTAGCTTTTACCTACAGGTGAGGAGATTAGCTTTCTGGGTGGCATGGGTTTCTGCCTCGTGATTTGTTTTCAGTATTTAAGATTGTTGGAGCGGGAGCGTGCACGTCGTAAGTGTGCTTAAGGCTGACTCGTGATGTTTGATCCTCAAAGTTTAAACTGCCTAGTGAACTACAATGCATTTAGATCCCTTTGCCTTATTTTGTATGCTAAAAATCCTTTCATTTTTTTTTTCTCATTAAGCAACACTCCTACCCCAGAATGACATGTTTGAAACACGATTATATAGATTTTCATGTTAAACTAAATTTCTCAATGACACAAATGTTTGGAGTCCACCTGTGGTTGATTTCCATTGATTACACAAGATTGGGGAAAATCGCACGCCTGTCTGAGGTCCCACAGTTGACAATGTGTATCAAAGGAATTGGCTGCAGAGCTGAGGCACAGATCTGGGGGAGAAACTAAATTTCAGCAGCATTGAAGATTCTTAGAAGCACAGCAATCTCCATAATTGAACACTGGAACAAACCTAACTCTTCTAGAGCCTGTCTCCCAGCCAAACTGTTCAATCTGGGGAGAAGGGCCATGGGAAGGGGTGACCAAAAATTGGACGGTTACTCTGGCTAAGCTTTAGACAACCATCACTGCAGCAGTCCCCACTGAGCTTTGCTGCAGTGGCCAGATGGAAGACCCCCTGTCCGAAGATACAAGAAAGCCTACTTGGAGTTTGCAGAAAGGCACCTCCTAGGGCTTCTGGACTGAGAAATAGTTCTCTGGTCTGAAAGTCTGGGGTATTCAGTGTTGCTTGAATGGGGGGGTTGGGTTATTTAGCACAACATTGCAACATAAATGAGGTGGGGGGGGGATGACGGGGTCTGAATACTTTATGTGCAAATATAGCACTGATCTTGCAGATGTGTTTAAGTGCTTCTGGCGGTGGCTTACAACTAAAGGTGTGATGTCAATGGGTTGCTCTCCACTGATCCTCTCGTTTCCTCCTAGGCATCGGCTGAAGGCCTACCACCCGCTTACAGAGGAGGGCCTGAGCAGGAGGCCAGAAGCGGAAGATCAGACTTCTGTTCAAAGCTTCCTAAGGACATTTTTGGGTTGGGAGCTTGTTGGGGAGAATCGGCCCCTGCTACGAAGCCAGGTTGTTTAGGTTCATCACTTTGCTAATGCATATCTCATGACCAAACCAGCACCAGACCCTTTTACAGTACTAGCTCGTGATAGCCAGATGAGGGGGAAAAGGGATTAGCGTCATGAAATATCAATTTCAGTCTGCCCACCGCCCGCCCCTTAAAATCCTGATTTTTGAGGTTTTCTTGTATTTTTGCAATGAAGGTATAACTTTTTTCAAACTGTTTTTGGGATCATATGATGTCATTTTTATGGGCTCATGGATATGCATTAGCAAGGATGGCCTGTGCACCTTTGTGCTGAAGGTGAGCTACAGCTTTCAGTATGGTGTCCTAGTATATAAAGTGCAACTCCACTGTGTCAAATCTGGAAAAAATGCCTGTATAATATTTAATAAATATCCAACTTTTATGAAATGAGCAAGAGCTTTTTAAATTCAGAATTGTGACCTTGTCATGACATTACATATGCGAATATTGTTATCTTGGTGTAAATTTGCGATTAACAAGGCACTGGAGTTGCTTAAGTATTTAACCCAGCCAGCCACCCACCCACTACAAAATGGCATGGTTTGACTAGTCTTAACAGTTCTTGACCAGTAGAGGGCAGACTTTTCAGTCTGAATGGATTTGTGCCCAATTGTTTCACAAGCTGTTTGGTCCTCTTCAAAAAATGAACTATTCTACTTTAGAGAAGTTGTCCTGCAATTAAATTTCACTTCATTATCTTGAAGTAATTGTGTGCCATTTCTCAAGATGCTTGGATTTTTGTTGAATTCACTTTATTGAATGGTGGATAAACCTCTTCAAAGCTGTGACCATCTGCGGTGCCTATACCTTTTTAGTTCCAGGAATGTTGAAATGTTACATGGTCTATAAATTGCTTCCTCAGCTTTGTAATATGCCAGCTGCACCCGAGACTTATCTCTGCTACCCAAGAGTGTAACGATTCACCTACATTGAAGAGTGAATTTTCTGCATACAGGAACAGAACTTCTCGCAGTGGTAGCGCTGCTGCCTCACAGTTTGGAGACCTGGGTTTGGTTCCCGGGTCCTCCCTGCGTGGAGTTTGCATGTTCTCCCCGTGTCTGCGTGGGTTTCCTCCCACAATCCAAAGATATGCAGGTTAGGTGCATTGCCAATCCTAAATTGTCCCGTGTGTGTGCCCAGCAGTGGGTTGGCAAACTGCCTGGGCATTTGTTCTGCCTTGTGCCCTGTTGGCTGGGATTGGCTCCAGCAGACCTCCGTGAAAATGTTAGGATATAGCAGGTTTGAGAATGAATGACTGACTGACTGACTGACTTCTACTCTCTGCCACGAGGGAAGGCACAGTGTGATTGTTGCATCCTTGTAGAGCCAGAAGGTGGGTACCCCAATGTCTTGGTACAATGAATTTTAAGGTACACTCGATTTGTCCCTAGAGAACCAAGTTGGTGAAACTTTTTGCCAAATACTAATACAAACTGAGTATACTTATGAAAAGGAGTGCTGACTTTTCTAAGCAACATGTGATGCCTGATTATATTAAAGCAGTTTAGTCCAGGTTCAATGCTTGCTGTGAACTTTTTCACCCCCCAAAGTTAACTTTTCTGTGCTTTGAAAATTTTCTCAAAAGAAACATAATTGACTTTACCACCATTTATGTATTTGTACAAACAGTCTGACTTATTTTGGGGTAGAGATTCCTTGAGAGACTGTTGCAAGTCATGTCCATTCTTAACTTTCAGACTGTGGCATTGCAGTTCTCTTACACTTTGCTCCATTTCGTCACATTTTAAGCCAGTATTAAGTAGAGGTCCCGCTGCTTCTTCTAATCGTAGTTTAGAATCCAGCTCTGTCATTTGCTAACCTACAATTCTGGCACTCCCCAAGATAGAGATTTAACAACAATATAACTTAGCTTTAAAAAAAAAAAAATGCTAACATTTGTGAAACACTTGGAATTAATCTATATAATTTATGTAGTGCAGGTCCAGTGCTATCTGGAGTTGCTGTGGTCAAGCATAAAAATAACCTGGAGTAGTCCCACACTAAGATTTCTCTAGCCATATCATTGAACACCAAAATGATTAAACCATAACCATTCCACATCTTTGTAACCTGCAAAGAGAAATTCCCCTGTGTTCTTTACTAAGTAATAACGGGCCTCCTTTCCTCTAAGATTTCTACTGGTGATTTATCTTGTATAACATTTCAGATCTGTGATCTTCGTGCAGCTTCACACTTTACCTACAACAAAGACAAGTAAAAGAAGGAAGTAGAGCTGTCTGATCCCATTACACACTCTTAAAGCCAGACTACATGAGCTACCGTTGGGTACGTGTCCTATTCTCAGCTTGAAAGAGGCATTTGATGCTACTTTGAATGTTAACTTAGATGTTTAATGAAGGATTCATGCAGTCCAACGGGAACATAATCGGTATATCAAATGGTGTGCCAATGGCATGTTTAGGGAAGTATGGAATAAAACTGCATTTCTACACACAAGACTTGATTGAAGGAGGTTGGTTGGGGAAATGATAGCCGTCTGGAGTTCTGTTTTCTATCGCATTACATGAACAACACTTAAATACTAGACTGGGCTTGTCTATTTATAATGCTAACCCCTTATTAAGTGGATTATCTGCGATGGATATACAAAACCTCCTATCCTTATGAGAGGCGGTTTTACAACAAGCTTGTTTAATGAAAGAGGGATTATTAGCTGTTGAAATTACTTACCTGAACTATCGGAATGCCCTCTACTGGTGCAAGTATTTTGTATTTGTAATGTATACCTTTTTAAATGTTTGCACAAACAGATTTAAAACTTAACATAATTGTGTTCATTTTTAGAAAGATGATTATTGATGAATCACCATATTGGCAAGGTGCAGGAAGCCAGCCCTAACACAATTCTTAATAGATACCACACTCATCTGCCTGACATTTATTTAATCACAATTAAACATCAACAGAAAATACCTGAAAGCAAGTAAAAATCTGTGTAAAAATGAGCACAGATATTACAATCAATAAAACTGAAGTACATATTTCAGCTTATTTAATGTGCAGATATTGAACATTCATTTTCTCTTTACTTAAGCACCCTCTCAGAAACATACATAATTAGCAGTATTATGGCTCAGTTATTCAGGCAATTGTTTTAGTTGCAAGGATGGATGGTGATCTATATTACTAGTGTGAAAGGGTCTGATGAGAGCACTTGTAACCAAAGTTTAATATTCCTCTCCCTCCTCCTCCCCCTCTCCTTCAATCGAATCAACCCCTACTTCCTCGTAGTCTTTCTCCAAGGCAGCCATGTCTTCACGTGCCTCAGAGAACTCCCCTTCCTCCATTCCTTCCCCAACATACCAGTGGACAAAAGCACGCTTGGCATACATTAAGTCAAATTTGTGATCAAGACGTGCCCAAGCCTCAGCAATAGCAGTTGTATTGCTTAGCATGCACACTGCCCTCTGAACCTTGGCAAGATCACCTCCAGGTACTACAGTAGGGGGCTGGTAGTTGATGCCCACCTTGAAACCAGTAGGACACCAGTCCACAAACTGGATGGTGCGCTTGGTCTTGATGGTAGCAATAGCAGCATTGACATCTTTGGGCACAACATCACCACGGTACAGCAGGCAGCAGGCCATGTATTTGCCATGGCGAGGGTCACACTTAACCATCTGGTTGGCTGGCTCAAAGCAGGCATTTGTGATCTCAGCCACTGAAAGCTGCTCATGATAGGCCTTCTCAGCAGAAATGACTGGGGCATAGGTAGCCAGGGGGAAGTGGATGCGAGGGTAGGGCACCAAGTTGGTCTGGAATTCTGTCAGATCGACATTCAGAGCCCCATCAAAGCGCAAAGAAGCTGTGATGGATGACACAATCTGGCTGATCAGTCTGTTAAGGTTGGTGTAGGTGGGCCGCTCAATGTCAAGATTTCTGCGGCAAATATCATAGATAGCTTCATTGTCTACCATGAAGGCACAGTCTGAGTGCTCAAGAGTGGTGTGGGTTGTCAAGATGGAGTTATAGGGCTCTACAACAGCTGTGGACACTTGTGGTGCCGGATAGATGGAAAATTCTAGCTTTGATTTTTTCCCGTAGTCAACAGAAAGTCGCTCCATCAACAAGGAAGTGAAACCAGACCCAGTGCCACCACCAAAGCTGTGGAAGACAAGGAAGCCCTGGAGACCTGTGCACTGGTCAGCCTGTAAAGAGAACATGTATAGTTATACCAACATTGCTTAAAGGCTAGAACACTGCAAATCTCATGCCATAAAATGGGGATCTTCACTCATGGTACTGGAGGGCTGTTGTGGCTGCAGGTTTTCACCTCAACCAGTTTTTAAATTTGAACTCAATTATTTGCTCCTAAAGCAATATGTTTGTTGTGGCTAATTTTAGTTAGTTAAGTTGTTCTGATTCACAGTCCTTAATTGCCTATTTTAATTTTAAGTAGCTGAATTTAAGTTTTAATTGTTTGCCATTTTCTTAACAAAACATGCTTAACAACAAAATGCAAATAACAAAGAACCCGGAGTTCTCCAGCTAACCTGGTTACATATACAATGTACAACTTGCATCATGAAGTACCTATATTAATAAAATGATTAGAAATAAATGAGAGAGAAAAGGGGAGGACCGTGGGAGGAATCCAAATATGTTCCATTCCACCAAACATTTGTATAATGTTTTTAGAGCAGGAAACTCTACAATGTAATTAAAATTTGTATTAGATGAATGAAAGAACTAGCAAGCTATATAGTTAAGTACCAAGTTTTATTATCAGGAAGGACTATCTTCTAATTAGGAAATTGGTAGGAATGAAAACCTGCAGCCACTGCAGAATGAAGATCCCTGCCATTAAAAGATACCTACCAGTTTACGAATCCTGTCCAGAACCAGGTCAATAATTTCTTTGCCAATGGTGTAGTGTCCACGAGCATAATTGTTGGCTGCATCTTCCTTTCCAGTGATTAGTTGTTCTGGATGGAAAAGTTGTTTGTATGTACCTGACCGTACCTCATCTATGGCAGAAAAATTGAGACAATCGAGATCTGACTGTCATACAGGACAGAGGTGCTCATGGGAAGATAACCAAACTTACCAATGACAGTTGGCTCCAGATCCACAAACACAGCTCTGGGAACATGTTTACCAGCTCCAGTTTCACTGAAGAAAGTGTTGAAAGAGTCATCTCCTCCCCCAATTGTCTTGTCACTTGGCATCTGTCCATCTGGTTGGATACCATGCTCCAGGCAATACAGCTCCCAGCAGGCATTGCCAATCTGGACCCCAGCTTGCCCAACGTGGATGGAGATGCACTCACGCTGAGTAGGGGAAAAGAAGAAAAAAGAGCAATGAATATTATAACAAAAGCAGACTAATCTAAAAATTTGTGTTGAGTATTATTCATGGTATATACACCATATAAACCAAAGCTGACACCCCCAGGTCAAAAAAACTTAATAGCAGGGAAGGGGAAACTGCCTTTCACAGAAAAGCACTTTCATTTCCTGAAGGGTATAAACAAGAAAAAAAGTTTAAAGATTCAATGACATTGACAGTAAAGACAGTGAATGGCCATCTCGGGATGTAGAAAAGGCAGAAATTTATGGATCTCTGAAATGTATTCCAGACTGTAAGTAGGGAGGCGAACATGAGATATTTTTAAAGAAAAGGTGGGACTTGCGTTTTACTTCCATTCCTGAAAAAAGGGGGTGAACTGTTGGGTGCGGTACTACCAGGGTTTTGCTCAGCACTATACTGCAGATTTCTTGTCCCACATTGCCATGGTGACTGCCCACATTCAGGAAATTGTAACATGACCAACACAAACCTATACAAGCAAGATTATTCCCTTTTTACTAAATGTTTCATTTTTTTTAGAATTCCTTGAGTCTTAACACTCAGAACCAGTGGTAACTCTGTCTGCCTGTCGTTTTACAGTAGCAGTAACTTTTAAATGTTTTGTTTCTTCAATAAGAAGATTTTTAACATTTTGGTTTTTCCTTTATCCAAATCCCTTTCTGTTCAACTTATTGAGGGATACAGTAAGTATGGTTTTGGAATTGGTTAACTAACATCTTATTTTATGTGTTAATGTAAAAAGCACTGTGTTTCTTATGACCAATAAACAATACTGTAAATATTAAATGGTATAAGGCAATTATTTGCTTTCTTAAGCAACATATGACTGATTCATTCTTCTAAATAGCAAAACAATCCTATTGGTCATGTTTTCCAAATGAAGCCAGCTCTAGAAACAATAATGAAATCTCAGCTTCCTTCCTGTTTATAACCCACTTATCTTCCTCATTTACTTTCAAGAACTATGACTATGATATTTAAGTGAGAGATCAGATATCTGGCTCCTGGCCCTTAACTGAAGAACGCAGTGTTACTCTGGCAGCCTCACTTTGTCGTATGACACACCACATAAGTTATTGTTACTCAGGGAGCCTCAGTGGATGAACCCACTTTCGTAATAATTTACCAGTTATTGATCCTAAATTAACAGACTTCTTTTGTCTTAATTTTATTATTTATTACTAAGTATTTATTTATTTATTTTTGGCAGCCAAACAATAAAGGGACAGATGACTGGCTAACTCAGGGTTTCAAACAGTCCATTTTCACTCAAGCCAGTCTGCTATTTAGCTGTTAATATAATCCATTTATTAATTCTGTGGCTTGTTAGTACTGTCACTTAGCCACATCGGGCATCAATACTTCTCAGATCTTTGTGTTTTTCTTTACAAATGTTTCTATTGAAACAGGTATTGTTTGAAAGGCATAGTGTGCATAGTGGGCCTGGTTGTCTCTTTCTGGTTAAAGAATAAAATGAAACAATTAAAATGCAAGTCAGTTAAAAATCAAGGCAATGCAGAATGTTCCATTAGGAAAAGTAGTTGGCTGTACTAATTGAGAAGATGGTAAGAACAAAAGCCTGCACCCACCAAGGCTCTCCAGGAGCTAAGTTTGACAACCATGCTTTAAAGGTTTGTAAGATCATTATCTAACAGGTTTAGTAATGTCCTCTTAAGCAACCAATTTATTTTATATGTAATAGAACCTTAATAAATACCATTTCAAGGATCCACAATAAAAGAACCACAGTGTAATTGATTAAATGTATTATAATACATTTTTAGAGCACTTGCAACTTAAGTGACTTATTTATAGTCACATAGCGAGTTCTTGTTGGTGACTGGACATGAAATCATACATCTTACAGCCCAATCTTTTACCTTCTAGGCCATATTCCCTTAAGCAATGATGCTCTGTTATTCATCCTATCACCTCATTATCATTGCTATTAAAAACCAAAACATTATACACTGTACATAATACATTTTCCTATGTCTTTGGTCTAAGTTTCCAAATTTGTCAAGATTGAGACCACCCTAAAATATTTAAAATTCACACTAAGAACTGTAAAATCACTACATACAGGAGAGTTTGATTAGGCTGTAATCAATTCTCTCTCTTCCTATATACAGTATATAACTGGGCAAGATACCTCCCGGGGTTTGGGGTGCCCATTTTGGCAAAATCTGAAATATTCCACTCTACTAAAAACACAGCATAGACTGTTCAAGTTAGGCTTTAGACCTGTGGATAGAAATGGGCAGCCTTTGAATTAAGATGGACTATTTTCAGGTGAACCTGAACTGGTCCCCAGCATTTCAAGACCTTTTCTTAAATTTACTGATATTGTTCTCTCTGAAGATGACCAGATGCACTGTAAGGGGACATTTGTCCTCTATACTTATGTAGATTTTATAAGCAGATGTGTCTCTCTACTAAATGCTAAATACAGCAATCAGGGTAATGAAATGGCACAGTAGTTGGCACTGCAGCCTGACAGCTCTAGATACTTGATTTAATTTCCAGTCTTGTCACTATGTGGTAACTGCATATTCTGCCTCTGTTTAAGCCATTTGTTTCTGAATATTCTGCTTTCCACTCACATCACAAACAGGTACATGTTAGGTAAGTGATGTACTGTGTATGAATGTCGGTGACCATGAGTGACCTGTGATGGACTGGTTGGGCTTTGCTGATGCTGTCTGCTCCTCATTACCCTGCAAACAGAAAAAAATGACTTCAGAAACTGACAAATGGATAAATATGAGTGTGGTAGCATGAATCTGAACAAGTATGGCATATGGATAAAAGCTAGTTTCTTCAGCTGGGAATTAATTGTCATCTGTTTTTCATTCTTTAAATGCAGGTGTGTGTCTGTGGTTGTTTTGAGCAGCTACTTGTATTCTCATAATAGGCTTCTCAGTTTAATTAATATAGTGCCTTTGGTTGCTTGTAATGTCATAACTTAATGTAATGTGCATGCAATATCAAAATCTTATATACTATTACAAGGCTAACTACTGTATAGTGATGGTTATTTGCACACAACACCAAACATTTTTTTCATCCTTGCACCTGCCTACCACACACAAATTAATTCACAGTTATGCCTCCCATTCTCGAATATTCCTTACCAAAATTCGCCTAAAACGAAGTGATGCCAGTTGTGCCCCCTCCGCTAAAGTCTGACGTCAATCTGGCCCACGCATTTTCCCACAGAACTAATGAAGTGAATAAGATGATTTGGTAGCGTTTTTACTCACCATGATTCAGTATTTTAAAATGTACTGGAGTAGCAGAATGGAGGCGGAGAAGCCGCTAGGCCGAGTCCGGTCCCGTTACTTTACCCGACAGCCAAGAGTCGACGCAGTAACTGATAACGGGCTTGTTGCCGCGCCGGTATTTGAGCAGAAGGGGTGGGGAATATGATAATGAGTAACACTCGCTTCTCCTATTGGCGGCGGTCTACACTGCATGTATTAGATAAAGGTTTTCAAAAAACGAACGTCAGCCAAATTAGAAATCTGCTGTCCACCGGCTCAAGCCGCAGACTAGCCTTCTCAGGAAAGAATCGTGGAGGCATCAACGTTTCTCCCTATACGCGCAAAGGGCGACCTGGGGAAATTGAAGAGCTGGGGAATGGGGGCGGGGTCTTACCATCTGCAGAGCAGCGATAAATCAGGCGGCTGTGCAGCAATTTCACTGGCTGTCGGTGGCTGCAAAAGGAGGGTTCCGCGTCTGCAGATGCTCAGGTGGGTGGGGTACTTTTCGTTAAGCCCAGCCTGCTGCTAGGGTCTCAGCGGTGATGACATTACCACCAGCGGCACCCTCACATCCAGCTTCAGTTTACGTTGTCAGTAAGTCAGACCGTCCTCATCGAGTAGCCACGTATTTGATTTGAGAATCAGACGTGCTTTGCATCTTAGCATCAGTATGCCGCATATCAAGTGGGGCCTTCCCCTTATGCAGCCATGTTTGTTTTTGGAAAGGAAAGGTGTTCTTCTTCATCGTGATTTAACTTAAGCAGATTAAACTAACGCCGCTTTATATTGTATATTTTACATAATTCTTTAAATCACAGGCTACAATTCAGGAAATGTGTGCCATTCTCAGCTTCCTTTAATCTAAGCATCTCTTCTATTGGCTGTGATTGTGTGGATACAGGGTGGATATGCACAAGGATTACATAATTTTTGTAGCAATAAAGGCAAGTAGCTGGCATGGCAAAACACCGTGCCATCCATTTTCTGGAAGCACTTTTTACTTTCTCGTATACGAAGTATAAGGAAAGTATTGGAATTCTCCAAAAAATCCATTTTGACATTTTGATTAATCTCGACGTTTTAGACCTCCCTGAGTCCGAAAATACCATTTTTGGTGTTATGTCTGTGTGTATGTACTGTAAATACGATAACTTGAGTACGCTTTCTCTTAGGTCAAGTAAATTTTGCGTACAAGTATTAGGTACAAAATGTAGATTTCTATTAAGTTTTGGGCTGTTTCTGTTAACCAAAGTGGCACTTTACTTTTGTTCTGAAGTGTATGATTTATTCAACTTTACTTTTGTAATAATTGTTAAATAATTATTAATTTGATTTAATTTATTGTTGACGGTTCTTTAATGTACATAATATAAAAATATAATCATTGTCTTGCGGTTTACTCCTCATATATCCATCCCCATATTTGAGTATACGAGAAAGTCTAGGGGAGACCACTCCCGATTTTTCCATTACAGAATGAGGGGATGTGCAATGGCCATCTTACTTGCATCAGGGTTCAAAGCAAAAACTAAAGGTGGAGGGGATGCTAGTCTTCGGCAGGCTGCATGTGCACCAATTTTAGATTTACCAAAATAACAACACAGACACAGGATAACTATGCAAACTGAAGTTTGAAATTGAACATGTCCATGGAGCCATAAGGCAGTAGTACAACCCAGATATCTAAACATTAGATAGATAAATAGATAGATAGATAGATAGTAATGGCACTATGATAGATAGATAGATAGATAGATATTTTCAAGCATATACAAAGTCCAGTTCATCATTTCTGTGGTACTGAGAATAAATGAGCATATACTGAGACCCCATTGGTAAACTTAACATGCCCTTACTAGCGGAGAAATGTCACACATTGAATGTATCACCAGCAGATGGCACACTACTCTGTGAATACTGCAAGCTGAATTGTATTTATAAATCAGTGATATACTGTCTGGGCTTCAAACTCTTATGTACCAGAGTTCTTATAGAATATTAATAATAATAGTGTAAGCCATCCTAATTTGTGATGTTCATAAGAAATGTAATTATTTGCTGAAGCAGAAGTACCTAATAAACAACAATAGTTGCATCAGATATTTGAAATATAAAAATGTGTGCTTCAGTTTAAAATCTGAATATTCTTGATTGCAATAGTAATTTGTATTTTTTCACCCTCTGATAGAGGGCCATAGAAGGCTACATCCCTAGTAAAGAATCAAAAATAACATATTCATAATCACTGACCTTGAAATAGTCTAAAATTATACCCCACTTGCTTATGTTTGAGGTTTGTCCTTTTTAATCTTCTGGGAGTGGCTCTTAGAGGGCTAAGACCACTAGTAAAGAATCAAATATGAAATATTTGTAATCAGCAACCTCAAAATAGCATAAAATGCCACTCCACATGCCTATATTACAGGTCCCTATTTTTTTTTATTTTTTTTTTGAAGTTTTGTGAAAAGGAGTAACATTGACCCTTCATATCCCATTACAGGGTGAACCTCTAGGGTTTGTTGAGGTGAACCTGCATAATTTCAGGTTCTTCTTCTTTTGATGAAAACACCTATTGGTTTACTCTTTTAAGAGTTTAACTTCCTGCACAGAAAAATAATAGTAGTAATAAAGTAATAATAGTCTAATAATGGCTTAAAAAAATAATGGTTATTGGGAACAAGAGAGTCAAAAATAGGGGGAACCAGAAAAACTTGAACTCTTGCACAACTTAACATCAAGATGTGTATCATATGTGGGGTTTTTCTCGTACTGGTGAGTCAAAAGGTGCTGTAGAAAACTGAACTGATTTGAAAGCTTTCATAAGTAATTCTTATGAACACTTTTTAGTTATATAGTACCTCTTCCATGCTCAAAGCACTTCACAGATATTCAAATATACACAATAGGAGTAAAAGATACAAATTAAGATCACATTATTTAACATGGGGCACAAACTAATATCAAAAATTAAACACCAAATAATATAAAAATACATGAATATCAGCGCAAGGTCCTAAATATAAAATTGATTAATTGCTTAATGCCCACACTACCTTAGTATAATTGGAGGAGAGGAGGAATACAGCGCATTGCCACACCCACCACACAACGAACCACCTCAGAGCACTTTTTATTGTGTTCTGGCATGCTGTATACATTGGTGGTTCATGTTCAGGATCAAACAAACTATCACAATCTAACTTTATTGTATACAGCCACCTTCACACTTAACTTGTTCTGTGCATTACAAAGTAATTAATGCACCACAACTACAAATTTTCAGCTATATACTGAATCTTAAATGTACCTTTTCAACATTTGCCTCAATGTGTGGTATAATTTAAACAATTAAAATATTTCCCATCAGTAATAATTTGAGTACAAGATCTTTTAAGGGATAGACAACTAGAAAGATTGCAATATGCAAGCTTTCGAGGCAACTCAGGTCCCTTCATCTTGCGTGAAGAAGGGGCCTGAATTGCCTTGAAAGCTTGCATATTGTAATCTTTCTAGTTGGCCAGTAAAAGGTGTAATTTTGCTTAACTCCTCACCACATTCATAATGGTATACAACACCCTAGTACTAAAGGGAAAGATAGAAAATGTGAAGACAACTCAGGCAGCAATATTACTTGTGATCAGCAGGGAGTGCTATGTAATTGGAATTGCAGGATCTTGAAGTAAGTAGGGCATCACAGGTTGTTTTATATAAAATCATGTAATACTAGGGTGTTAACATTATTCAAAGTTATTGTCTGTTTTTACCTGCATTTTTATAAGTCTTTAATTTAATATTGGTTTTTTTTTGTATCAGTATGCTGCTGCTGGATTATGTGAATTTCCCCTTGGATTTAATAAAGTATCTATCTATCTATCTATCTATCTATCTATCTATCTATCTATCTATCTATCTATCTATCTATCTATCTATCTATCTATCTATCTATCTATCTATCAATTAAAATGAAAGTAAAAGATACAGGGCCCATCATCATCATCATCATCATTAACTGGCTACTAATTAAGGAAGTAGCTGGAATGTAAACCTGCAGGATTTATTCTTTAGATCCAGAAGTAACAAACCCTGATCAAAAAATTCATTTTCTTAAGCTTCTTTTAGTGTTGATGTTTCAAACACTGCACTGAAACATTGAAGTTCAACACCTATTTTTCATTCAAATGGAACCAATTCAGATTTTAAATGAATAGATATGAGACAAAAATACAGAAAATCCTATTTTGTTTGGGAATTTCTGAGTAGGGCAGTGCTGCTGCCTTGCAGTTATGAGACCTGGGTTCACTTCCCAGGTCCTCCCTGCATGGAGTTTGCATGTTCTCTCCGTGTCTGCGCGGGTTTCCTCCCACAGTCCAAAGACATGCAGGTTAGGTGCATTGGCGATCCTAAATTGTCCCTGGTGTGTGCTTGGTGTGTGGGTGTGTGTGTGTGTGCCCTGCGGTGGGATGGCGCCCTGCCCAGGGTTTGTTTCCTGCCTTGCGCCCTGTGCTGGCTGGGATTGGCTCCAGCAGAGCCTGTGTTAGAATATAGCAGGTTGGAAACTGACTGACTGACTGACTGATTTCTGAGTATAAAGCCCACTAAATTTTATCCATGGATTAAAAGTTCTCAGGTAGGGGTTAAACTAACTCTTTCAAAATGTAATGTTAGTTTCTAAAAAGAAATAATCATCTTCATCATTTGCTATTAGGCTTTTTTTTTTTTAATAACGTGTCTTAAGGATGATCTTTATGAGAATTTTTGGATAGAAAGTTGCATAAACTTGTGAGTGACTAATGTCCATTGAAGGGGGCCAAGCATTTAGCACAGCTTCCTCAGGGCTCGAGAGTTGAGTTCAAATCCAGATGATCTTACATGGTCACTCCATGTCATTTTTTTGGGTTACTAGTTTTTCTCTGTCATTCAGAGATGTGCATATTTGATTAACTGGCAATCCACATTGTCCTGTATGAGTGAATGAAGATGTTATATATTTGAGTTCTGGTCTCCATGGCTTTGAATTGGATTAAGTGGCTTAAATAATAGAGGGATGCTATTCTTTTATTTATTCGGTGTACTACCCTGTTCTACTGGTATGAATTTGCTGTTTATATGAAATGTTTTAGTACAGCTAAAGTTCACACTTTACTGATCTTTCTAAAAACTAACAGGTAAGACTGTGCATATGATTCTTTCAAAACTTTGTAAATATATTAGCTTTATGTTTGGTGATATTGATAAATAAAACCATTCTCCACAACCTATTTTCCAGATAAAAGTACCTCAGATCAGTTTAAATAAAAGAAGTGCATGTTGGTGTGTGAGGATGAAAGAAAGTTTATAACCTTACACATTCAGCTTACCTGTACAAGACCAAAGTAATTTTGTAAATTAAATGATGAAAATATCTGCAGTGGGCTGGCACCCTGCCGGGGATTTGTTTCCTGCCTTGCGCCCTGTGTTGGCTGGGATTGGCTCCAGCAGACCCCCTTGACCCTGTAGTTAGGATATAACGGGTTGGATAATGGATGGATGGATGATGAAAATATTTTGGAGATAAAAGATACTCTTTTGACCACAACCCTCACTAGTAAAAGCACTTTCAGATAATAAGATGAGATGAGTTCATCTTTTTGTCAGCTGGCCTTTGTATCTGAGATCTGCCTGCATTCTCTAGGAAGCTCAGTGTTTAATGAAGGTGGGTGAGTCAAAAGCAATGTCTGACACTCTGTTTCCTCCCTCAGTCTTTAAGCATTATATGTGTAAGTGGACAGCCAGTCACATGGCAGCCCACCAGTCTCTGAACTAGCAGGGATGGCTCTCATTTGCAGGTTTCTCCTACCACAGAAACATACTTAGGCAAAGTGACTGCTCAAAAAGGAATGGTAGCAGGTGCTAAAGCATTAACAAAAACTAGAGCAGTAGCATAGGATGGAGCAAAACTTTGAGTACTCAAAGTATTCAAAGAGATTGCTTCCCCCTGGGCTGGACACAGCTGCAGAGCTTTGTAAAGCAGTGAATTCAGGCCTCCAGGAAATGGCAGTAAGTTCTTTTATAGATGCAGTCACTTGTTTACCCAGACAGGTTACATTTGTTATGGAACTTTGTCGTTCTTTTAATTGCATATCAAAGGCTTTGAGAGTTGCTGAAGGCTGCTTAAACCTTTGTTTTTTTGTTAGTCACAAGCATAGTGCTCTATTGCCACTCTACATCCAATGACCAGAATGCAATCCCAGAGTTCACTGGGCTATGGCTTTATTTACTACAGCATGAGAAGTGTATGAAAAAAATTAGATGCAGGGTGAAGGACTGAGAAGTGCAAAGTGATTCTTAAAAAAATC
The DNA here is from genome assembly GCF_016835505.1 of Polypterus senegalus. Taxonomy (NCBI): domain Eukaryota; kingdom Metazoa; phylum Chordata; class Cladistia; order Polypteriformes; family Polypteridae; genus Polypterus; species Polypterus senegalus. Next base: position 62,635,132 of record NC_053156.1, read on the forward strand.
AAACTTTTTTGTAACTAGAGGGCTCCGCTCCCTGCTTGCTTCGCTCGCCCAACCCCAGGTTTGGTTTACCGGATATACAATTTAAAGAGATTGTTATTTTCATGGGAATTGTTACATATGCATTATTTTCACTTTTGCTTTAAAACATTTGTAAAAACAATATTTGGAATTAAATTTTCTTCAAGATCATGTTTGGGCTTACATCGTGACAACGCCACGCATTTCTGCCTGTGAGTGAATATCGTTTCTTTCTCTCTAATAAATAAAATTACTCTCTCGAATGTTTGTCCATGCACTTTCTTCTTCGCTTTGTCGTTGGTGTGTCATCTAGAACGTATAAAATTATTGTCCTGATAAAATTTATAAGAGCTGAGAGCGCAGGAAGTGTGTCTGCCAAAAGCATTCACAAGACTAAGAACTGAGAACACAGGAACTGTGTGAGACAAAAGCATTCACACGACTGAGGCTAGATGACCGTGGTCTTGTTTGAAAATAGTTGTAAGTAGGACGTGGCCTGAAAGAATCTCATGTTAAAAGTCTCCGTCTCACAGGAATTCATACCGCAACAACGTTTTTGGAATCTTTTATTTTTCGCTGGCAACACGAATTAGACGATCTATAAGTCTCCAACTTAAAGTTTAAATCTGAACAATATATTCAATCTCTTTTTGCTATTCCATTATTTCATCGAGTAATAATTTCTGTTTTTTGCGCTAATGCGATTTTTCCTATCGTTTTTTTGAGACTTTTGAATTTTCGTACTTCCATTATCTCTGCTGTGCATGTGTACCGTGCAAACATTTTGGAATTCTTTACGACGTTCTACTTTGTCATCTACTCTTTGTCCTTTATTTAAGGCCCGGGCGTGGTTAAATCTCTTTCTTGCGGGACATATAACACTGCTCGTGTTGTGAAGGGGGCTTGAAGGGGTGGTGGGCTGAATGCACATTAAGGAGATGTGGTTGGATCATCTGCTGTCTTGCTGCTGCTGCTGCTGGCGAGCTGCATGTTCTGCTTGTCGCGCTGCACGTCGATCGTTTTAAAGCCTGTACAGCAGCTGTCCTTTTGTCTCACTGCCTTGTCTCACATGACGTCAAAGTGTCATATCTCGTCTCCCTCATCTCCCTCCCAAGATTTTTTTTTTATAATAGAGAGATGTATAATCCCTGCAACACTGAACTAGATAAGTGGGTTAGAATATGAATGGCTTAATGGACAGGGGGGCAAGGTAGGAGCAGGAAATGACTTGGTACACAAAATGGCAACCAAAACCAAAAAATAAAAAAAAACAAAATCAAAAAGTCAAAAAATAGTAACGTATATAACAACAGAGTACATAGGGTAGAATTTGCCTTGCTTAAATATCCATCCATATGTCGGACAATCATCCATCCAGCTTATTCCAGTTTATGGTTGTAGGAGTCTGGAGCAGTGTCAGGTACAAAGCAGGAACCAATCATGGATGGGTCATCAATATGTCCCTAAAGTCATGTGATTGCCTAAATAAATAAGTTACTTAGCAACAGAGATTAGGGGCAGGGCTAGAGGCCTGCTTACTTGAAGGCAATATAAGAAACAAGGGGTCAAGAGCAACGTCCATAACAAATCCTGGCATGAAGTCTGACTAATGCGTAATGTGCAGGATATTCTTTTTTTTTGCAGATTTAGAGCAGAGCTGGGATTCCCCATTTGGCTGATGGATTGCTAAAGTAAAAAAGGTTTTCCTTTTATTTTATTTTTTTTTCTGTCTGCTATATTTTGGCTCAGGCAATATAATATTTCAGTGGTTAGTGCTGCTATTTCATGAATCAAGAGTCCTGAATTGAAATCATGTGCTGGGTGGGTGTTTTCTTTCTGTATGAGTTTTTGCCTGAGTGTTTTAGTTTTCCTTTATGGAGTGTGGTGTTTGTGAGTGAGACCTGTGACGGACTGGAACCATGTATATTTAGTGCCTGCCTTGCTCTAAATGCTGCAGGGATAGGCTGTAGCTACCAAAACAATGGATTAATCAAGTTTAAGAGTGTTACGGCAAGCTTACTGGAAATGTCTGGTAAATAATGACAAAAATGAAAATGAACTAAAATTGCTGCAATTCCACTTGCAGGGATCTCCTGTGCCTTTTATTTATTGTTTTGATATCTAAATCACTTAAGTTGAAGATGGATAACAGCTGGTGACCTGCAGAGACTTTAGAATATTAGGCTGTTGGGTAATGTGTATGTTATAGATAGATAGATAGATAGATACTTTATTAATCCCAAGGGGAAATTCACATAATCCAGCAGCAAAAAGTTTGGGGTAAAATAAATTATTAGACACACTAGAATAAGAAAGTAATTTCTTTGAACAAGATCAGAAAAAAAAACATTCACCACAGACCATATTTTTGGGTGAGACTGTGAGATTGGTAAAAAAAAATAGTTTTCTGATTAGCTGTAGTTTTGCTTACGCATTCATTGTTTAACTGCAGTCTGCGTACATCGTCACTCTCGAGTGATCAGGCTACTTTGGATTCCTAGGAGTCTCACCTTGGCCATCAATGGTGATGAAAAGCTGTTTCACGTTCTTTGGGTTACATGCCTCCATTGTATTGGCTCACAACATGGACAACTAATTAGCAAACTTTTTTTTCAATGTTGTATGGTGTGTTTTATATTTTATAGTTGTGCACTGAATGGTTAACTAGGAATTGTATATATTTTGTGACCACCAGGGGGCATGACTGAGCCCCAAACACCAGACACAATTATTTCAACAACAGTCCCGGATTCAAATTATCATTTTTATTTAAAAAAAACACCTTTAACCAGGCTTCTTCTTCCACAATCTACAATACAATCAATTTTCTTATTATTTTATATTCCTCCACTTCTCCCAGGTAACCTCCTCCTCCCCCAACCTCAACTTCCCAGGCTATGTAAAGGTCTCCCTTTTCAACCAGACCTGGGGGTACTTCCAGTGCTCAATCATTGCCTCCAGGAAGTAGAGGGTCAGGTAGAACCACCAAAAAAATGAACTCACGCCCAGTTGTGACCCACAGGGCTGGCTACTTTGAGCAGCTGTTTAAAGCTGATCCTTCGGCTAGGACATTGGATATCTCTGTGTCCATGGTTCTTGGGGCTAATTCTCCATCTGTGAATCACCCAATCTCACTGAGATTGCAGAGGTGGTGAACCAGCTGAGGGGTATGGAAGGCTGCAGGTATCTGTGGTATCCAGGGTGAACTTCTCCAGATTGGTGGTAAAACTGTCCTCCTGGTATTGCAAGCAATATTTGCTTCCTTGTGGGAGCTGGGCATTATCCCAACTGACTGGAAAATGGGACTTGTCATCCCTATCTGGAAAGTGAAGGGTGATCACCTGGATTGCGGCAACCACAGGGGGATAACACTGCCCTTGGTACTGGGTAAGGTCCTTGCAAGGGTCTTCCTCAACAGGATCCATGATCACTTGTTCACCTACCAGCAACCGGAGAAGTCTGGTTTTTCAACTAAGACGTCTGCCAGCGACTGCATCCTGGCACTGAGGATTCTCATAGAGCACAAACAAGAATATCGGCAGAGTTTTTTTGTAGCCTTTGTTGATTTTTCATGAAGCACTCAACTCAGCTGATTGAGCTGCCCTGTGTGACACCCTGAGATTCACAGGATCCCCTCGAGGTTGCTGATATCATGGCTGGCTTGTACACTGGTGTACTGTGAGTGCTGTGCAGACTGAAGGCAGGACCTCTGTTTTTTTCCCAGGTGATTCTAGGGTTCATCAGGGGTCTGTTTTTGCTCCTACTCTGTTCAATACTTGGATGTACTGGGTGTTTGGCGGGGTCATGTGGTCCAGCAGCTGTTGGTGAAGAGAGATTCACTGATTTTGACTTTGTCCAGGATGCTGTGACCTTCACAGAGTCAATGGAGGTTCTGATTGGGGCTCTTGAGAAACTGAGTGAGAAGTCTGAGTGTCAGGACTTGTGAGTGTCCTGGATAAAAACCAAGATCCAGGTCTTTAATAACCTCTTGCCCACAGCCTTTGGCAGTGTGTCTGTCTGCAAAGAGAGTGTCAACCAGGTTTACTTACCTCCGCAGCGACTTTCAGGTATCTGGTGACTCTTCCTATAAAGTTGGTAGATGGATTGGGAGTGCATGGGGAGTCATGAGGTCTCTGGAAAGGGCTGTGTGGTGCTCCCAATATCTTTGCAAAATGACGAAGATCCAAGTCTTTAGATTGCTGATGCTTTGTGTTTTGTTATATGATTGCAAGACATGGACGTTATCCAATGACCTGAGACGAAGACTGGACTCCTTTGATACCTTGTCTCTTCTGAGAATCTTTGTGTACCATTGGTTTGACTTTGTGTTGAATGAGCGGTTGCTCATGGACTCCCAAATGAGACACATTACCTGCATTGTGACAGAACATCACTTACGGCACTACAATTATGTGGCGCAATTCCACAAGGGTGATCCGGCTCTCAGGATCCTCCCTGTTGAGGACCCAAATGGCTGGACTAGGCCCAGGGAACATACATAACACCTGGCTGTAGCAGATAGATGGGCATTTCTGGAGGGTAGGACTGTACCACGTGTCTGTTTTGTTTGCCAACCAATAATAATATTTCTCTGTGTGGTGGTTTTGGCAATGTCCTGTACCAGTGCATGCTCCCCAACCTGACCTGACCTGACACCATATAGCTTCCTCTGGTAGCAACTGTGGAACCCAACAAGGCAGCCCTATAAAACCATATTTCCCATGCTGCCCTGCAGGTATCCAAACAAGGACTCACTAGAAGAGTTGCTGCATTTCCAGTGTATGACTGAGGAGGCAGCCTCCCAACCAGGAACACCAACCGTCCCAGCCAGCATGCCCCACAGTGTCCCTCTGGAACTGAAAATTCAGGACAACAGAGGCTGACACACATGAAGATACTGAGGAAAGACATAGGAGGAAGACCTTCAAACACAAGTATTCAAAGAATATGAATGATGAATATATGTATATATATACTGTATAATATAGCTTTACTCCACCTTTTCAACCTATCAACACTATTTATTTTTATTGAGAGTGAAGTGTAAGTAAGAATACCACTCTGTTTGTGAACTACAGAAAATAAAAAAAATAAGCCAGAAGTCTGCTATGACAAGCAAAGGGAACTTGGCCAGATTCTCAAAGAAAGAAAAAAATGCGTTTCTCTTGTTATCCATTACCTCTGTCGCCTGTATCCAGTAGAAGTCTCTTCCCAAATGATTTCCTGGGTGTGGCAGTCCATAGAAAATGTTAATCGCAGACATTCACTTGGTTCCCCTCCCCCAAGGCTGACAGTTATAGTCTAGAAGCTGAAATGCAAAAAAAAATACAGCAGCTGCTCAATAATAGAGCTTTGAGGGGCAGGGGATGGACGTGACTAGCATCTGCAATTTTCAGAAAGCGAGTTAATATTTTGAGTTTATGTTCAATGTACTCTGAAGGCTCCTCTGCATTCATTTGCACTGCTACTGCCAGTAGAAGCCTCATATGCACACACACACTCCACCCCCCCCCTATCAGGCTTGCTGCAGTGAAGTCACTTCTGCCGCATGATCACATGACTGCTGGGGTGATCAGTGAGCATCCCACACGTCTTACCACATCCTTGGAACAAGGACTGGCATTATTTATTTATTACTCTGAAATACTGCAATGCTTTGATTATCTGTTCAACATCTGATGTTCATTTTTTACTTCGTTCCTGACTAGCAGTTGATTATACTGCCCAACAACAGCTTATACTCAGTAGGAATGGAGCAGGTGGACACATAAGCACCCCGTGGCCTAGATCTGAGTGAAGATGGACTGGAGAGTCAGTAATAGATTCTTTGTGTGTTAATCTGGAAGACTGACAAGTCTGTCTCCTTGGCAACCATGCTACTGCAACTCTTTTTGTGACAGTGACACATTGTATCCGAATTGCATTGTGAATAAAAAAGCTGTGTATTGTATTTTTTTAAAATCCTCTTGAGAGTTTGCTCCTTCCTTTTCTGAAGCCTAAATTTCACATTACAATAAAAAAAACTCTTGGGCCTGCAACCGATTTTAGCCTGCAACAATTTAGTGTAACCTCAAAAAGGCTTTAGTCACATTATTCTAAAAATAAATTCTATTAGCATTTACTGTATTTGTATTCACACCATACAGGATCTGAATGCAGTAAGATGTCAACAAGCTTACACGGACATTAGTACAAGATTTAATTTTGTCAGCCTGCAATAGCATATATTCCGATTTTGACAGGCCTCAATAGCATCTACTAACACTGCTCTGGATTTAGACTCTGTTAGAACTAAACAGCCTGCATTCACACTGAATTTCTCTGTAATTTTATAATGAAGTTCTTTAAAAGCTTCTGCCCACATCAGCCAAGTGACAAATCTCACCAGCAGCCAACATTCACATCTCTCAGACAAAGCTCAAGTCTGGTTATATTTTTTCTAAATTATATCAAATAAAAGAATCTCAAACTGAGACTAATTCTCAAAATGCATCTATATCATGCTCAAATATGATTAATTGTACTTTGAAATATTCCTGCTACAATGGTTCAGAGTCTGATGTCTGTTCTCAGTGACAATGCTGGAATCTTTCCTCGTCTTATTTATTTAATATTGTAGTATATGGAATTAATAATCTCATCGTGCCATAATGTAATCATTTGGTTCTTCAGGTGTCAAAGTTCTGTAGCCACACTGTCCTTGAATTCCATTTTGTGAGACATCACTCTCCAGTAAGTAATTGGACTGCTTTTAGAGTCTGATTCTTTTAGTACTAAATGGACTGCCTTAAAACCATAGCATGTTGGACTCAAATCCTACACCTTTTTAAAGGCCTTTCTCCAGATCCATCCCTTGACAAAAGCATGGCATCACCCATTAGCCTACATTCATACCACTAAGACAAAGCAGAATTCTGATTTTCAAAGACCACTCTTAATAACCTGAAAAACTAAAATTGCCTGTATATGGCCTACCTCCATATCATGCTCAAATATGATTACATCTAATTTTAAATAATTCTTGTTACAATCATCCAGTGCCCTGAATATACGGAATGCTGAAATTGATTACAACATTAAAATCCAGTTAGTCTGATCATCATCATAAAGGTCAGGCCCTATACAAAATGTCTGTTTTCACACTATGTGGGAAATTGAACTTTAGTTTTCACAACACAGAATGATCAGTTTTTGTTCACTGTCCGTTGAGGTCTTATTGTTTCAGATGTTCTGCAGTTGTATTTATTTTAAGTGCCATTAGCAGCCCAGATTTGTTCTGAGTCTGATTTTGACTTCCTTCAGAATCCTTCTATCTGACCAAGAAGGAGACTCAATCTTTTTTTTAGTTAGTTATGGTGCTATATCATCCCTAAAGAGCCCTATATATTGGAGAAAGGATGCTGTTTGTGTTCAAAGGATTCAAAACAAAGTCTTTCAAAAACTGTGCAGTCATCAACTTTCAATATTGAAAGCTCTCTGTCACAAAATCTGAATGTGGATGGTTTGAAAAGTCCACAGTGTCAAGTAAAGTTCTATATAATTTTGTTAAAAACATCTCTTACAAGCAGTCCAGGTAATGTTTATAGTAATGTCAGTAATTATTCAATCATTTTTAAAAATTTAATACATGAGCATTAGTTTACAAAACAAACAAGAATGACAGATAGATAGATAGATAAAAACAGTGAAATGAAGGAATATACATATGTCAACCAATTTAAAGAACAGTATGTTTGGCGGTAGTGTGACAAGTTATAAAATTAAAAACATTTTTAATTGTAATGTCTCACAGATAAACCTGGAAGAAAATTATTCTATAAAGTAAAACCTGCACTGTCATCTTGATTATGTGTAAGACAGAATGGCAGTAGCATATCTTTAGTATTAAAATTTGTTAGAGTACAGCACTCCCTTTATCATATACACTCACCTAAAGGATTATTAGGAACACCTGTTCAATTTCTCATTAATGCAATTATCTAATCAACCAATCACATGGCAGTTGCTTCAATGAATTTAGGGGTGTGGTCCTGGTCAAGACAATCTCCTGAACTCCAAACTGAATGTCAGAATGGGAAAGAAAGGTGATTTAAGCAATTTTGAGCGTGGCATGGCTGTTGGTGCCAGACGGGCCGGTCTGAGTATTTCACAATCTGCTCAGTTACTGGGATTTTCACGCACAACCATTTCTATGGTTTACAAACAATGGTGTGAAAAGGGAAAAACATCCAGTATGCGGCAGTCCTGTGGGCGAAAATGCCTTGTTGATGCTAGAGGTCAGAGGAGAATGGGCCGACTGATTCAAGCTGATAGAAGAGCAACTTTGACTGAAATAACCACTCGTTACAACCGAGGTATGCAGCAAAGCATTTGTGAAGCCACAACACCCACAACATTGAGGCAGATGGGCTACAACAGCAGAAGACCCCACCGGGTTCCACTCATCTCCACTACAAATAGGAAAAAGAGGCTACAATTTGCACAAGCTCACCAAAATTGGACAGTTGAAGACTGGAAAAATGCTGCCTGGTCTGATGAGTCTCGATTTCTGTTGAGACATTCAAATGGTAGAGTCAGAATTTGGCGTAAACAGAATGAGAACATGGATCCATCATGCCTTGTTACCACTGTGCAGGCTGGTGGTGGTGGTGTAATGGTGTGGGGGATGTTTTCTTGGCACACTTTAGGCCCCTTAGTGCCAATTGGGCATCGTTTAAATGCCACAGGCTACCTGAGCTTTGTTTCTGACCATGTCCATCCCTTCATGACCACCATGTACCCATCCTCTGATGGCTACTTCCAGCAGGATAATGCACCATGTCACAAAGCTCGAATCATTTCAAATTGGTTTCTTGAACATGACAATGAGTTCACTGTACTAAAATGGCCCCCACAGTCACCAGATCTCAACCCAATAGAGCATCTTTGGGATGTGGTGGAATGGGAGCTTTGTGCTCTGGATGTGCATCCCACAAATCTCCATCAACTGCAAGATGCTATCCTATCAATATGGGCCAACATTTCTAAAGAATGCTTTCAGCACCTTGTTGAATCAATGCCACGTAGAATTAAGGCAGTTCTGAAGGCGAAAGGGGGTCAAACACTGTATTAGTATGGTGTTCCTAATAATCCTTTAGGTGAGTGTATAAAACAGTGTTTAATACTATGCTATTAATGATAGAATAACTTGTTTTTTTAGTTTTGTAGGGGTACTCAAGTTTCCTGTCACATTCCTAAGGTGTGACAGCTTTGCTTTGTCCCATTAGGTGCTAGTGTTGATGTGTGTCTTTGCCCTGTGATAAACTGGTGTCCTATCCAATAATGAAAATGGAATTCCAGGGAATGGGTGAATAGTATTTTGGTGTAATTAGAAAAAGCAATTAACACAACAGCTTATATTATTAATAATGAAGGAATTGACCGTTCAGTATATATTTTAACTTGTGCCTTTCATAGTGAAAACTCTACTAGACCACTTTTACAAAATGGAAATTAAAGAATTAATTGATATCACAACACAATGAAGACAATACAAAATAGCATGGCCCAAATAATATTTATCATTATGATGCTAGGGGTAGCATAGTAGCATACTGGTTAGAGTTGTTGCTTCACATTTCCTGTCTTATTTCACGAGTTTAAACACTTTCCCCTCATCTGTATGGCTTTTCCTTCGAGTACTCCTGTTTTCCTCACACATTTCCTCCCAGAGTTGATTCTTATTTTGCACACAATGCTGCTGAAATAGGCTCTGCTAAACTTTGACCTGGAATAGAATTAAGTGATTGATCCTTCTCTGTCACAGCTCAAAGGACTTTGTCATGAAACACTGTGTTAAGTCTGCATGTGGTGTTAATAGTAAAGGATTGTTATGTCTAGAATAATGTCCAGGAGGCTAGAGATATTCAAAATGACATATATATAATAAAATAATAGCAGTAATAGTAGTCTAAAGACTTTAGAGTCTTAGTGCTTCCTGTCTTGTTATATGGTTGTGAGACATGGACGCTATCCAGTGACCAGAGACGAAACCAAGATCCAGGTCTTTTATAACCTCTTGGCCACAGCCTTTGGCAGTGTGTTTGTCTATAAAGAGAGTGTCAACCAGGTTTACTTACCTCGGCAGCAACTTTCATGTATTTGGCTGACTCTTTCTATGAAGTCTGTAGATGGATTGGGAGTGCATGGGAAGTCATGAGGTCTCTGTAAAGGGCAGTGTGGTGCTCCCAATATCTTTGCAAAATGGCAAAGATCCAAGTCTTTAGATTCCTGTTGCTTTCTCTTTTATTATATGATTGCGAGACATGGACGTTATCCAATGACCTGAGACGAAGACTGGACTCCTTTGGTACTGAGTCTCTCTGGAAAATCCTTGGGTACCATTGGTTTGACCAGGCCAAGGGGTCGCCCACATAACACCTGGCAGCGGCAGACACAGGGTCATATCTGCAGAGTGGGACTGGACCACATGTCTGCCTGGGGGGTTGCAAACCGGGATCCCGAGTTGTTTTGTTGTGTAGTGGGTGCGGCAAAGCACTGTACCAGTGCATGTTCCCCAACTTGACTTGACTTGACATAGTAGTAATTGAGAAGAATGTATTAAGATACATATTTTCAATTCATTTAATAGAAAACATAAATCAGCTCACCAGATATACCCCATCCACGCTTTTAAACTGTCATTTAACTTTGTCAAGTATGTTCCTAGTTTCTGAAAACTTGTGAATAAGTCCTGATGAAATCTCTAGTATAGTTAGGTAGCACTATGTAAGGCACCACATTTAAATAACAATAATACAAACATTAAAAATAAAGTAAATAAATAAAGAAGACTAAGTAAGGTAAAACTACTAAAACCATTACCTATTTAGTTGGATACATATTCATATTGGTACTTTTTTCCCTCTATAATTAACATATACCTCAGCTTTTTCTTTATCTAAATGGTTCTTTTCACAGAGATATTTCCAGTTAGAATGTTTACTTTAATAGATTACTAGTGGCATTATAACTTTCAAATCAATAAAAAATTGAGTCCTTAATATTATCTGTGGGGAAAAAAAATGTCCTACCGGGTTGACCCTCACAAGTCTTCTGCCTATGTCAATATATTCAGTATACTCTGTCTGTTAAGAAGGGTGTCTTGCCCTTTTGTCTAGCTAATAAAGTACTCCAATTCTTACCTCCATCTCACAGCCTTTGCTCTGTTTTTCCTCCATCAAGCATTAGCTCCTGGTTTGAGGGAGCAGAGAAACTCCTTGTCAGAGTCATTTTTGGGGTCTGGGGTGGCACTACCACTTGATCTTCAATAGCTTTAAAAGGTCCATGTATCTGAAGCAGCTTCTGAGCTAGGCACTTTAAAAAGACAGCTTTTTTCCAAGACATGTACTGTGTGCTACCAAATAATTGACTTGAGGGCACAGAATTGTCACGTTCTAATCCTCCCAGGCCATAGGTTCATCTATGCTCTGCTCCTTATCTTCCAAGAGATATTTTTGTACATTGAAAATACTCTTCTTCATTCTAACTAGAGGGTTTGACATTCTTAGCTACTATTGGGTCACATGCTTTCTAATTTCTAGAGGAACATGAAAGATCACTTTTCTCCATCTCTTTCTTCCCTGCTTGTATGCCCCTTGCCCATTATCTCTATGGATAGACTAACAGACCATCTTCTTATGCCAGTATGGTGTTTTTGGTTCTGGGGGCTCTCCAACCTTAATACCACCTTTCCTCAAGCAACTTCATGCCAGACTGACACCCTTCCATGATGGGCTTTCTTCAGGATGCTTACAAGTCCAAATGAGGTTCACTAGTGACTATACATTGACCTGTTTTGAGTTAAAAAGCAAATAAAAGAAAGTAAGCCATTTTCAGTTTAAAAGATTTTAATAGCTGCAAAGATTGAATCACTTACTTAATAACAGAGTCAGAGAGATGACTGGGATAGAGGCGGAAGGCTGGTACTTTCTACAAGGACGATGAATATCCAAATATTTGTTCCTAAAAAAATTGCATGATGTTTTTTTTTCTTGTTTAATATTTCTCCATACTATTTACAAAACAATACTCTTGTATTACAATCATGATGCTGTTAACTTTTAGTATCCTGCAACTTTCTCTTTAAAGCCTGATTCTAACAAAACATAATTTTCTATAGTTCTTTTACATTTTTAATGCATGATTCTGTCAAAGGTTGGTGTTGCACCATTTTGATCCCTTGGACTGAAATCATGTCACATCATTGTACAGTACTGTATTATGAGGCTTGTACAATGATCCTACAAAGATAACCATCTTTATTCTAAACAGAGATGTACCGCTATGTTATTTAGCTAAGCATCACAAAAGGGTAGTTCACCAATAGTAAAAGTAATACCACCATGATATACTGTATAAAACACTGAAAAGGTCAAGCCTTTACACAAATATAGTAATAAGTGAAATTGAGAAGGAATCAAATAAAAATGATCATTACACAATTCTTTTTTATGAAGGATATGAAGGGGTATTGAGGTAGTAGCAAAAAAGTAAGATTATTGTTAAAAGACCAAAAATATCATAGTTCATAAGACCGGTATGGTAAAATCCAAAGGTAGAAGGTCCGTCTGCACATAGAAATTCCATTGGAAATAGAAGTGAACTTATAATGTTGGAGCATTTCAAAACAAAACTCCACTTTTAAGGGCAATTACACCTTTACATTATTACAGTATATACGAATAGAAAAATCAGTACACACATACTGTATGCACCTGATAAATAAATCAATCAGACAGACAGAGACATATAAAGTGTATTTACAGATCATTGGTGTACTTCACCTTGGTATTGAAAACAGATTAATGCAGCTAGGAGAACAGATAAGTATACTACCACATTTAACATATAATTCGGTGCTCAAGGAAGACACATGTTTACTTAAGCAAGGAAGACAAAAGTTTCAAGGTAGGATATCTTTTAAGGTAAGAGACACTATAGTTCTGAAGTGGTACTCACTAGTAATGGTGTCGGAGTGTGGTGAGGTGTTAGATGTTGATTAGCAAATGTAAGTAAGAATTACTCTGTACATGTGACAGTAATGATCCTATAAACCTATATATGTATAATGATAAAACAACATTCTATAAAATCACATCAGAATGCTCATGTTTCAACTTCTGTTTAACAAAATGCTTTGAAATTTATTATGATGTTTTAGTTCTTATCATAACTTCCCAGTGTGTAATCCTGGCTAGAATCTTCACTCAGGTATCTTCTGTATGGAATCTGCATGTAAGTTTCCACAGGGACTCCCATTTACTATCAAAGATCAAATATAAGCTATTGATTTTTCTGTTGACTGTACATGCCAAAATGGGTGTGAGCATGAGTGTAAGTATGCCCTGAAAAGGACTTGTTTTAAGTCAATAGTAAGATGTTGCATCTGCTGCTGCCATGACAGACTGTCTCGTCATGATCTTGAAATGCAAATATACAGGTCTGAAAAGAGATAAAAGGAAATCTTTTAGATTACTGTAATCATGAAAGCAACTTCAGTATAAACAATAATAACTAGATGCTGGTATATAACTCTTAATTATGCAAATTGCACCTGGTCTTTGCTGCAAAAGGTACAGAGAAGAATATATAACTTTTTAACATCAAATTCCCAAAATCCACCCAGGCACTCCATTGGGATTTGCAAGATTCTGAAATGATCAGGATTTTTTAAAAAAAAGCCTTTTAATGTCTCATCATAACTGAAATCCCTATCTGTCATTTCATGTTTATTTCCCTTTGCAGTCAGAATGCCCATCATGTTTCAGGGAGGATATTCATAGCATTTTCTGAGCTGGCCTACAGATTCCTAATGGGTAGATTCAAACTGCAAACAGCTGTAGGACAGGCGTGAATTCTCTGACTGCCCTTGACTGTAATTCCTCTCTTCTGCCAAATCACCTCCCCCATCACTGAATGCCCTAAGCACTCACTTCTGTCAACAGCTTACTGATTTTAAGACCCCTGATTTAAAAAAAAATACCTGATCTCTGCCAATACATTCCTGTACCAATGGCACAAATGACTTGTGGAACCAGTCTGGAATGTAAGGTTTGTAAATGTCCTGTGCAAGAGGCCTTTTTTTGTGGTTTAATCTCTGCATGTCCTGTAACAAATTCAGAAACACTTGACCTGTTTAAAAATATTAACATAACTAAATAGTGTGTAACTAGTCAGAGGTTCAAGCTTGAATGTCAAGGATGAGAGTGCAATAGCTAAGTCACTGGACTTTCAAACCACAAGGCTGAATATTCAGTTTCATCCTCTGATTCATTATTTGACACAAAACAAGTCATTTAATTGGACTTCAACTGGAGAAAACTTCATATTAACACCTGTAACATTTTCAGATATTTCTTTTTTTTTATTTTATTGTAATCATTCCATACAAATAGATCAATTTTTACAAAAAAATAGGATTGAAAATAAATCAACCCCCACCCCTGGGAAAGAGAGCATGGTCAACAGAATAAAACTTAAAGCCAGTAAAAATAAAAAAAATAATGAGTTTAATAGGCGGATAAAGATAAATGGAGAAGAAAAGGAAATGGGAAGAGAATCTACTTCCTCAGTGCTTTAAGAACTTATTCTAAAATATTATTGATTAGATCCTGCCAGGTTTTGAAAAAGTTCTGCACAGATCCTCTAACTGAGATATTTCTAAATTAACTTAGATGAACAAATCAGCTAAATATATAATAATGGTAATAGATTGCTGCATGCAAAGTAAACTCAGAGATAACTGACAAAAAAGCTGCAGACTTTACTGACATGCTTGTTTGTATTTGCTGCAGTGATGCACATTGCTGTAAAAGAACTGAGTCGCTTTAATGTTTACAAAAACACATATAGGATTAAAAGTACATATCAAAGTAGAAATTTAGTTCCTGTTTCAGAGATTTCAGACTCCACAGCTGATGTTATACTCTAAACAAAAGCTTTCTGAAGTACTGAATCAAATACAGAATGGTGTCATCTGGTAGAATTAGCATTTAAAATACATTTTGATCTTTGTTAAAATGAAATTAACAGGATAAGAATACATTGGAATAATTATATACTATAATGAAATCTGAGGATTTGAATCTATCTGAGGATTTGATCTGTCAGAATCAGGGATACAGTATAAATAGTTAAAGCTGTTGTCTACCGAATAAAAAGTTATTCTGGAATTTTACAAAATAATATCCATCCATCCATCCATCCTCTTCCGCTTATCCAGGATCGGGTCGTGGGGGCAGCAGCTTAAGCAGAGAGGCCCAGACTTCCCTCTCCCCGGCCACTTCTTCCAGCTCTTCCAGGAGAATCCCAATGCGTTCCCAGGCCAGCCGGGAGACATAGTCCCTCCAGCGTGTCCTGGGTCTTCCCCGGGGCCTCCTCCCGGTTGGACGTGCCCGAACACCTCACCAGGGAGGCATCCAGGAGGCATCCTGATCAGATGCCAGAGCCACCTCATCTGACTCCTCTCGATGCGGAGGAGTAGCAGCTCTACTCTGAGCCCCTCCCGGATGACTGAGCTTCTCACCCTATCTTTAAGGGAAAGCCCAGACACCCTGTGGAGGAAACTCCTTTCAGCCTCTTGTATTCGCGATCTCGTTCTTTCAGTCACTACCCATAGCTCATGACCATAGGTGAGGGTAGGAACGTAGATCGACTGGTAAATTGAGAGCTTTGCCTTACGGCTCAGCTCCTTTTTCACCACGACAGACCGATGCAGAGCCCGCATCACTGCAGATGCCGCACCGATCCGCCTGTCGATCTCACGGTCCATTCTTCCCTCACTCGTGAACAAGACTCCGAGATACTTGAACTCCTCCACTTGGGGCAGGATCTCTCCCCCAACCCTGAGAGGGCACTCCACCCTTTTCCGGCTGAGGACCATGGTCTCGGATTTGGAGGTGCTGATTCTCATCCCAGCCGCTTAACACTCAGCTGCGAACCGATCCAGAGAGAGCTGAAGATCACGGCCTGATGAAGCAAACAGGACAACATCATCTGCAAAAAGCAGTGACCCAGTCCTGAGTCCACCAAACCGGACCCCTTCAACACCCTGGCTGCCTAGAAATTCTGTCCATAAAAGTTATGAACAGAATCGGTGACAAAGGGCAGCCCTGGCGGAGTCCAACTCTCACTGGAAGCGGGCTGACTTACTGCCGGCAATGCGGACCAAGCTCTGACACGGTTGTACAGGGACCGAACAGCTCTTATCAGGGGTCCGGTACCCCATACTCCCGAGCACCCCCACAGGATTCCCGAGGGACACGGTCGAATGCCTTTTCCAAGTCCACAAAACACATGTAGACTGGTTGGGCAAACTCCCATGCACCCTCCTGGATCTGCTAAGGGTGAAGAGCTGGTCCACTGTTCCGCGACCAGGATGAAAACCACACTGTTCCTCCTGAATCCGAGGTTCGACTATCCGGCGGACCCTCCTCTCCAGAACCCCCGAATAGACTTTTCCAGGGAGGCTGAGGAGTGTGATCCCTCTATAGTTGGAACACACCCTCCGGTCCCCCTTTTTAAAGAGGGGGACCACCACCCCGGTCTGCCAATCCAGAGGCACTGTCCCCGATGTCCATGCGATGTTGCAGAGACGTGTCAAAGACAGTCCTACAACATCCAGAGCCTTAAGGAACTCGGGAGTATCTCATCCAACCCGGGGGCCCTGCCACCAAGGAGTTTTTGACTATCTCGGTGACCTCAGTCCCCGAGATGGGAGAGCCCACCTCAGAGTCCCCAGGCTCTGCTTCCTCATTGGAAGGCATGTTAGTGGGATTGAGGAGGTCTTCAAGTACTCCCCACCGACCCACAACGTCCCGAGTGAGGTCAGCAGGCACCATCCCACCATATACGGTGTTGACACTGCACTGCTTCCCTCTCCTGAGATGCCGGACGGTGGACCAGAATCTCCTCAAGCCATCCAAAAGTCGTTCTCCATGGCCTCTCCAAACTCCTCCCATGCCCAAGTTTTGCCTCAGCAACCACCAAATGCCACATTCCGCTTGGCCTGCCAGGACCTATCAGCTGCCTCCAGAGGACCCACAGGACAAAAAGTCCTATAGGACTCCTTCTTCAGTTTGACGGCATCCCTCACTGCCGGTGTCCACCAACGGGTTTGGTGATTGCCGCCACGACAGGCACCGACCACCTTACGGCCACAGCTCCAGTCAGCCGCCTCAACAATAGAGGCACGGAACATGGCCCATTCGGACTCAATGTCCCCCAACTCCCTTGGGACGTGGTCGAAGTTGACCATTCCCAGCAGACCCTCACAACACGTTTGGGCTTACCAGGCCTGACCAGCATCTTCCCCCACCATCGAAGCCAGCTCACCACCAGGTGGTGATCAGTTGACACTCAAGTGTCCAAGACATATGGCCGCAAGTCTGACGACATGACCACAAAGTCGATCATCGAACTGAGGCCTAGGGTGTCCTGGTGCCAATTGCACATATGAACACCCTTATGCTTGAACATGGTGTTCGTTACGGACAATCCGTGACGAGCACAGAAGTCCAATAACAAAACACCGCTCAGGTTCAGATCGGGGGGGCCATTCCTCCCAATCACGCCCTTCCATGTCTCGCTGTCATTGCCCACGTGAGCATTGAAGTCTCCCAGCAGAACGAGGGAGTCCCCAGAAGGTACGCCCTCTAGCACCCCCTCCAGAGACTCCAAAAAGGGTGGATACTCCAAACTGCTGTTCGGCGCGTACACACAAACAACAGTCAGGACCCATCCAAAGGCGAAGGGAGGCCACCCTCTCGTCCACCGGGGTAAACCCCAATGCACAGGCTCCAAGTCGGGGGGCAATAAGTATGCCCACACCTGCTCGGTGCGTCTCAGCAGGGGCAACTCCAGAGTGGTAGAGAGTCCAGCCCCTCTCAAGGAGATTGGTTCCAGAGTCCAAGCTGTGCGTCAAGGTGAGTCCGACTATATCTAGCCAGAACCTCTCGAATATAATAATAATAAATAATAATGATCATTAATTTTCAATAATCAGTGTTTTTTGGTATTTCAGTTAATGATACTGAGAGGAAAAAATTATACTGACCTCTGGCAGGGTCAGGATACAAGAAGGCAATGCTTTAATCCGCCATGAGTGAGTTCAAAAGAATACTGACACTTTCTGAAGTAACTGCCTGAGGAGGTAATCAATTAAAGAGCTGAAATCTTGAAGTATTATATTTCTAATGTCAGGGTTGAGCATAAACAAGTACGATGTAGGATTATAAATTATAAGAAAACTGGTAAGGCTACAGAATACTCAAATATAATAAGATCACACAACAAAGATTACCTTTAGTTAGATGAACTGTGCCCATGGTTAGATTTATCACAGAGTTGGACTTCTAACTGTCCTGATTGGGAACTGAGTGAATTTACAGAACCTGCAAATGTAGTTGCTTCAAAGAAATAAAAGAAGAGGGTCCTGTGGGACTGGCAGAACAGCTGTGATTATCACAGCAGCTGAAAGGGGGTTTTGTAAAACAATATTGGGAACAAAAGGCCATTCCAGGGTGCTGGACAGCTGCACAGTTCTGCTCAAGGCACAGTTTATGCTAAGTTGTCTCCATGTTAAGACAATATGAAGTATGGACCTCCGAATTTGCTGCAGATTACAAGACCACTGAAAAAACTAAAAGTGGAATGGATTGTAGTTCCATACCTTTCCTTTCTCAAATGCTGTGGCAGTGTGCTGGATAAGTCACTCTACTGTTTGCTGCGCATGTTTGGATTTATATAAAATGCTATCTCCCACCCCCTCACCTCTCTGTTACATGCCATTAACAAATTTTCATAGAAACAAAAATTGCGGTCAGTAGGGCAGTGCAGGGCCCTGCATCGACAGAGTGAAAGAATAATTTCAGGTCACTAAGCTTCCAAATCAAATAATAACAACCCCCGCAGGAGTATTCCACTGAAACATCAAAAAGTAAAGCATGAGTGAGTACATGTATGTGAGTGTTTGTAATCATATTCCCCTGAGAAAGGTTTACAGAGGATAAGGGGTTAACTGAGTTTACCTCTGAGCTTTGAAAATAGGACTATGAGAGTGGACTGGCATAAGAGATGGTGTGCATGTCCCTTTCTACAACAGATCAGCAGACATACTGTATGCAGGTCCTGATTTGTGTTTCTAATTCTCCATTTTCAGCATTGGATTTGGGGAGGGGTTAGATTGCTGGAGAACTGCAGCCTGCATTTCTGAGTTGAGTGACTCTGGGGCGGGGGGGCTGCCTTGCTGATCTATGATAATGACATCATAGACTGGATTGAGCGGCTGCCTAATTCCATTAAACAGGAAGCCCGTTGCTTTTGGAAAACATATTAGTCACAGTAGGTGGGACTCCAATGACAGAGCAACAGTGAAATGAGGCTGCAATATGGCATGGTGGTTTAACCGCTTCCACGCCACATCTACAAGGCTGACAATAGATTAAAGGAACCTGAGAATCAAAATATCCCATTTACCTTTTTGTCCCCTCACTTTTAAAAATGGAAGTCTTCTAGAATGTATCTGCTGATACAGATGTTTGGTATTTAGGTGTCTAGAAGGATACGTAAGGAGTGATTACATTGAAATTATTAGCAAGACCTATACCCCAACTATGCTATCCAAAACAAAGATAAACTAGCTATAATGAGAATTCTAGTGTTATGCTATACAGGTATTTGCTGATTCATGTAATACCCTAAGGCAGCCCATTTAAACAAAGAGGACAGACACAATAACTAATGTAGGCAAAGAAGACATAGCCTGGAAGAAGAGGGCACACTTTTAGAGGCAGCAGAGATTTAGAGTGAGAGTGTATACATCTCGAATCAACAATGCAGAGGAAGATGCAGAAAAAGTCTGTATTTAGTCATGTGGAAATACACCAGGATCTAGCCCAAAGATGAAGGTAAGGAAGACAAACCAGAAGATAGCCTAAAAGGAGAAGCCTTGGTGAAGATACATGGGAAGGTGGTAATGGCTGGAGTCTAAATGGATAAACTGTGGGAAGTAAAGAACAAACGTTGGCAGTGGAAACTAATTAGGAGGAAACCCACAAGCGTAGTCAGCATGGAGACCACCAAGAAGGTAGACAATAATATGAACAAGGTTAACATGTCAGAATGTAGTCCATACTACATGTTTCATGTTCAAACACACCTAGACAAGAGCTCACATATGTGAGAGGGAGCATACAAAGAGATAACCCACTCGAGGAAACAGTGTGTACCCACCCAGAGTCAGCTCACACATGTAGATGAGGAGACATATTAAAAAGTAGTCAGTGCCTGAAATGAGAGTAAAGATAAATAAGTAATAATAATAAATACTAAACAAATAAAATTCTATCTATCTATAAATACAGTGCTATCTAAGATTACACAGATTTAGACCACATGTGAAGTCAAAGATAGGACACACAGCAGTAACCTACTTGTAGAGCCAGGATGGCAATACATCAGGAGGTAGCTCATACACAGAGTCATGGAGAAGACATACCCAAAAACAGAACACAGAATTAACTCATAAGCACAGGTAGAAAAGACAAATCAGGGTAGAACCCACATATGAAGTCAATCTAGGAACATATCAGAAGTTAACCCATGTGTTGTGTCAAATTGAAGAAACATCCAGGAGGGTGTCCCATATATTAAGTAATGGGGGACACACCCACAAGCAAAAACATATCAAGTGAGCAAAGACATCTTACAAAATATTTACACACCAAGAGAAAGCCAACATATGTAACCAGTCTGGCATGTAACCCAAAATGATCAAATGGTATTCATGAAAAGGTGGAAGGGGCAGGGGTAGATTAAAAGAAGTAGATAGGAACTCCTGATGTAACCTTATTGGTTTAGGAGCAAGGTCTAATTAGAACATTCTACATTCTACCTGTGTCTGAGCTGGTCAATAAGTTCTTTCCTAGCTCATAAGAGTAATATGTCTACCTAGCGCAGTATTACCTAATTGTTTTAAACGTATCATTTTCCAAGTGCAATATTGCCTTTATTGCCGATTTCTTATGGCCAAACATACGTCCTGCTGGACATTGTCAAAGTAAACTCATTACAGGACTAGCAACAGTTGTTGTGGTCCTGTTGTTAGGAAACAAACTGGGAAAAGACATCTCACAGCTTGGCCTCCTAGATGTGTAACTGCTGGTGTCCACCAAAAAAATGTGTCATAGAGAACGTCTAGAACTCTGACCCAGATACTCAACAGCAGAAAACATCAAACTTTTGTGTGGCTGTGAAACATTTTATTCAAATTTAGCAAAGTAATGTAAAGGAAATCTAACTAAAACTTTGTCCATTGGAAATCCGTTGCACTAGCAATCAGAAAGTTGCTGGTTCAAATCCCGTAAATGCCAAAAGGGGATTCTGCTCTGTTGGGCCCTTGAGCAAGGCCCATAACCTGCAAATGCTGAGCGCTTTGAGTAGTGAGAAAAGTGCTATATAAATGCAAAGAATTATTATTATTAAAGAATTATCTTCATTTATCCCTGGAATTCACTTTCAGTAGACAAGCCGCATAACAGAAGGGAGCCCATGTGTGATATTAAAGCACAGCATACTATGGTGCATACTATGTGTCAGATATGCGCTGCACATAACACTTGCAATCCACCTTAGGCTCAGCTGTACACTGACAGACTGGCTTAGAGCCAAGATACTTGTGGCAAAGCACATTGTGTGTACTGTGAGTCAGTCAGTCTAAAGTTGTATCAGTGTAGTACACACTTACCTCAAACAATATCACACCATGCAGCCATAGATTCACTTTCGAGCCTCATTATTTAGGTTGGATGGAGTTTACCAAATATAAAAAAAAAACTTTCTACCACTTTTTGCTTGGAATCTACAAAAATACAATCCATTAGCAGAAGCAGCATGTAGAGACTAATAGCAGATATGTTGCATGAAGGACGTAACGTGAGAGGTGAGCTCAACTTTGAAAGTTTTTTTTTTTATGCTAACCTCCTTTTTTGTTCATAATTCAGTAAAAAAAAGAGATTAGAGAAAAAAGTGTAATTTATGACATTACAAGATGGAAATCCAGTTGAAAATTCAGTAACTACCCAAATGCAACTTGAAGCTGACTAGTGTATGATATGGCTCCTATGCATTTCCTGTGTGTCCCAAGGTTAATTCACAATTTTTTTCATAATCTGAGTCTAAATAATGAGTCCTGAAAATGAATGAAAATATCTGATGTTTACACTTCAAATTTTGATCTAGAAGGTTGTTCATCTGACACTTGTTTCATCCACACATGAATGTAGGGAATCAGACAGAAAAAAAAACTGTGATGTACTAAGCTTCAGGGAGTTGTAGGATGTGCATAACAGAAAATGGATTTCTAAGTTTCCTAATTTAACACTTCATCTACACTGGAATTCAAGTAAGTGTGAAGAAACTCTCTCAGTATTTGGCAGAGTCATAAGTTATACTTTTTGCTTTAGTTTTTCTGATTTACTACCAAACATAAAAAGTATTCTGTATTAACTTCTATTTGCTTCTTGATGTATGCAAAATCCTTGCAGAGTTACTAATTTAACAATTCGCTCTACAATGGAATTCACACAAGTGCAAGAAGATGAGAGAATGCAAAAAAAAAACTCTTTAATTTCCCTCTGATCATGGCAACATAGAGGAATGGTTCAAGAGAAGTAAAAGCAAGAATAAACAATGGGGTGTTTAGTCAATCCTTGGAAAAATTGGTCTTGAATGGTCCCTACAGTAGTTCCTTGTAAACTTCACATTAATGATACTGCAGGAAAACACTCAACAGATGATTTTACAATACAAAATAACTGATTGTACTATACAATATAAAATCAAACACATTAA
Source organism: Polypterus senegalus (assembly GCF_016835505.1). Classification (NCBI taxonomy): domain Eukaryota; kingdom Metazoa; phylum Chordata; class Cladistia; order Polypteriformes; family Polypteridae; genus Polypterus; species Polypterus senegalus. The sequence goes on from NC_053156.1 coordinate 62,658,040, forward strand.
CTTTTGAATGTACACAAATAAATATACAGTAAAACTAAACACAATGGCTGAAATGAAGAAAATAAGCCTACGTAGACAAGCAAATTGATACAGGGGTGCCAATGCCTCTGTGTACATCAACCATTACAGATTTACTGTGGCATGTGTATGATTGTGTGTGTTCATTTCTTTCTCTTAATCATCCAGAATGAATTCTGGTAGGGCAAAAAGGCTGTCAGCTATCATCACTTATAAATTTCTTTGAGCATGTGTGAGCACATGTGTGTATTTAAATAAATTATGCATCTCCAAAACTACTTGTGCAAAATTTTTGCAAATCAACAGTCCTGGCCCCATGAACTAAATGGTGCAGACTGCAAAACACCTAGCTAAATTAGACAAGTTCTATGGCAGTTATTGCTAAAGATGAAATGATTTTGAAGGATATTGAGGTAAGTACTGGACCAATATAAATCAGAAACATTGGGAATGGAGCCTGTGACAAGACAAGACAAACACTATGCAAATTGTTTGAAAAAGACAGGTAAATTTTTTCAGAAGTCGTATACTGTATAGGGTTCTATACATACACATAGACACACATACAGCACTATGCTAAAATCAACTTCTCTGCATTTTGAAAATCATAGAATCAGGATCTGAACTTAACTTGACAGCAAATTTTGAGCCCATCACCAAACTTCCATTTACATGGAAGTAAAAAATAAATAGGCAGGATGACCACCTTAGATCACAAAACAAAATACCAACAGGGACTCAAAAATACACTTTTATTTGTTTGCCTTTGCCCAAAACTTAAATTCAAGACACTGACTCTCAGTATAGAAAGAAACTGATAAAGCTATGTTTTGAATTCTGTTCCCTTTAGCATACAGCAGGCTATGCTTAACAATACCTACACATGATAATGTATCAGTTTAATTTGTGTTATGCTAGCTTTAACATTATCAGACTAATGTGATGGACCAAACTCTTATTTATGGAAGTATAACAGAATGGTTTAATAGAAATAATAAGTAAGAATAAAACGCGAAATCTTTAGGCAGTCTTCTGGAGCCAGTTGTATCAATGAGATAAACCTGGGTTCTATCCAGCACATATTGCAATTCATTCCTACAGACATCAACTGGAGCCTATTAGGTGGGTGCAAAAAAGGAACGGCCCAATTCATTAGAAATGATAACACTTTGTTATTTAAAGAGGAAAATTCTAATAAGCACATCTTGGAAATATGAGAAAAAATAGATGTACTAAAAAAAAAGTAACTTGCCCCAGAGGTTTAAGGCTGCAGGCAGCATTATTCACTGTAGTACTCTCTCTTCACAAAACTAAGGGTTCGGGATAACATTAAAAAAAATGAGCCGTCCCTCAGCCTTCTGGCCGCGCAGTCCAAACGTCAGCTTTTTTCAGTCTGACGGTCTCCAAGGAGACAGGCGCGGGCGGGAAGACGGAAAGCGGGACGTTGGCTGGGGAAGCGTCTCCCGGGCCCGACGGTTTGCCGAATTCTCCACCCTTGAGCTGGAAACGGAAATCGATGCTGATGAATGCGGTCTTTCTGCTTGGTAAAGCCGGAGTGGCAATAGCAGGTTTATTTATTTATCTCTTAAAATGTGTCTAACGTGGCACTGACTGTCGTTATTAATCAGGTATAATAATATAATAAACAACATGCGATATGGTGGGAAAGTGTAATTTGACTGTGCTCAAAATTGCATTCATCGCAAACGTAAGAAGTGAACGTATCCTGCCCTTTTCTATTTCATAAGATGTTTAATCCGTTAAAAAATACCAAACCGCGAAACTAAATTATTAGTCGCGCATTCAACAAACAAAAGCTAGGCAGGTTTAAGAAGCTTGATATAAGATTTCACGTTTTGAATAACAAAGCTATTGTATTGCAGTAGCACCTTTACATTTCAAAGAGGCAAAACAAGATATTTGGTGTTTTTTTTTTTTCATTTTGAAATAAGAAACTGGATCCTGTAAATACAGTTGATTATAAGGAACAAAATGCAACGGAATTCTTTAGGGAAATTTTGGAAAAGTAAAATAAATATACACTTTCATACTGATTAGATGCCCACCTCAGGAATATTAACTCCTTATCGCAAAAAGCAATTGGGATTAAACAAAATCACTTCTATTGTATGCTTGTCTTTACCCACAACCAGTTTTCACAGCAGCAGCTTCTCAGTGCAGAAAGAAATTGAAATGTTATGTGGTGTAAATTATATTAATTTTAGTATACAGCAGGCTGCTACTTAACAACGTGTATACGTGACAGTGTGTTGGTTACATATATGCCATTCATAGTGCATCCTCATCAATCTCATTTTTCCTATTGTAAAAATTCTTGTTTTACTAAACTATATGTAACAGTTTATTTAAAAAAACAACAACAAATAAACATCCTAACATCTAAATGTAGAAGAAACAAAAGTGTAAAGAATAAAAACAAATGGCTCAAATGATAAAGTGATTTTTGGGGGCCCCATTACAGGTCATATAGCATCATGATTTTAATCAAAAAGTTGTGTTTGGTCTGTTTTGTGCATTTCAGGATCTTGCATTATTTCACATTATATATTTAAATCATATGCAGTATATAATGTTAGTAAAAGTATAGAACAGCTTTTTCTAAGTAAGGATTTTGGAAAGGTAGAATGTAGCAGTAGTGGTAATGTCACATGTACAGAGTACAGTGCAGTTCTTACTTGCATATCCAAACAACATTCAACATGTTGTCACTATCCAGTGCCATGATAAATAAAATATATTAAAACACATAACTTCATTTTATTTAAAAGAAAACATCTCATGGCAAGGGCAGCACAATGGTTGCACTCCTGCCTCACAACAAGTAGACAGATTTTCACATCTAGTTGGGTGCACCCTACATAGAATTTGGTGTTTGTCCCAATGTCCAGGTTTGCTCTGAATTCCTCTTACATTCCAAAGACATGCAGGTTCGATTGATTGGCAATGTTAAACTGAGCAGTCTGTGTGTCTATGCCTTCAGCAATGGACTGCTGCCTTGTTCAGGGACCTGCCTTGCACCTTGTGTTTGCTGGGATGTTTCCAGCTACGTCACAACCTTGAACTGGATAAAATGGGTTGGAAAAATGGATGGATGAATATCACAGCAATTGATACAAAACATGAACCATTCCTGAACAAGATGTCACAAAAACAGTTTGCAATTGTTAGTTGTAAGGACAGCATTTGAATAAATTATTAAATTCTTAGGAAACAAAACAGGAACACCAAAAACATCCTAGCTGGGAACCAAATCAGGGTTTAAGTGCTATAATTTGACAACACTGTAATGCATTTTATTTTATCATAAGGTAACCTAACACGGTGGCATGGTGGTGCAGTGGGTAGCGCTGCTGCCTCGCAGTTAGGAGACCACTCGGTCCACAGTCCAAAGACATGCAGGTTAGGTGTGTTGGCGATTCTAAATTGTCCCTAGTCTATGCTAGGTGTGTGTGTGCGCACGCTCTGTGGTGGGCTGGCACCCTGCCCAGGGTTTGTTTCCTGCCTTGCACCCTGTGTTGGCTGCGATTGGCTCCAGCAAACCCTCATGACCCTGTAGTTAGGATATAGCGGGCTGGATAACCTAACACTGTCATACCCAATTCAGGGCTGCAGTGGGGCTGGAGCCTATGCCGGTAGTATTGGGTAAAAGGCAATAAGCATCCTTGGACTGGGATCCAGTATGTGTATTTCATCAATCAAATTATTATTTTATTTTGCCTGTTTTCACAGAGCATCATTATTGTAATTATTACAAAGTTAGTAATGTATAAAGAACTATTTTCACTAAAATAATTACAATATGCTATGTTTGAAACACACCAAGTGCTATGATAATATTCTATCCATTCCTCCAGTTTATTAATGTGTTTAATTTAGTTCCATATTTCATAAATCTCTGTTCATCTTATTTCAAATCCAGTTTATGCAGTTCTGGGTTCACAGCTTCAGGATTCAGAGTCTAATAGGACAGTATACAAAGCAAGGCATGACTCAACCTTGAAAAGAGCTCCATGCCATCAAAGGGCGCACAAATATACACACTCAGTCTCCATCACAGAAGATCAATTTAAAGACCCAAATTAGCCTAACATGTATGTCTTTAGGATGTAGAAAGAAAAAAGAGCATATACTGTAGGTACAGGGACAATTGACGTACTTAACATAGACAATGACTGAGCCAGCATTTGAACCATTTTTTGTTGCTTTCAAACAGCACACATCATTGCAACTTTGATATTTTTCTTGCTTCCTGTTCAATGGAAGATGGGTGGATCAAATTCTCAAAGATGTTCTCTCCCACCACATTGCATCAGTGAGTCTACTTAGGAGCTTATTATTTCTAATGAGTGGGAAACAAGGTTTCATTATTCATCTGCAGTACAATATAAACTTTATCAATGTTTTATAAAGAATATAAATTATTTAAAAATAAACCAATTGTATTTTTTTGTTTGAGGTGTGTCCTTGACTATAATCATAATTATAAAAATAAATATTTATAAGGCATCAGATCCTGGCCTGATCATGTGATTGAAATTTACACAACAACCATCCATCCATTATCCAACCTGCTATAACTACAGGGTCACAGTGGTCTGCTGGAGCCAATCCCAGCCAACACAGGGGCGCTAGGCAGGAAACAAACCCCGGGCAGTGTTCCAGTCCACCGTAGGACATTTACACAACATGTCTATCTTAAACTAGCACTGGCTAATTACTAGCTGTTAATATTAAATCAGTCCTACACTTCCATACAATCAGTTAGCTATATGAAGAACTGTCTTTGATATTTGTACAACAATATCATCAATACAACATGCCAGTATCATCTCAAAATTTGCTTTAATTAGACACAGAGGAATGACAGAAAATATTAACTCATCTTCACCTCAACAGTTCTAATATCTGTCAACTACATCTTTAGGCTTAAAGGTTTCATTGTTGGGGGACACAAGAGCTCCCTTCAAATTGATGTAAGCATCATTTTTCTTGCTCCTCCAGACAGAAATTGTCTATCTTTCATTTTATATCTTGTCCTAAAACTAGTTATATTACTCATGTCCAATAAAGTAAACCATTATTAGTTTAGATTGATGTATGTATTTGCACTTTACCTCATCTTAAAATGTATTACTGAAATAACATTTGGATAAAAAATAAAATATATAAAGGCTCATTACATCAGCACTTACAGATGAGTTTTGATGGTTGTAGCGTGGAATGTCTTGTAATGATGCATGCTGCTAATTGTCCTTTATTCAATAAAGATTTTGAGGATATGAAACATCTGCCGAGGATACTTTGTTTCTAATGAGAACAGTATTAGCCGACAACCACTAATTCCTATTTCAGTCTAGCTTTATCATGTATAAAAATGTTTTTCTTGTTGCTAAATGTATTCTTGATTATTTTGTAATGGATCTTGTGATGGTGTACTCTAACAGTCTGCCACAATGCAATATAAAGTCTGAATGTTGGTATTTTAATTTACAACTCCTTTAAATTCAAATTTTATTTCACTGTTAATTTTGTGCAAAATGTGAGACCATCTTTCCTTGAAATTATTATTTTGTCAATAAAGGATGTCAAATATGGGATATGTTAAAACATTCTTTAATTCGTGTAAGGCGGTTCCTTTGCAGGATCCTATGCAAATCCGAGAGCTAAGCCAATTACATGCTGTCCGAATTTAAAGGAATGTACTGTAATTTTGTGAAAAAATGGTACATGACTGTAAGTTAGGGTACAGCGCATAAAATGTTTGATTTTATCAAAAGAAAAACAAGATATTTAGAAGGACTGATGCTGTTGAATAATGATACTTTCATTTTAATTAAATGCGGTTGGATGCTGTCCTTTGGTTGCACCATCCGGTGTTGTAATTTGAATCCAAGACCTTTTTTCATTTCAACCTGCCATCTGCTTATATCCTGAACGTGAGAGATCCGACATACCCTGCCCCCTTTAATTTTTGCACTGCTAATGGGGATGTTAAAGCTAAGTAGAGAGTAGGCAAAAAAGAACCAGATCAATAGTCAATCAAACGTGGTAAATCTAAAACGCTGGCGAATATGATTGGCTAAGAAGAAAGCAGCTTGGAGGGGGTTGAATACCGTGCGACACTGCTGCATGGTGAGCCACGAGGACGCTTGCATACACATTATCTTTATTTGTAGAAGATATATTTTGCAATAGCAACAAATGCCATAGGTACCCCCACCTAGATCGGTGCTGTTTCTGTAACAAACACAATCTTGTTTAAACAGTGTCTAAGCGACGCAATTGCTCAAACCTCGGCAAACCCCATAACAGAGGCATTAAGAAAAGCGTCCTTCCTGCTGTTAAGCAAATAAAACATAAATACGACCTAGGTACCGAATACTGTTGTGTACATATGGTGCAAATGGGTAGAGAAGTGTATATGGTGCCCAAGCGCCCTTCTGCAGCGCGCCGGGTGGGGTTCTGGAAAACTAAATCGAGCAACCAACGTCCTGATAATGGATAGCATATTCTATTGCTCTATTGTTCAGCGGAGAAGCTGCTGGGAGGAGGATACCTCACCCCCCACTATGTCCCTTAGCCAATCATAGCGGTTTTCCTGCCGGCTTTCCGAGCCGGCCACACGCCCTTCTGCCCAATGAGATAATCGCAGACCCGAGTCACCAAGGCAACGTGGTGTATATATTGAATGGTTCGTCCCCATGTGCGGCAGGTTCTCTTACATCGACCCCCTTGCCGTCGCGCTGTAAGAAGACATCCGCAGAGAGGTCCTACCTCCATCGCTTCCTTTGTCAGATCCTTCAAGCGAGCTAAGCATCAACGACAATGGTGAGTGCCTGGCATTCTTGTGGGACAATATGATGTTAAAGAAATGCTGTCTACGCAATCAAGGGGTTGTGCTTCACACATCTGCCATAACGGGGTGGGGATAGATTTATATGAACAGCTGTAAGGGAGTTAATAACAATTAATAATCACAACTAATCGGAATGCACCAATGGAGTTTTATGTTTGAAATGAAATACCTTAATAAAATGCCACAGCTCCGAATGCTGTATTGCAAAAAAAAATGGACTAGGAAAATAATGATTAATGGTGGAATTCCTTTTGCCGAGTCGGGATATGGGTGTGTTTCCAGTCAGATCCGTTCTCCGCAATTACAATGCCTACACTTAAAGAAAGAGAGTGTGCTTCTGGGTGGAGAGGAAGAGAAAGAGGCTAGACAGCTCAATGCAATAGCAAGGCTGGTGAAGATACGGAAAGGGAAGTTTAGAGAGATGAAGACTGAGACAAAGGGTCGAATAACGGTGACTGTTTGGTGGTGGGGGGTGTTACTGTTTAAGGAGGGTATTTGGTCTTTGGTATGTGGTGGTGTTTAGTAGTCTTTGTTCATTTAGTCTGCACCGCTGATCAGAAAATTAAATCATTCGAACACCCCGCGCACGAAACAGCACAAAGAACGTACGACATTAAGGCGATCCACACTGGGATAACTGTTATGTGAGCTGGCGCACAAAGTGAGACATTTAGAAAACTGGACGTGAGCGGAATACATCATCTGCTCATTTTTTTTTTTGGGCGGTGCCACAACGCCTTTCATATACTGCCTGATATCTGGCACCGGCTGCGCAGTTGTTAAACCTCACATCTGGCATCGGATGTGGGCTTTTGCAGCCTGCTTTGGCAAGGAACCATTTTTGTAATCTATTGAGGTACGCCAGATGAAACCGAAAAGGGAAAAAAGCAAAGCTTAACGTCTTCGGTTGCTTTCTTTGGTCTGGAGATTTTTTAGCAAGTGTTACAATTACCCCCACCCCACCTCCGCCCCCATGCATACAGACTCTCAGTATTGACTGGCTACGCCCCCCGCCGCCTGCCTGGTTGCCATGACAACAGAGCTAGCGAGGTACCACCCGCCCGATGCAGGCATCTCTTTGTTTTATGAAATGTGCTTACTTGTTCACCTTAGATTTTTTTTTAAATCAATACATAAGTCGTTTACTGTTACTTTATTATCAGTGAGCCCCCACTGTATTCTGTTATTAGTGCTACAATATATAAAAAACTGAATTAACACGTGTAACTCCGTTGTGTATTCTTTCAACTATTTGCTAAAAAGCCTTTTGGGGAAGGGAAGTCCAAATGACATATTACTACTTTTTTGATATGCTTGATAAGCTTGGTGCATTTTATATGATGTGTCTACTTGCCTTTGAAAGGGAATATGTGCTTTGAATTCTTAATATTTATTGCTTGAGATGGCACCACTTTTCTGTCATTTTTGTTTCATATGCTCAAGTATCTATCTAGCCTACTCACCTTTTTCTCTTGTATTACAGCGTGAGTGCATCTCCATCCACGTGGGCCAGGCTGGTGTCCAGATCGGAAATGCTTGCTGGGAGTTGTACTGTTTAGAGCATGGCATCCAGCCTGATGGGCAGATGCCCAGTGATAAGACCATTGGAGGAGGAGATGACTCTTTTAACACTTTCTTCAGTGAGACAGGAGCTGGAAAACATGTTCCCAGAGCAGTGTTTGTAGACTTGGAACCAACTGTAATTGGTAATATTTCCTTGCAAAATTTATTTGTTCCTTCATAGTTTTAATGATCTAGACATGAATAATGAGAATGTTTTGGGTTTTTTTTTTTTGCCCTACCAACAGATGAAGTGCGTACAGGAACCTACAGGCAACTTTTCCACCCAGAACAACTGATCACCGGCAAAGAAGATGCAGCCAACAACTATGCTCGCGGACACTATACCATCGGCAAAGAGATCATTGACCTGGTTCTGGACAGAATTCGAAAATTGGTGAGAGTCTAATGTGGTTGTGTTTTGTGTTATGTATTAGATTGAAGGCATCCATGATTTAACTGTTAATGTTCTCTTTTCAGGCTGACCAGTGCACAGGTCTCCAGGGCTTCCTTGTCTTCCATAGTTTTGGTGGTGGCACTGGGTCCGGTTTTACTTCCTTGTTGATGGAACGTCTCTCTGTTGACTACGGGAAGAAATCTAAGCTGGAATTCTCCATCTACCCCGCTCCCCAAGTGTCCACAGCTGTTGTAGAACCCTATAACTCCATCTTGACAACCCACACCACACTTGAGCACTCAGACTGTGCCTTCATGGTAGACAATGAAGCCATTTATGACATCTGCCGCAGGAATCTTGACATTGAGCGCCCCACCTACACCAATCTCAATCGACTTATTGGTCAGATTGTGTCATCTATCACAGCCTCTCTGCGCTTTGATGGGGCTCTGAATGTTGATCTAACAGAATTCCAGACCAACTTGGTGCCCTACCCTCGTATCCACTTCCCTCTAGCTACCTATGCCCCAGTTATTTCTGCTGAGAAAGCCTATCATGAGCAGCTTTCTGTGGCTGAGATCACAAATGCCTGCTTTGAGCCAGCTAACCAGATGGTCAAATGTGACCCTCGCCATGGCAAATACATGGCTTGCTGCCTGCTATACCGTGGTGATGTGGTACCCAAAGATGTCAATGCAGCTATTGCCACTATCAAGACCAAGCGTACCATCCAGTTTGTAGACTGGTGTCCTACTGGTTTCAAGGTGGGCATCAACTACCAGCCTCCCACTGTTGTACCTGGAGGTGATCTTGCCAAGGTCCAGAGGGCTGTTTGTATGTTAAGCAACACCACTGCCATTGCAGAGGCTTGGGCACGTCTTGATCACAAATTTGACTTAATGTATGCCAAACGTGCTTTTGTCCACTGGTATGTTGGGGAAGGTATGGAGGAAGGGGAGTTCTCTGAGGCACGTGAAGACATGGCCGCCTTGGAGAAAGACTACGAGGAAGTGGGTGTGGATTCTGTTGAGGGAGAAGGGGAAGAGGAAGGAGAGGAGTACTGAACCTCATTAGATGGTGCTACTGTCAGGGAGCCCAAGAAGAATGACCAAAAACCACCAGATTCTGCTTTGTAACTCAGGCTGCTTTTCACAACTTTGTATGTCTGTAGTTTACATTTTTTTTGGAAAACTTAATTCAATTTCAAACGTACAAAACAAACTCTAATCAGCCCATAACTGCTTGGTTGGTTTGTGAAACGAGAAGGAAATAAAATCCCTGTCTTCATTCCTTTGGTCTCTTTTGTGTGTCATGTTCTTATCACATGAGCAAAGAGAAGATGTTAAGATCTCAATGAAAAATGCTGTGGTGGCTAATCAATCTGACATTTTAAAATTTTGCTGGTTCTTATAAAATATACAAGCAAATCATTCAATTCAAAAGTTCAAAATGAGTGATATTTCATGTTAAAACAAGCCATGATTCATCCTTCACTAAGAACATGTAAGTCATTGCAGTGCTAGAAATGGTTCTGCTTAGAACTGGGTGAACTACTAAAGGATCCATACAAAGAAACTATTGATGGAGAGATTTGTTATGGAGCAATGCTACAGAACTGTACAGATATTATGACATAATTAAAGTCTGGGACAAATGGTGTTTCATCATGCAAGTTAATGGGTGAAAGTAAAAAAAGAAAGTACAGATTGCCACATCCAGCTTGGTGAAGTTTTGCTTATTTTCTGTTCTATCAACATGGTCTTAAGTTTAATTTATTTGGTGTCAACTAAATTCTTGTCTTAGCTAAATGTGTGTTTTGAATATATTTTTTTTCATCAGTCTCTTCAGTGTTTGAAATTTATAGAGTAATTTTTATTTAAACCAGTATAAGGGCAGGGTTGAGTTTAATGGCTAGAGCCTAGTCTAGCAGGACAGCGTACAAGGCAATAAGCAGCTCTGAGTATATATAAGGTGCTGTTAGTCACACTTCTCACTCATGCACACCCCCAATTTAGATTCACCAATAATCTAACCTGCAGTCCTTGGGAAAGTGTGAGCAAAACCTTGAGAGTCCAATATCCACAAAGACACAGGCGACAATCAGTGTGGGATTCAAACGTGAGACACTGGAGCTGTGAAGACGGACCACTAACCACTGTACTGTCATGTTTATTTTAATGTGTTACATTTCAGTTAAATCTAACTGAATTCCCAGTTAACACATACAGTGGGTAGTGGTAGGAAGAAACAATTAATAATATGGTTAGCTTTTACATGTTCATAAAGTGGACATATTGCTGTTTATAAATGATATTTAGCTAATCAGTCTTTGGAGACAAAAAACAAACTCATATGCAATGAAATGAACATCATCCTCGTTTGAACTTGCTAGATTGTTAACTGCTAACCAGTCTTCTTTTTCTTTTATAATTAAGAGTATTACTTAGAGGTAACAATATGTTGCATTGTTTCTGGAGCAGACAAAATACAAAAATGCTAACACAAGAGAAAACACGCTAAATGTGCAGTAAACTCTGAGTTCAAGGGACTGTAAACTAAGAATCTTTACATTCCATAAGTAATTTAAAAAGCGGGTGAACTGTACATGAGGGGTTTCTCAACCTTTCTTCTTCACACAAGATTAGTACAAAGAAGAAGAACTACAAAAAATAATAATTTAGAATTCAGCAGCATCCCTACAAATAACAGAATTCAAAATGTTTACAGCTCTAGGACTAAAAGAGTTCCTAAACCTGGTGGTCTTTACACTCAGGAATCGAAATCTGCAGCGGAAATTTTGGAAAAGTTGAATAGCTACTGTCTGACAGAATTGACTCAGCTTTCATTCTGACTTGTTTGTAATAGAGTTCAGTAATGGAGGTCTGCTGTAAACTAATCATTTTACTGGTAGTTTTTACACTGTTGCAAATGCAACAATAAATCAAATAAAATTCTAATTCAAAAAGTTATGGTTTTGTCCACTTCAAAACAATTGCATTTCCTAAGGAGGAACAGCCATATCTGCCCCTTCTAACAAATTGTTTGTGTAGAGATCAAAGGTTAGCTTGTTATCAATGATGGTCCCCAGATATTTGTATTGCTCCTCCATGTGCGTCTTTTAATCTTCCTTATGTAGTTCTAATGTTTTTCAATTAATAATTTTTCATTGTAAGAATAGTTGTGTGGTTTAATATGGAGTAAAAATGAGAAAGCCTAAGATTTCCATATTGGTAACGTATGGAAAATAAATTAATTCAGATCAAAACGAAGAGAAAGCTCTCAAGTCACAAACAGTTTCAGGTCAGAAAAGAGGAAAATAACTCACAAATTTTTACAATTCAATGTGAAGACTTGACCCTGTTTCATGTCACAGAGGGTCTTCCAGTTTTAATAACTTTATGTGCAGTTTAAATCATCCATTATCCAACCCGCTATATCCTAAATACAGGGTCACGGGGGTTCCAGCCAACACAGGGTACAAGGCAGAAAACAAACCCCGGGTAGGGTGCCAGCCCACTGCAGGGCGCGCACACACACACCGGGAACAATTTAGAATCACCAATGCACCTAACCTGCATGTCTTTGGACTGTGGGAGGAAACTGGAGCACCCGGAGGAAACCCGCACAGACACGGGGAGAACATGCAAACTCCACACAGGGAGGGAACCCGGGTCTCCTAACTGCGAGGCAGCAAACATGGCTAACTATATGCATGATACAATAACTTTCCACTCTTGATTAATATGAATTACCGTTGAAATGAAAATAAGAGGTTAGACATGTTTATTTTGTTCTTAATAATTAATATTAGCCTATATTCCACATTGTATAGTCTTCTGTATTAATCTCTAAAACTGCTCTGAAAATAATAGTTGGCTAAACAAGCTTAGCAAAATTACATATACTGTATATCGAACATCAAATTTGTAATCCATATTCGAAATCCCTCTCTGTAACCTGTGTTATTAATTTATTAATTTTTTATCACTCTTGCCAGAAACGTCCTCCCTGTATTACCTGACCCCTCATTTTCATTGTAATTTTTTTATGTTCTCTTGTGTACCACTTGATTAACATGTTACAGGCTGAGAACTGCAGGTCGACTTCACAGAGAATGATACACTGATGTAAGGCAGTGCTTCCCAAACGCGATCCTGGGGACCCACTGCGGCTGCAGGTTTTTATTCCAACCAGATTTACAATTGGTGATAATAATTGATAACAACTGATCTCATTTAATTAGCTGGTCTTGAATTAAAATGAATTATGTTTCTGGACTTCTCTAGTGCCTTCAGCACCATCCAACCTCTGCTCCTTAGGGACAAGCTGACAGAGATGGGAGGAGATTCATACTTGGTGGCATGGATCGTGGACTATCTTACAGACAGACCTTAGTATGTGTATCTTGGGAACTGCAGGTCTGACATTGTAGTCAGCAACACAGGAGCGCCGCAGGGGACTATAGTTTCTTCGGTCCTGTTCAGCCTATATATATCAGACTTTCCATACAACTCGGAGTCCTGCCACGTGCAAAAGTTCGCTGACGACACTGCTATCATGGGCTGTATCAGAAGTGGGCAGGAGGAGGAGTATTGGAACCTAATCAAGGACTTTGCTAAATGGTGTGACTCAAACCACTTACACCTGAACAGCAGAAAAACCAAGGAGCTGGTGGGGGATTTTAGGGGGCCCAGGCCCATCCCGGACCCTTTGATTATCAGAGGAGACTGTGTGCAGAGGGTACAGACCTATAAATACCTGGGACTGCAGCTGGATGATAAATTGTACTGGACTGCCAATACTGATGCTCTGTGTAAGAACGGTCAGAGCCGACTATACTTCCTTAAAAGGTTGGCGTCCTTCAACATCTGCAATAAGATGCTGCAGATGTTCTACCAGATGGTTGTGGCGAGTGCCCTTTTCTACGTGGTGGTGTGCTGGGGAGGCAGCATAAAGAAGAAGGACGTCTTACGCCTGGACAAACTTGTTAGGAAGGCAGGCTGTATTGTAGGAATTAAGCTGGACAGTTTAACATCTGTGGCAGAGCGACGGGCACTAAGCAAACTCCTGTCAATCATGGAGAATCCACTGCATCCACTGAACAGTGTCATCTCCAGACAGAGGAGCAGCTTCAGTGACAGACTGTTGTCACTGTTCTGCTCCACTGACAAACTGAGGAGATCGTTCCTCCCCCACACTATGCGACTCTTCAATTCCACCCGGGTGGGGTAAACGTTAACATTATACAAAGTTATTGTCTGTTTTACCTGCATTTTTATCACTCTTTAATTTAATATTGTTCTTTATCAGTATGCTGCTGCTGGAGTATGTGAATTTCCCCTTGGGATTAATAAAGTATCTATCTATCTATCTCTTATTCTGCATTCAGAAAAACACAACACTATGGTTTTTACATTTATAAGACAACTAGAAATATTTCTATATGATTTAAGTTGTTAAATAAGTAGAATTAACTGTCTTTTGTTGTTTTCCTATGATTTTCCACTTTTCCTGTCCCTTCATTTAACTAGAATAGCTAGCACAGCAGACACTCGGGATGATGAAAGCAGCTACAACTTCAGTGTCGGAAAAGCAGAATGAAAATTGAGTTTAAAATACTGTTAACGACTTATAAAAATATATATACAGTGGGTACGGAAATTATTCAGACCCCCTTCAATTTTTCACTCTTTGTTATATTGCAACCATTTGCTAAAATCATTTAAATTATTTTTTTCCCTCATTAATGTACACACAGCACCCCATATTGACAGACAAAAAAAATAATTTTTGAAATTGTTGCAGATTTATTAAAAAAGAAAAACTGAAATATCACATGGTCCTAAGTATTCAGACCCTTTGCTCAGTATTTAGTAGAAGCGCCCTTTTGAGCTAATACAGCCATGAGTCTTCTTGGGAAAGATGCAACAAGTTTTTCACACCTGGATTTGGGGATCCTCTGCCATTCCTCCTTGCAGATCCTCTCCAGTTCTGTCAGGTTGGATGGTAAACGTTGGTGGACAGCCATTTTTAGGTCTCTCCAGAGATGCTCAATTGGGTTTAAGTCAGGGCTCTGGCTGGGCCATTCAAGAACAGTCACAGAGTTGTTGTGAAGCCACTCCTTCATTATTTTAGCTGTGTGCTTAGGGTCATTGTCTTGTTGGAAGGTAAACCTTCGGCCCAGTGTGAGGTCCTTAGCACTCTGGAGAAGGTTTTTGTTCAGGATATCCCTGTACTTGGCTGCATTCATCTTTCCCTCGATTGCAATCAGTCGTCCTGTCCCTGCAGCTGAAAAACACCCCAACAGCATGATGCTGCCACCACCATGCTTCACTGTGGGGACTGTATTGGACAAGTGATGAGCAGTGCCTGGTTGTCTCCACACATAGCGCTTAGAATTAAGGCCAAAAAGTTCTATCTTGGTCTCATCAGACCAGAGAATCTTATTTCTCACCATCTCAGAGTCCTTCAGGTGTCTTTTAGCAAACTCCAAGATAGAACTTTTTGGCCTTAATGATGATGTTGATGATGATGAACTTTTCTTTATGGAATTTCTTTAATATGCTCACTATGTTGATGATGTAATAAAGTCTACTCTTTGTAATATTTTTCGTATTACTAAGAATTATGCTAGTTCTTCTAATACCGAAACATGCATTTATTTCTTTCAAACTTATATGAAACTAGGAGGCTCTGCCCCCTGCTCACTTCGCTTATCAACCCCTGGGCAGGTGCTATGCGCTAGCCACTTCGCAGCTCTGCCACTCTCGTATGGGGAATCAGATGTACAATTTAAACAGATTGTTATTTTCATGGGAATTGTTACATTTGTGTAATAGAATTAAGTATTTTACATTACAGCAAGTAATTAACCATAGTAAAAAATAGTAAAACGTCATAAATTGAAAGAAAATTATATTTCATGTTGCGTTAGAGGTATTCGTTGTGTTATACATATGCAAATACTTTTTAAACTTACACTTTTACTGTAAAACTTCAGTAAAAACAATATTTGGAATTAACTTTTTGTCAATATCGCATTGAATTTTGATTCTGTGTTTGGACTTACATTGTGACAATGCAACGTATAACTGCCCGTGAGTGAATATTGTTTCTTTCTCTCTAATAAATAAACCAACTTTTTCAAATGTTTGTCCCTGTGATTTGTTAATTGTCATAACAAAAGCTATTCTAACGTGAAACTGTAAATGTTCTAATATTAATGGCATATCAAGATCTCCTTTGGTGTCTAATGTGATCTGTGGAAGATGTACTACATTACCTTTCTTGTTGCCTGTTAAAATTTTACATTTCAGAATTGTTCGACCAATTTTGAATACAACTAAGCTGGTCTTATTGCATAGACCATCACACATTCATAAATTACGCAATAACATTATGATACATCCATCTTTCAACAGTAATTTGTCCAGTGGAAGACCGGACAGTGTTAACGGTTGTACATATTCTGCGAGATATTGGAAGTTGATGTTTTCATCTTCCACACCATCACCACCAACAGTTTCAACATAGTGTAATGATATGCATTTAACCAATTTGCCATGTAACCGATTGACAATTTTCGTGTTGATTCATTTGACTTCATCGTTTCTCGGTGCTAGGATTGCCTGTGTACTCATTTCTTCTATTGATAACTCTTCGGGATAAAATTCTTCAATAAAATTTGGACAAAATAAGTCTTCTTTTATTGGGAAATGGTTGAGAGGAAGGCAATAGTCTCATCTTGTTGAACTTGAAAAAATCGTATCTCAAGATTTTCTTTTATGATAGAGAGATACGTTTCTTTTCATTGGATCAATGCATTGCTTATTTTTAGATATTTTTTAATACAAGAAAAGGTAAATTAAGTCAATAAGCTAATTAATTTACAACTTTTTTTCTGTGTAAAGTGATCAAATAGGCTTTTATCCACTATTCAAGTTAAGATAAAGGGTTTTAAATGTATTTTGCAAAATACTTCACTTAATGAGGATGAAAATTGAAACTGAAAAGAATCCTACTCTGCTATGAACCAAATGTAGGGGGAATTGCCAAATTCCAATGACTTCCTCCAATACACATGCCAAGCCAAAGAACTAGTCCACGACTTCAGATCCAGGACTGAATCCACATTGCTCCTGCTATATTTTAACAAGGCTAAAATTTCATGACAGGAATCTTATCTCAGAAATTCATTCCCTGTTGCATCCCTTTAAAACCAACGTCTAATCTGCTTACCCTACATAGGACCTTGCAGCAGAGCCCAAAAGGGCTCCCAATCTTAGCCTCACCATGCACCTTCTTTCTTCTGCTGCCTCACCACGTACTTGCACAAAAGCGAGCTCTGGGTCACTCCAGTCACAGCAAGCCACTCAGTTGTAGTGGCCTTTGTCCTGGCTGTCTCCCTCCACTCTCAGGCTTTAACTTCTGTCTCTCTCCATCTCTCTTGAGGATCTCAATCTGTTCTATTCCCTTCTCCTGTGTAGGCTCTTATTTATCTCTTCTGTATAATCATGTTCAGTCGCGACACATTGCTCCCTCCAAGGCTGCCTCCGCATGTTTGTGCTGTGCATTCGGCCAGGCACCCCAATTAACCACAGAGCGAAGTGAGCTTATGCAGGTTCTAGTATAAGATTTTTATACTTCTTATATTCTTCTCCATTCCACTACCCAACCATAGGCTTTTCCAGGAAAGATAAGCAGCGGGATCCTACTGAAAACAGAATACACCCTCTTTTTCATCCTTTTGAAAATGGAGACCCAAGCCCACACCACACTGAAGAGACATGTTACCTAAAACACCACAACAATATCCTGGTCTTTCAGCATATCCAGATGGATTTTAGTGAACCATGTGGCTTTGCTACTACGGAGCTTTTTAATCTCATCCATTGATGCAACCTCTCCTTCTACCATTACTTCTGGGACTGCCTCCTCCAAAGAGGGTATAAACACTGAGATTAGAAATTACTCAAAGCTCACCTTCCACTTCTTGTCAATATCACTAGTTGAAATCAATGTTTCACCACCCTTATTGATAGCAGACTGGTCAACATTCCATCTACCCTTCCTAATTGCCAGGTAGGTTTTACTGAACCCCTTTGAGGCCACCTTAAAGTCATTGTCCATGGTTTCACCTTACATTGCTCAAACACAGGCCTCTACTTCAGCCACTAATGCTGCTGCCACCTTTTGCTCTGCACCTCTCTCATACCCTTCAGTTAACATTACATGTAAGACTTAATTTTTGTTCAGTGAGTGAAGTGCTAAATTGTGTTGTATATAAGTAATCAATGTGATTCATCATGATGGTGATAAATACTCCAAAAAAAGGAAAGATGTACACGGTCATGCATGATTTATAAAAAAAAAAAACAACCAATGGATTGCTTAAAAGGGCTCTATTCTTTAGGCCCCAGTGTAGACCTGAAAAGTTCAGGCTGCATATGTACACACATGAGCAAAGGTATGATGGGAACACTGTAGGGTCTTTGAGCCTGGCCAAGCAACCTGGAAACCGACTAGAGATGCCAGACACAATGAAAAATTTTACATACTCCTTAAGAAAAAACTTTCTAGATAACAAATTTCATTGAGCATATCATGGAAAACTGCCACAGCGGATCATCTTCTTCCATATCTTTCTGTCCTCTGCATCTTGTTCTGTTACACCCATCACCTACATGTCCTCTCTCACCACATCCATAAACCTTCTCTTAGACCTTCTTCTCTTGCCTGGCAGAGCTATCCTTAGCATCCTTTTCCCAATATACCCAGCATCTCTCCTCATCACATGTCCAAACCAACGCAATCTCGCCTCTCTGACTTTGTCTCCCAACTGTCCAACTTGAGCTGACCCTCTAATGTATTAATTTCTAATCCTATCCATCCTTGTCACACCCAATGCAAATCTTAGCATCTTTAACTCTGCCACCTCCAGCTCTGTCTCCTGCTTTCTGGTCAGTGCCACCGTCTCCAGCCCATATAACATAGCTGGTCTCACTACCGTCCTGTAGACCTTCCCTTTCACTCTTGCTGATACCCGTCTGTCACAAATTACTCCTGACACTCTTCTCCACCCATTCCACCCTGCCTGTACTCTGTTTTTCCATAATCCCCATTATTCTGTACTGTTGATCCCAAGTATTTAAACTCATCCACCTTCGCCAACTCTACTCCTTGCATCCTCACCATTCCACTGACCTCCCTCTCATTCACACACATGTATTCTGTCTTGTTCCTATTGACCTTCATTCCTCTCCTCTCCAGAGCATATCTCCACCTCTCCAGGGTCTCCTCAACCTGCTCCCTACTATCATTACAGATCACAATGTCATCAGAAAACATCATAGTCCACGGGGACTCCAGTCTAATCTTGTCAGTCAACCTGTCCATCACAATTGCAAATAAGAAAGGGCTCAGAGCCAATCCCTGATGTTATCCCACCTCCACCTTGAATGCATTCATCACTCCTACCGCAGACCTCACTACGGTCACACTTCCCTCGTACATATCCTGAACAACTCTTACGTACTTCTGTGCCACTCCCGACTTCCTCATACAATACCACAGCTCCTCTTGAGGCACCTGCTTTCTCCAGGTCGACAAAGACGCAATGCAACTCCTTCTGGTCTTCTCTATACTTCTCCATCAACACCCTCAGAGCAAACATTGAATCTGTGGTGCTCTTTCTTGGCATGAAACCATACTTCTGCTCACTAATCATCACATCACTTCTTAACCTAGCTTCCACTACTCTTTCCCATAACCTCATCCTATGGCTTATCAATTTTATCCCCCTGTTGTTACAACAGTCCTGAACATCCCCCTTATTCTTAAATATCAGCACCAGTACATTTCTTCTCCACTCCTCAGGCATCCTCTCATTTTCCAAGATTCCATTAAACAATCTGGTTAAAAACTCCACTCACATCTCTCTTAAACATCTCCATGCTTCCACAGGTATGTCATCTGGACCAACGGCTTTTCCATTCTTTATCTTCTTCATAGCTGTCCTTACTTCCTCCTTGCTAATCCATTGCACTTCCTGATTCACTATCTCCACATCATCCAACCTCTTCTCTTTCTCATTCTCTTCATTCATCAGCCTCTCAAAGTACTCTTTTCTTCTGCTCAACACACTCTCCTTGCTTGTGAGTATGTTTCCATCTTTATCCTTCATTACCCTAACCTGCTGCACATCTTTCCCAGCTCGGTCCCTCTGTCTAGCCAATCGGTACAGGTCCTTTTCTCCCTCCTTAGTGTCCAACCTCTCATACAACTCATCATTCACCTTTTCTTTAGCCTTCACCACCTCTCTCTTCACCTTGCACCTTATCTCCTTTTACTCTTGTCTACTTTCTGCATCTCTCTTACTATCCCACTTCTTCTTTGCCATCCTCTTCCTCTGTATACTATTCTGTACTTCCCCATTCCACCACAAGGTTTCTTTTTCCTCCTTCCTCTGTCCAGATGTCAAGCCAAGAACCCTTCTTGCTGTCACCCTTACTACATCTGTTGTAGTTTCCCAACTGTCTGGAAATTCTTCACTACCACCCAGTGCCTGTCTCGTCTTCTCCCTAAACTCAACCTTGCAGTCTTCCTTTTTCAACTTCCACCATTTGATACTTAGCTCTGTGAATCATCTTGTGAATTGTGAATGGCAAACTCTTATTGTGGCTCCAGGCAGCTTATTTTTTAACTGAGATTAGTTGGTCAACAAGGGTCACTCTGACACTAGACTCTCAAGCAAACATCAATCCAAGGCTTGTCTCTAGGACTGGGTCTCAGTATCCCGGTTCTAAACAAGAATATTTGGGGTTTGACCTAGACAACCTTCAGAACTTGGCAAATACCTGGAAAATGCGGTTTAATGTAGAAATGTGCACAGTGCTACACATTGACAAAAGGAAAATATATTATAAATACAAGATGGAAGACCCTCTCATACAGGAAGCAACCTCTGAAAAGGATTTAGGGGTATGTGTTGATACAACATCTTCATCGACTAAGCAATGCACAGAAGCAATAAACAGGCAAATAAAATGTTAGGTTAGGTTATAGTGTATCATAAAACTACAGAATTTAAGTCAATGAAAGTTATGCTCAAACTATATAATGCACTAGTAAGACTGCATCTGAGTATTGTATGCAGTTCCACGGTACAAGAAAGACATAGCAGCACTTGAAGCTGTGCAGAGGAGATTTACTCAGGTGTATCCCAGGAATTAAAGAGAATTAAACCTGTTTAATCTTAAGCAGAGGAGACTGCATGAGGACCTAATCCAAATATTTAAAATCCTCAAAGCCATTGATAAAGTAGATTCAGCAACATTCTTTCAGCTTAAGGGTGAATCACGTACTTGAGGACATTAGTGGAAATTAAGGAAAAACACATTTAAAACTGAAACCAGGAAGCTCCTCTTTACACAAAGAGTTGATGGAATCTGGAATAGACTAACAAGTCATGTAGTTGAAGCAGAAACCTTGACAATCTTTAAAAAGTATCCGGATGAGATATTGGAACAGCTTAGCTGTTAGTTAAACAAACAGACTTGATGGTCTGAATTGTCTCCATTTATTTGTCAAATTTCTTATGTTCATACGGATTTAACTGGAACTTTCATGATGTCCATTTATGAATTGTTCTTTATCTCGCCTCTCCTTTTGGAGCAGTTTGCCTTTGGTAACTCTGACAGAAGCAATAAAGTGTTAAGCGTGATTAAGGTACATACAATTCCCCTGCTCTGCCACCAGATATATTTATGCTAGATCACCGGTATAGCTGCAGTAATTGTATTTTAAATCTTCTGCAAGATTTGATTTATTTTCTTTCATAAAACCCCAAACCTAAATAATCTCAGCCTTATGCAATTTATTACAATTCACTACATATAAACTAAATATAAAATTTCACATGATTTTTTTTTCAGTAAGACACCAACTTCCCCCTGTTGTTATCAGTAAAAAAATATTTCGGTCTATGAGTAGGCAGAGAAGAGGCAGTTTGAATATAGAATTGCTTTCATTTCTCATTTGGCAAGTATGCAACAATACATAAATTAAAAGACATTCTCTGGGTTGGTTTTAGCAGTTTAAACATTTGTGTACTGTGCCAATACAAATATTTTGAATGCAAATTCAGTAAGTATGTGTTATGACTGTTATCTCTGTTACTTAATCTTATCTAGTCAAGCAAAAGCAATACTTCTGAAATCAAGTTCATAAAATATTTAGCACTAGTCTTGCAATAGATTACCAGTAAAAGCAACATCATCATGCATTATATTCTTGTGGTATCACTTTAACCTCTTCATTATTAACAAGGCTGCACCCAGGCAGCATGAAAATGCCCTTAACTTAGCAAGAGCAGCTTGTGGGAGACTTAAAGGGCTGGGGGATGGTCATTTTAAGTCTTCTAAAAACAAGGAAAGGGTTGGTAGTAGAGCTCACACTTTCAGACAGCTTGACTGGTGGCAACATAGCAGGATAAACCCTACATTGTAGAATTGGAACATCCACTGATACTAAGATGCCTTGCAGTGCACTGACTGCAGAAAGCCACTCTGTTTCTTCTATCCTTCCCCATATACAGTAGAAGGGTTATTTACAACAATGGAAAAATACAAAAGGGCCAGAAAATACAAAGAACTTTAACAAATTGTAAATAAGTCGATTGTGTCAAGTATCTTTCAGTAGTATTTATATTGCTGTATATATAATTTCGTTCATAATACAAGCACACACCCATGATCTGATCAACTTACATATTTTTAATGTTTCCACTATCTTCAAAGCACTTATCTTCATGTATGTTTCTTCAAATATAAGAGCGTCTCAGTGATGACCTGGCAATTTATGTATATTTGGAAGCACTTGAGAGAATTAACTTTGTCCGGGCACTCCCTTCTCCCAGCTGCATGCAAGCACCTGTCACCGAGACCTGATCACACAACATTTCCGTGCAGTGAAACAGCTGAAACTGCCAATCCCCTGTTTAGTCATCTGGTCATTGCCATGTACTGTAGGTTTACATGGGCAGGTTTACATGCCATTTGTTTACTCAAATAACTACTTGGCATGCTTTAAATTAAGCCCAGGGGTAAGAACATCTATCTATCTATCTATCTATCTATCTATCTATCTATCTATCTATCTATCTATCTATCTATCTATCATATAGTGCCATAACTATCTATCTATCTATCTATCTATCTATCTATCTATCTATCTATCTATCTATCTATCTATCTATCTATCTATCATATAGTGCCATAAATATCTATCTATCTATCTATCTATCTATCTATCTATCTATCTATCTATCTATCTATCTATCTATAAGTACATTTTCTGGGGTTTGTGGAGGAAAATTATACTCTATGGAGGCAACTAACACATGTGGCAAGAAGATTTGATATTAGTTTTCAACATTGATTATAAAATGTAGTTTTTCATTTGGGAAGTTTTCTCAAACTGTCATACAGAACATACTTGAGTATCACAACTTTTCTGAATCTTACACCTGTATTTTAGGCTTCAAAATATTTTTTTGATGTAATGCCTACATTTACTTGGAGGCAGTAGTCAGTGGAGGCCTCAGGTCATTATCTATCTATCTATCTATCTATCTATCTATCTATCTATCTATCTATCTATCTATCTATCTATCTATCTATCATATAGTGCCATAACTATCTATCTATCTATCTATCTATCTATCTATCTATCTATCTATCTATCTGTCTATCTATCATTCTTGCTTTTTTTGTAAACTAATACTCATGTATTAAATTTTTAAAAAATGATTGAATAATTAATGATTACTGACATTACTATAAACATTATCTGGACTGCTTGTAAGAGATGTCATTTTTTTAACAAAATCATATAAAACTTTACTTGACACTGTGGACTTTTCAAACCATCCACATTCAGATTTTGTGACAGAGAGCTTTCAATATTGAAAGTTGATGACTGCACAGTTTTTGAAAGACTTTGGTTTGAATCCTTTGAACACAAACAGCATCCTTTCTCCAATATATAGGACTCTTTAGGGATGATATAGCACCATAACTAACTAAAAAAAGATCTTGAGTCATCTTCTTGGTCAGACAGAAGGATTCTAAAGGAAGTCAAAATCAGACTCAGAACAAATCTGGGCTGCTAAGGGCACTTAAAATAAATACAACTGCAGAACATCTGAAACAATAAGACTTTAACGGACAGTGAACAAAAACTGATCATTCTGTGTTGTGAAATTTCAATTTCCCACATAGTGTGAAAACAGACATTTTGTATAGGGCCTGACCTTTATGATGATGAGCAGACTAACTGGATTTTAATGTTGTAGTCAATTTCAGCATTCCGTATATTCAGGGCACTGGATGATTGTAACTAGAATTTATTTTAATTAGATATAATCGTATTTGAGCATGATATGGAGGTAGGCCATATACAGGCAATTTTAGTTTTTCAGGTTATTAAGAGTGGTCTTTGAAAATCAGAATTCTGCTTTGTCTTAGTGGTATGAATGTAGGCTAATGGGTGATGCCATGCTTTTGTCAAGGGATGGATCTGGAGAAAGGCCTTTAAAAAGGTGTAGGATTTGAGTCCAACATGCTATGGTTTTAAGGCAGTCCATTTAGTACTAAAAGAATCAGACTCTAAATGCAGTGCAATTACTGAGAGATGTCTGAATCAAATCTCAGTTTGTGGTTACAAATGAAATATTAGGTGGTATGGGGGTGGAATGTGAATAACTGCACAATACTGGAGAGTGATGTCTCACAAAATGGAATTCAAGGACAGTGTGGCTACAGAAATGTAACACCTGAAGAACCAAATGATTACATTATGGCACGATGAGATTATTAATTCCAAATATTACAATATTAAATAAATAAGACGAGGAAAGATTCCAGCATTGTCACTGAGAGCAGACACCAGACTCTGAACCATTGTAGCAGGAATATTTCAAAGTACAACTAATCATATTTGAGCATGCTATCTATCTATCTATCTATCTATCTATCTATCTATCTATCTATCTATCTATCTATCTATCTATCTATCTATCTATCTATCCTTTGTTACTGTTACTCTTTGTGTCGATTGCTTTGGTCTGGAGTGGGAGTGGCCTTTGTGCTAGTAAGAGAGTGAGTGTAGCTTTTTCTTTTTTCCTTTTTTGATTTTATTCTTTTTTTTTCTAGTCATTTCTCTTAATTTTAAGCTGTGTTATTTATATATAGTTATTATTTCAAGTTTATTTAGTGTTTCTTTAAAAACAAGTGGCTAGGATGGCTGTGTCCCAAGGGATACAGCCAGGCCTGTTGCCACATGGCTTTGAAAACCTTAGCAGAAGAAATGGCATCAAGTTGATTGTTGATATAGTAGTTTCAGCAGACAAGTTTGTTACTGAAATTGGAAAAATAATTGAATGTAAAAACATTATTTCTGCTTCACGAATGAATAAATCAGTTGTGGTATTTCTAAATGAGGAGGCCTTAGTTCACCAACTGGTTCAGGAAGGCCTAGTTATTAATGGAACCCTCTTCTGTTTTGCCGCTTTCAGTTCCCGCAAAGAGGATTATAATCTCTAATGTTCCTCCTTTCTTGAAGAATGAACTGGTAAGTAATGAATTTAGCAGATATGGCGAGATCATTTCTGATATTACTATGATTCCTTTGGGGTGTAAATAGCCAGAATTAAAGCATGTGTTTTTATTTACAAGACAGGTTTTTATGCTCCTCAACAGAGGTCACAATGAGTTAGATGCTACTCTGAAATTCAAAGTAGATGGATGTGATTATATTGTGTTTATATCTTCTGAATCAATGAAATGTTTCAAATGTGGGCACGCACGGCACAAAGCAGTAAAAGAACTGATGGCAGTTATTCTGTGGGAGGAAACATAAATGCAGTGAGGGAGTCAGATGTAGAGGATGAGCCTGAAGACTCAAGACTATGATGCTGAGGATCAGCAGATTGTTATCTGTGAGGTATCCACAGGTACTCTTAGCTCGACTCCAGGAAGTTCTGAAAATCAGATACCCAGTTGTAGCTCCACAGTTGAAAGGAGT
Source organism: Polypterus senegalus (assembly GCF_016835505.1). Lineage (NCBI taxonomy): Eukaryota > Metazoa > Chordata > Cladistia > Polypteriformes > Polypteridae > Polypterus > Polypterus senegalus. The sequence continues at coordinate 62,683,974 of NC_053156.1, forward strand.
GAAATAAAGAAAGCTAAGACAAAAATGCCTAAAGTGGATGGATCGGCTGAGGCCGAGTTGAAGTCCTCTAATGTGAATATAAATCAGGCTGAAGAAAAGGGGCCAACAATGGCCGAGGTTATGCAGCTTGTCAGAAAAACGACACCAACTGAGGTGGATGACATTGAAAGTCTGAATGCTGCTGCCTGTGAACCATCTAAGGTGGATAAGCAGGCCAAGGCCAGTCCTGAGTCCACAGTCCACAGTGAAGCTGCTCGCCCTCTCTTAAATCTCAAAGCTGTGGCAGAAACTGAACCAGGCACTACTTCAGGTAGTGCAGTTAGGAAAGAAAAAGCTGGTGTTGTTGAGGAAATGAATGCTGAAAAAGAATGGACGACACTCCCCACAAAGAGGAAAGAAACCTCAGACAGTGGAGTAGGAGCAAAGAGAAGTAACAAAATGATCCTGACAGAGTGGGCTGACGTGTCTTTAAAAAATCGCCTCTTAAGTACCAGAGAGGTGACAATTAGCCCAGAGTGTGAGGAGGGTCAGGGTGGTGAGGACAGTGCCTCTTGTATATCAAGTGACAACTTAACTGGTACTCTTGGAAAAACGGAGCACAACACTGAAAGAATTCTGAGCTTTCTGGATTTTCTTGAAGGCAAAATGTGGGTCAATGTTGTAGAACAATTTCCTGACCTGGAACTTTTTTTGGTTTCAGCCAAACGTGTTATGCATAATGCTGTTCCTCTGGGAATGAAAAGAAAATAATTTAATCATTTAAAGAATGTTATCAACAAAGTTAGAAAGTCTCTCACCTCCAGCACATAATGGCTCCACACCAGTTGCTCTTTTTTTCATTGGTTCAAGCTCTTCTTGTCATTGCTGCTCCATTTCTATTCTTTCTAATGCCGTTTTCTCTTTGGGTTCTTTGAATGTTAAAGTCTGCAGGGACTTCTCAAAAAGAGTCGTACTTTTTCAATATTTAGAACAGAGAAAACTTGATGTTATTTTTCTTCAAGGAACTCATACTGACCCAATGAATGAGTCAGAGTGGCAGAGGGACTGGGATGGAATGATGGTTCCAGTGCCAGCGAAGGGGTGGCAGTGCTTTTCAGTAAAGCATTTCTCCAAGAATCCATAGACTGTCTTGAGCAAGTTAAAGGCCGTCTCATGAAGGTAGTTGTACACATACAGGGGAAAAACATTATTTTCATAAATGTCTATGCTCTAAATGAGGGCAAAGAGTGAGTTTCTTTTTTTCTTTTGTTAAAAGATGTACTTGCTGAGTGCAGTTCAGAGAATGTCGTGTTTTTAGCTGGTGATTTTAATTGCACTGAAAATTCAGTCATGGACAGAAATGGCGCTGAGGCTCACCCAGGGTCAGTCAAGGTGTTGCAGTCTGCCCTGCATCAGCAAGAAAGTACTTGTGGATGTGTGGAGGGAGTTGAACCTGACGGCGAGACAGTACACATGGCTCAAGGCCTCTAGTGGCATGTTATATATGGCAAGGCTGGACAGAATGTATACTTTACAGCACAATCTGAACCTCATTTTGGGCTCTTGTCTATTGCCCACTGGGTTTTCAGACCATAGTTTAGTTCTCACTCATTTTTCTTTGGGGACTGAGAGTAAGTTTAAATCTTTCTTGCACTTTAATACTAACTCTCTATTTCTTCAACACTTTTGTCTTTTTTGGGACAAATGGAGACTCAGCAAAAGTGAATTCTTATCCCTGAAACAATGGTGGGACGTCTCCAAGGTCCAAATTGAACTGTTTTGCCAGTTTTATTCTGAACATTCTTCTAGAAAGGTCACCATGGCTATTAAAGAACTGGAAGTGGACATTGGGCTAATTCAAACCACTGGAAATCGGTTTTGATGCCACTTTGCTTAAGTCCCTACAAGACAAAAAGGATTCTCTGAGGTCCCTGCTGGATGAACAGGTGAAGGGCGCCATTGTCCAGGGGAGATTCCAAAATATTTCTCAAACAGATGCCCCTATGCAGTTTTTCTTTCCGTTAGAGCAAAAGGTTGCTCAGGCAAATGTCTTTCACTGTCTGAAAACTGCTGATGGGACTGAAATGACAGAGACTGAGGAGATCCGGGAATTTGCCTTAAAATTTTACAAAGACTTATTCTCTGCAGAAACAGTGGACTTGTCTTCGAAAACAGAATTTTTCTTTAATGACTTAGCACAGTTGACTCCATCCACCAAGGAAGTACTCGACCTGTCACTATCACTTGAGGAGCTCATTAGTGCTCTTGGGAGTTTAAATCAGAACAAAGCCCCTGGGATCGATGGACTTCCCGTCGAATTCTACAAGTCCTTTTGGGATATCATGGGTAAGGACTTCCTGACTGTATTCGTGGAGAGCATCAGGGATAAAGAACTTCCTGTGAGTTGTCTGAGAGCTGTTTTGTCTCTTTTACCAAACAAAGGGGATCTTTGCAACATTAAATTTCTAGAGAGGTTTGGTTTTGGTAAGACCTTTTTAGGATATATTAAATTAATGTGTACAGTACAAATGTGTTTAGTGTTTTAAAAATTAATGGAGGATTGGGAGCCCCATTTTCTGTTACAAGGGGAATTCGTCAGGGGTGTGCACTCTCTGGTATGTTATACTCACTGTCCATAGAGCCCCTGCTCCACAGACTTCGGCAATTACTTCACGGCCTGTCATTGCCTGTGTGTCCCACTGCATCCTTTAAGGTGGTCGCATATGCTGACGATGTCACAGTTGTCATCACTGAACCTAATGATGTTGTCCTGCAACAGGACTGTTTACAGGTGTTTCAAACAGTGTCATCTGCCAGGGTCAACTGGTCCAAATGTAATGCATTTCTGATGGGCAACTGGGATTGTCCTCCCCCAAGCCTCCCAAGTGGTTTAACATGGAACAATGTGTTTAAACATCTGGGAATTTACATTGGGAAGTCTGGAGCCACAGCTGATAACTGGGAGGGCTTAATTGATCAAATTCAGGGGAGACTGAAAAAATGGAAATGGGTGGTCACCAAACTCTCTTTTCGGGGTAGAGTGCTGATTGTTAATAATTTAATTGCTTCAATGCTTTGGCATAAACTTAGGTGTGCAGATCCTCCACTTTGGCTATTGAAAGAAAATCAGAGGATATTGTTGGATTTTTTTGGGGACAAAATTCATTGGGTTAAACACAGTGTGGTACATCTGCCTGTAGATGAAGGTGGTCAGGGTTTGGTGGACATTATGTGCAGAATTGAAGCTTTTAGGCTGACAGATTTACGACGTCTCTTGTATACCCCTCAGCCTTTATTGTGGAGGAGATTGGCTTTTGCATTTTTTCATAGGGTTGGTAATCTAAATTTTGATTTGCAACTCCTTTTCATTGACACCAAGCGATTGGCGCTATCTGTGCTGCCCACTTTTTACCGCAATATGTTATTAATTTGGCACACTAAAACAAAAAGGGTGGGAATTAATCTGGAATCATCCATCCATCCATCCATTTTCCAACCCGCTGAATCCGAACACAGGGGACTGCTGGAGACAATCCCAGCCAACAGAGGAACCAATCCCGGGCAGGGTGCCAACCCACCGCAGGACACACACAAACACACTAGGGCCAATTTAGAATCGCCAATCCACCTAACCCGCATGTCTTTGGACTGTGGGAGGAAACTGGAGCGCCCGGAGGAAACCCACGCAGACACAGGGAGAACATGCAAACTCCACGCAGGGAGAACCCAGGAAGTGAACCTGGGTCTCCTAACCGTGAGGCAGCAGCGCTACCACTGCGCCACCGTGCCGCCCCAAGATTGAATTTGCATATTTTAAACTAATTAATCAATTAGATATATTTAGAGAAATCTGGGCTGTAAATTCTGTTTTATGTTCCATGGAAAATGAATGTCTGGTACTAAAGTATGAGTAGAAAAACTTTGTTATTAAATGTTGTTGAATTTTGGCTGTTAAATTTATTTCAATTACATTATATTTGTTAATATTCTATTCTAATAGTCTATTTAAAATTAAAAATAATATCTATCTATCTATCTATCTATCTATCTATCTATCTATCTATCTATCTATCTATCTATCTATCTATCTATCTATCTATCTATCTATCTATAGTGCCTTTAGTACATTTCTATCTGGGGTTTGTGGAGGAAAATTATACTCTATGGAGGCAACTAACACATGTGGCAAGAAGATTTGATATTAGTTTTCAACATTGATTATAAAATGTAGTTTTTCATTTGGGAAGTTTTCTCAAACTGTCATACAGAACATACTTGAGTATCACAACTTTTCTGAATCTTACACCTGTATATTAGGCTTCAAAATATTTTTTTGATGTAATGCCTACATTTACTTGGAGGCAGTAGTCAGTGGAGGCCTCAGGTCATTCACACAATTAACCCATTTCACCATTAAAATAAAGATGGGTTCCATGCAACAGACTGGCGAGGCTGGAGGCACATGACATGCTGGGGTGTAGTGGCAGTAACAATCTGCATTGTCAAGAAATGGATATTTGGAGTTGTCGGGACAGCAAGAGTCAGTCTGTAACAAATATATAATGCCTTTTTAACTCATTTAGCAATACTTGAAAATTTCACTAGTGATGCAATTTTATTTGCACCCACTCACCCACCTACCTAACTACTGTACATACCTACCCCTTCATTCACATACAGTAACTTTTGCCCTCTTAATAAAGTCATTTACCTGCTTCATCTTTAAGATGTTGACCCAGACTTGATCCAGATCTGTTCAGTATCTACATGTTTGCAGAAAAATACTTGATTTACTATCATGTTCCACTTGCATCAATCATGCCTTCACTTCTTCTCATTTAAATTACTGCAGTGGTTTCAGTGGCTTTCCTGAATAAAGAAGGCTGCTTCTCCTTAAATACTTACTGTGTCTAGTACCTCAGCTGGATGATTAAGTGCCCCCACTTCTTTAGGCTCCATATTTAGAAGATAAGGTACTGTAGACAATAAGGAAAACTACCACAGAACCGAATGAAAACTACTACAGAACTCTGAACAGAGTACATTATAGCAAAATGTTTCAAAAACAGCACAATATTTAAAAAGTACAATATAAGCAGATCAAAACCAAAACCACAATAAAGAAAATTATATTTAAACTAGCAAAATACCCGCGCTTCGCAGCGGTGAAGTACTGCATTCAAATTTTTATTAAGAAGAAAATTAAACCTTTTTAAACTGTGGGATAATATGCCAATAATTATTTGTTAAGGATCTCTTTGTATTCCACATTGTGAGTTCGGCCCTCCGGTTGTAATATGACCAAGCTGTGCGCTGAGCATACTCTTGAGCATGCAACATACAGTTGGCCATGTGAACAGTAATCTTGTCTCAAATCTCACAGCTTGGATTGCTGCTGTCATAATCGGTTTGAGTTTCATGGTTTGTTTCAATTATGAAAGTATTTGTAGGACTTGTGTTGAAGTGACATTCGGCATCTGTCAAGCGTTGTAAGCACACAACCGGTTTCATCGATAAAATCACATCCAGCTTTTGAGAGTTTAAACATTCATAAACATCAAAGTGTCCACTACTGAAATCGTCACCTGTCAATCTAAGATGTTTAAGAGGCATTGGCGGTTGTCGAAAGGTGTAAAATATTTGGCCATTTTGGTACACTTGAAAGCGACAACCGAACAATTCAGCGGCAGCCATCAACTCACATGCAGAACCATAGGTGAAGAGCTTAAGCATTTCACTCTTCTAGTGCTCCTGTGTAGTATAATTATCTCCTGTACCGTCATCAGTCCACACCTTGAACCTGTCCCAGTCATTCAATACATAAGACAGAATGTTCCTCCGGATATCAAGAGTGAGCCTGATATGGCCGTGCGATATGTAACAAAGAGAATGGAAAAGGTAGGTGGTATCTCCGGGCATGGAAACCACTCGGTAAGTGACAGTTCTTTGATTGATAGAATTTCTTGAAGATGGGCCCATAAGTAACAAAGACTGTTGAAAAGTTCAATATGGCGGCCGACAGTGGCATCATACTACCGAAATAAGTATACATTGGTTTCAGTTAGTGGAGGGACGCCGCCTACCAAATTTCAAGAAGATGGGGGCATAAATAAGAAAGTTCAACATGGTGGACGTTGTTGACCGTTATGACCATTAAGCATAGAATTTCGAAATGAAACCTGCTTAACTTTTGTAAGTAAGCTGTAAGGAATGAGCCTTGCAAATTTCAGCCTTCTACCTATACGGGAAGTTGGAGAGTTAGTGATGTTGGAAAATTCAATATGGCGGCTGATAGTGGCGTCATACCACCAAAATAAGCACGTACATTGGTTTCGGTTAGCTAAGGGAAACCACCTACCAAATTTCGTGAAGATGGGGCCTAAATAAGAAAGTTCAACATGGCGGACGTTGTTGACCGTTATGACCGTTACGCGGACAATTTCAAAATGAAACATGCTTAATTGTTGTAAGTTAGCTGTAAGGAATGAGCCTGCCAAATTTCAGCCTTCTACCTACACGGGAAGTTGGAGAATTAGTGACGTTGGAAAGTTCAATATGGCGGCTGACAGTGGCGTCATACCACCGAAATAAGTACGTACATTGGTTTCGGTTAGCGTAGGGAAGCCGCCTACCAAATTTCGTGAAGATAGGGCCGTGAATAAGTAAGTTCAATATGGCGGACGTTGTTGACCGTTATGACTGTTACGCGTAGAATTTCGAAATGAAACCTGCTTAACTTTTGTAAGTAAGCTGTAAGGAATGGGCCTGCCAAATTTCAGCCTTCTACCTACACAAGAAGTTGGAGAACTAGTGACGTATGGAAAATTCAATATGGCAGCTGACAATGGCGTCATACCACCGAAATAAGTATGTACATCGGTTTTGGCTAGCGCCGGGAAGCCACCTACCAAATTTCGTGAAGATGGGTTCAGCCTTCTACCTACACGGGAAGTGTGAAAATTGGTGACATTGGAAAATTCAATACGGCGGCCGACAATGGCGTCATATCACCGAAATAAGTATGTACATCGGTTTCGGTTAGCGCACGGAAGCCGCCTACCAAATTTTGTGAAGATGGGGCCATAAATAAGAAAGTTCAACATGGCGGACGTTGTCGACCGTTATCGACTGTTATGACCGTTACGTGTAGAATTTCGAAATGAAACCTGCTTACCTTTTGTAAGTAAGCTGTAAGGAATGAGCTTGCCAAATTTCAGCCTTCTACCTACACGGGAACTTGGAGAATTAGTGATGAGTGAGTCAGTGAGTGAGTGAGTCAGTGAGTGAGTCAGTCAGTCAGTGAGTTAGTGAGGGCTTTGCCTTTTATTAGTATAGATATAAACAGACAGATTAAATAAATGAAAAATATACATGCACAAGGGATGTATCAGAATCCAATTAAGAACCAAAACACAGAAGGTAAACACAAATGTCCGAGCTGCCATCTTACTTCTGCTGGTAACTTAAATAGCTCTGGGGTGGTATCCCAGCTGCAGTATCAGGGGGCACTGCCCATTTAGACTTATAAAGCACAGGGATCATACAGGAAATGACTCATAAATACAAAATTAAAGTAATATAACAATCATAATAATAATAATTAGTGAAACAATATAAAATACACACAGAAGAATGCTAAAACATATTCTGAAACAAACTATACCAAAACATCAAAGACAATAAACTAAATGAATAAAAAGACAAAAAAACTTGATCCTGTTATGATTCTGTATGTTGGCATATTTTTGTATACTTGATTAAGCCTTTTTAATTAAAAGCTATTTCCCAGTTTGTCTTTTTATGGCACTGAACCTGATTTTAAGCGTTTATTATTATAAAACTGTTGTCAGTTATTAGAATCTATTTTGTATCATTTTTGCTGCCATTTTGTTTTATCCTGGGTGCCGCTTTATTGTGAGTCCGTCATTAGGATGCAGCCACAGTTGCTATGGTATGTAGTCCCAGAATTTATGTGGTTAACATCATCAATGCGTAGGATGTGGCACTGTGTGAGTCTGTGGATATCAAACAAAAAACTTTGTTTGTTTGTTGTGTTAGTTGTTCTGTTAAGATTTCCCAGTTCTGACTTTTCCTTAAATTTCTCTTACTAAGATTTTTGCGTTTATATTTTGTTATTATGTTCGAAAGGTGTAATTCTCTGCTTGTTTACAATTAGATAGATAGACAGACAGATAGATAGATAGATAGATAGATAGATAGATAGATAGATAGATAGATAGATAGATAGATAGATAGATAGATAGATAGATAGATTAGATAGATACTTTATTAATCCCAAGGGGAAATTCACACTCATTATTCTAATGGTCATCTGTTTACACATGGTAGCCTTTCCTGCTCAACGCTAATAGAGCCAGGGATAAAATCCTGGCTGAACCATAATAGACTCAAACATGGCTGTTCAGAACTAACTTAATGTTAACCTACCCCTATGAATATTCAGTTAAGGTTTTGTAGCTTACTTTGTGGATATTTGGAGGCTCATATCTGGATTTCATTAATCCCTGTGATTTATTATATATTTGAAATACCTTGTAGTGTACATTGTTAGAACCATATCCTGTTATTTTATAAAGTGTATTTATGATATGGTCTGAATAAGATGCTACTGTATATAAACTGAAGACCAATGGTAATATACTTTTTAAAAACTAAGTTTGTTAGGGACAGCATGGTGGTACAGTAGGTAGTGATACCACGTCACAGATTCAGCATCATGGGTTTGAATTCTCATCATCTGTGGGGAGTCTGCACATTCTCACTGTTTACCACTTACATCCACAAATATGTGCAAGTGAAGTTAATTGGCAACTACAAGTATGTGCATGAGCAAGCCCTACAATAGATTGACATCATTTGTAGGGCTGTTTCCTGCCTTGTGCTCAGTGCTACCAAAATAGGCTGTTGCCCCCCACGACCCCGAACTGGATTGAGAGATTTTGGGAATGTAATGTTAAATCTGCTGGGCAGTGCAGAGGTAGAGTAGTTAGCAGTACTGCTGCTACACAGATCCAGCATTTTGGGTTCATCTCCCATACTTGTCTGTGTGGAGTTGCACATTTTTTCTATCCACTTTAACAAAGGACATGTTTCTGTGTGTGTGTCTGTGTATCTGTGTGTCCATCCAGGAGCTATGTCATTTGTTATGGGATTTGTAAAAGGAATGTTAATGTACAGTATACACCAGCTCAGCCATTGGGATAACAGAGTCATTTACGTTTCTGGGCACTGTGCTGTCACAAAACCTTAACATGGGACAATAACATCACATGCTTTATTAAGAAAGCCCATGAGAAAATATTCTTTTTGTGTCAGCTAAAGAAAATCTCCCTCAGCCAATATTGGTTCAATTCTACACAGCCATCATCAAGTCCATTCTGACCTAATCTATAGCTGTCTGGTGTGGTGCTGCCTCTGTTCAGGCTACGGCCAATCTGCAGAGCATCATCAGAGCCTATGAAAGGATCATAACAGTAACTTACTTCACATTCAGTTCCTACAGAGTCCATGGTAAGGAAGAGTGTTGCAAAGATCATTGCTGATCCGACTCACACAGGGCATCACCAGTTCCAAAGATTTCCTTCTGGTAAACGTCTTTGGGCAATGAAAGCTAAAACAACACGTCACCTAAATGTTTTTTTATCCACATGCAGTTATACTTACTAATCAGGTCTCAGCTTCTTCTCAGTATCTATGTAAACCTGTGCACTAGACTATCTGGACATTTTAATCCTGCTATTTCTTTATTGATTTATATTGCCCTTGTATGCTGCATCACATTTTATCATTTTATGCTTTGTATTTTTTGTTGTACTTGTATGTTGCACCAAGTCTATCAAGACACAGTCCTAGGACACATTAGCATACCTGGCCAATAAAGTGAATTCTGATTCTGATTCTGATCTGTTAGAGTGAAAGATGTAACACGTTTTATTAGTACATGCATTACAAACGTTTGGTATGGAATGTGTAAACCTCCCAAATCCCCATATTTGTGTTGGTTAATTTTACTTGCAAGTCTGCAGTATATTGGCTGTGTGTGTAGGAGTGTGCAAGAGTGGGTACTGCAGTGGACTAGTGTCATGTGCATGAATGATTCCTACCTTGTAACCATTGCTGCCAGGATATGCATCAGACCCCTATGATCCTAAATTAGATGAAAAGTAGGGTTGAGAATGTTATGTTAAATAATCTGGTTGAATTTTTATTGAATACATTATATGGTTTTGCACTGTCATCCTATATCTGTGTGCATTGTCTATTTGTACTTTGATTTCCACCCTTCATTAATGTGCAGTTAGGTTAACTGGAAGCTCTAAACCGACTTTTTGATTGTGTGTGTTTGTTTCAGTGTGCACCGTGATGGATTATATACCATCCAAGATTTTTTTCCTCTTCTGTATCTTATACTGTTCGAATAGACAGTAGCTCCCTGTGACTCTGTTTTCCACTAACCAAGATAATTTGCTTTAATGAATGGCACAGTGATGCAGTCTTAAGCTCTTTCCACCTACAACTGTGAAGACAACTCTGAATTTCCAACCAAAATTCAAAGAGGGACATGTGTAGATGAGTGTCCTGTTTCACCCCTGTATGGTTTGTTCTGGCTTTACACCAATACAGAATAAATAGTTTCTGTTTCCACATGACTCTGTGATGGAAAAAATCGGTTTTACAAATTCTGGCATGAAGGTTAGTATTTCTTTCTGAGTCGTGGAGAATGCTGTGCTACATTAGACCATTCCTGCTCAAAACTGGCACCAGTAGAATCTTTTGGTTAATGAGTACAGAAACATAGAAGCAAACATAGAAGCAAACAAATGGCCATGGTGGACAACACATCTAGACTGGACTGCATAAGTATATATTCAAGATGTTTGCTTCTGCTGATCTGGCTGCTCAGAAGGCTTTGTCTGTAAAGATCTTCTGCAGTGCGGCTTGCCTGGTAATCCTCTGCAGCAGACCCATGTATTCAGATCTCTGAGTTAAGAAACAGGAGGAAATGGAAGCATTCACTAGGAATGTATTTTTTCACAATGATCCTGTTGTCTATAACATTATCCGCACAACCACTCTAATCTCAGACATTCAATATGGCTCTGAAGACCTTGTACCAGGTGAGAGCTCCTGCTCGAATGATGATTGTATTGCTTAATTTGGTTGTGCTTGTGAGAATACATTGGTAAAAAGCAAATATCTAATATCGATTTGCCTACCCTTTTCTTGAAGTAATTCTAAGAAGGTGATATTCCAATGTTTTGAAAAGTGCGCATGTGGATGAAAAAACACATTATATAATAAATCCCAATTAATAACAAACAATCTGAGTTATTTAAAAACAATATTAATACGCTTAGTAAAACTCCTTTTCTGCTGCACTAGTGAATCTCAAGAATTAAAGCTGATCTTCTAATCGTAAAGGAATACTGGAGGTCACTGCAGCATGTCTGTCGTCAGTACAATTGGTTCCCAGCCTATGTCTTGTCATGGAGGTTGCATATAACAGACATGCACCTTATGCTCCAATTGGTGACTTGGCATCTCATTAACATAATATATTAATATATTCTCACTGAGGTGCTACAAATGCGATCGCAGCGCCCTCCCACCTCCATTCAGTTACTTTGATCGACTCTTAGCTGTCGAGTTGAGTAACGCTATTTTAATTTTATATCGCTTCTGCACCGCTTCATAAACACCAAGCCGCTTCTAAAATGGTAAGTTGCAGCCTCTTCGTCATTCTGAGTTATTATGGATACTCAAGGAATGGTCGAAAACAGCTGGTCAGGACGGGATGCGGAGAGTCACTGGGACTGAGTATGCGCAGGGGGTGGGAGCTGCTTGTCAAATTACCGTTACATTGATGGAGAATAGACGTGTGAACTCTGCTGGAATCCGCCAAAGTAACTACAGCATCGGTCATCTGTAGCCGTTTCTCTCCTAATACCGAAAGCGGATTAAGAGAGATTTACCGCAGCGCTAAAGTCGGGACTACTTTCTAACCGTAGACTCCCTCCCTGATCGATCTCCATTTTCCTTCCGCAATGCGTGTTTTCCCGCCCTGCGCGCAAAGCGGTCCCAGAGCATCCCGAGCGCGCGGCTTGTGCTCCGCCTGCCTTCCTTCGCATATGGCAAGGCATCGTTGTTAGCCATTGACACGGAAAAGTCAACTTACGTGGCAGAGTGACCGAGTACAGGCTTCGTGACTTTATAGGAAAGTGTTACTGGGTGTGGTGGAGCTTTTGAGTGTGCTCCACAGTGCGAGGAGCCGTCCTAAGAGCCTTGAGCCATTATTAAGATTTTTTCCCTTAATATAACTGTGATGGTTATGCCACAACGTGATGAAACTGATTAAGGTGAAAAGAACTCGGTGAAAGAATTGGAAGAAGAAATACGTAGACTTACACCACTCTGGTTAAATGGTAACTCTTAACAACTCCATGCAGCATAGTTTAAATTCATATCATTTGCTAAAATACGTGGTTTAGACAGGTTTCTATTTTTGGAATTGCTTACCGAAAGTACCCGGACAGGCAGTGAAGTGTGTGTGGCTCGTCACTGCCCCTTCTGTCTTATTACATATTCACAATCTCCACTGGTGCGTTCCGTAAAATGAAACCGGAGTCTGAAATTCAACTTTAATCTGGTGACCTGAGTTTAAGTAAGGTGGGCGATTTGGATTTTCGGGTTGTGTAACTTAAGTGTAAAATTTTCATGTTTTTTCTAGCTTCCTTTGCAACCTAACAATGACCTAAAATATGCAATTATATGGATTGGGATCCCGACCACGCCGAAATTGTACCTGCCTTGCTTCATCCGCTGCATGGACTAGCTTTTCCTCACCGTGAATATCTGATGGAAGCATCAGCTTTAAAGATAACTTACGTCGACGTGTTCGAGGCCTGGTGCCCTGCCTTACGGCAACAGTTGCTAAGTGAACCTGGCGAGTCTTCTTACAGGTTATTGATTCAGGTTGTCCACGTGTGGCAGTCCTCCCAGCCAGTGATGTGATGTGAATATCAATATATTTATTTGTTTAGTGGGGAGTAATCATACAGTCTGTTTGGAATATTACATAAATCAATACTGCAGATCATTCATAAATCAAACTTCTTGTGAATAATACAATATTAAGAATTAGTTAAATACTGACTGAGAGCTGCCTACCTTCAATAGATCTACATGCATCTGCTAGAAAAAAATAAGATTAATTTCCATGTGTGTTCCAAAGTTCCATGCCATAAAAATAAAAAGAGATTCTCAGTGTTCACTTTCTCTTAGCTTTTAAAAGATATTTATATGTTTCTGCATTAAACAGCTTTTGCTGCATTGTGTTGCCCTGCTTTTCAGATAAATGTGTTTATCTAGTAACATATAAAATGCCATATTGAATTTTTATCTGACTTCAGTTATTTCACAGCTGTTAGATTACTGAGTACAGTACCACAGTAGTTCAGTGGCTAGTTGCCGCATGGTCTTAAAGACCTGCCTTTGTGCTCTGTTGGGTCATTGGCTATAAGCATAGCGTTTGCAAATTCCACTCTTTTTTGCCCCGGTTTTCTCTGGGAATTCCAGTTTCCTCCTTCTTTGTAAAGTGATACACATTAGACTAATTGGTGGCTTTAAAATGGTTCAGTATGAGTGTGTGTGTGATGGTTTGGTATATTATGCAGAGTTGGTTCAATCTGTATGCTGCTGGGATAAGTTGCAACACCCTGTCTCCAGGTAATGGGGAAAGGTCTTTAAACTGAAGAGAAAGTGACCATTAGTAAACTCACCTAGTATACTGTTTAACCATGGTAAAAAAAAAAAACAGGAACTAAAGCCTGGTCATCTATAAATTTGCATTTCTTTAGTCATGTTGGACTAAATGAGTCATTGTTCCCCACCAATGAGGAGAGCTAGTGGTTATGAATCACTTTAAATTAGTATTTTAAGTATCCACATTGGGGAAACGGGGAGCAGATGGTGGCAAATCGTATAAATATAATTTTGTTTAGTCAGAGTTACAAAGATGTTATCATTTTTTTATTTTTGGACCACGTCATACGGTGAGGATTTCTGTCAAGTGTTAAATTGCCATCAGAGTTGGACGACTAAAAAAGAAAAAAACTGGTTCATCCCAGTAATGGCTTCTTTGTCCAGCTTGATGGCAATGAAATTTAAGAGTGAGAATTGCTGAATACTAATGAGAGATTCTCTCTTGAATTCGTTCTGGTTAGATTTACAGAAAATTCAACCCATGCCATTTCTAGCCTGGTGCGTTTAGTACTGTCGTTTACATATTTCTCTTTTGAGACTGGTTTTTCAATATGTGATACATACTGAAATACTGCCTTTTGATGGCAATGGTCAAGCTGTTAGGTATGAAACCAATACCCTCTCTCACTTGCCGCAGAATAAGCACAATACTGGGAGCAGGCAGGTTTTTCCCAGTACACCAGTTTGCACAATCCTAAATTTATATAAAATACGCTGAATTTTATATCACATGTGATTTATTATAAATTGTTGCTATCATCTACCTGCCCTTAGCTGGCTTTTAGGGATGCAAAAGCAGAACTGAAAAGGATGTACTTGAGTAAAGTAATACAATGTTATCACATTTATTTATCTATATTTTATAGTGATATAATGTAACCTCTCCAGTGGCTGTCCTAAAGTATTTTATTTTTGTATAACAGTCAAGTTATACAAGTGTCTGTTCTTAGTAATGAACACAGAATTACATCTCCAGAGGATTTCTTACTTACTGCCTATCCTAGAGTACCATGCAGCAGTTTTGTATATAATTCTGGAACAAATATCACAGAAAAGCCAAGGTAGCTGACCAGGAGATACTCTATCCTAGTATGACACATGCTGGTTAATAAATCTATCTTCTAATTAAAGTCCGCTTGAAAATATTGTGCAAATTGGTACATCCTTTTGAGCAATGGGAATGGACATTCTTATTAATGAAAGTTGATTTGATAGTATTGCTTTCTTGCTCTACCATGATTTGAACTGAGTAATATTTTTTATACATAATGTCTTAATCCTGAACTCAGCCTCTACTTTCTCTTGACCTCTGTAGCGTGAATGCATCTCCATCCATGTTGGACAGGCTGGTGTCCAGATCGGCAATGCCTGTTGGGAGTTGTACTGCTTGGAGCATGGCATCCAGCCAGATGGGCAGATGCCCAGTGATAAAACCATTGGAGGCGGGGATGACTCCTTTAACACTTTCTTCAGTGAGACAGGAGCTGGAAAACATGTCCCCAGGGCAGTGTTTGTGGATCTGGAGCCAACAGTAATTGGTAAGTCAAGTTAGGTACTGAGGAAAATCTCTGGGAGCCTAGTTTTCTTGCCACAAAGTATCTTAACAGTCATTTTTTCTGCTTTACAGATGAGGTGCGTACAGGAACCTACAGGCAGCTTTTTCACCCCGAGCAGTTAATCACTGGGAAAGAAGATGCAGCCAACAATTATGCTAGAGGGCATTACACCATCGGCAAAGAGATCATTGATTTGGTGTTGGACAGGATTCGCAAACTGGTTAGTTTCATTGATGCTGGATTTTCTCTGTTGGTTTCTAATTGTATACTATACAGGATTATAATTCTAAGCTTTTTCTTTATAGGCTGACCAGTGCACAGGTCTCCAGGGCTTCCTTGTCTTCCATAGTTTTGGTGGTGGCACTGGTTCTGGTTTCACTTCACTGCTGATGGAACGTCTCTCTGTTGACTATGGGAAGAAATCTAAGCTGGAATTCTCCATCTATCCTGCTCCTCAAGTATCCACAGCAGTTGTAGAGCCCTATAATTCCATCCTGACCACCCACACCACTCTTGAGCACTCAGACTGTGCCTTCATGGTAGACAATGAAGCTATCTATGACATTTGCCGCAGGAACCTTGACATTGAGCGCCCCACCTACACCAATCTGAACCGACTCATCAGCCAAATTGTGTCATCCATCACAGCTTCTCTGCGCTTTGATGGGGCTCTGAATGTTGATCTGACAGAGTTCCAGACAAACTTGGTGCCCTACCCTCGTATCCACTTCCCTCTAGCTACCTATGCCCCAGTCATTTCTGCTGAGAAAGCCTATCATGAACAACTTTCAGTGGCTGAGATTACCAATGCCTGCTTTGAGCCAGCCAACCAGATGGTCAAATGTGACCCTCGCCATGGCAAATACATGGCCTGCTGCCTGCTGTACCGTGGTGATGTTGTGCCCAAAGATGTCAATGCTGCTATTGCTACAATCAAAACAAAGCGCACCATCCAATTTGTGGACTGGTGTCCTACTGGTTTCAAGGTGGGCATCAACTACCAGCCCCCTACTGTAGTACCCGGGGGTGATCTTGCAAAAGTTCAGAGGGCAGTGTGCATGCTAAGCAACACGACTGCTATTGCTGAGGCTTGGGCACGTCTTGATCACAAATTTGACTTAATGTACGCCAAGCGTGCTTTTGTCCACTGGTATGTTGGGGAAGGAATGGAGGAAGGGGAGTTCTCTGAGGCACGTGAAGACATGGCCGCCTTGGAGAAAGACTACGAGGAAGTAGGGGTTGATTCAATTGAAGGAGAGGGTGAGGAGGAGGGAGAGGAATATTAAAGTTAATTAGTTGTGTTTTTAGTGATTGTTTAGCCCACCTGCATTTTCTCACACTAGTGAGTGTTTGTTTCATCTGCAGTCTGGCACGTAGTCATTAAATCTGAAAGGGTGAGAAGTCTGTGTTTGGGGAAATGCATCTTTATAAGATTGTGATTCCTTTAACCTTGTGGCGAGTGACTATCTTACTTTTGCCTGGTTTGTCTGTTATTTAAAATAAATTCATTGGAAGGCATTAAACTCTGTTGGTGTCCTGAATGTTTATTCTTTGAGGCAGGTCTTGTGTTCACCATCTCAGTTTCTGACAGTTTAACTTTGGTGTGAGGAGTGTGCTTTATTGGACTGTAAGCCTGCTAAGAATTCTCCTGGATGCATATTAACCATTAATAACTGACAACTATGTAGGTGAAAGATATGTGGTGTTTTCTTTCAGTAAGTCTTCTTCTTTCAGCTGCTTCCATTAGGGGTCGCCACAGCGGATCATCTTCTCCCATATAGTCCTGTCTTCTGCATCTTGTTCTGTCACACCCATCACCTGCATGTCCTCTCTCACCTCGCCTTTCTGACTTTGTCTCCCAACCGTCCAACTTGAGCTGACCCTCTAATGTACTCATTTCTAATCATATATATATTCTTGTCACACCCAATGCAAATCTTAGCATCGTTAACTCTGCTACCTCCATCTCTTATCTCCTGCTTTCTGGTCAGTGCCACTATGCACCTCTATTTTTATTATAGTTCAATGCCATTTTTATTTGTGGTGTTCACACTGCAGATCTAACAGTCTTCTCCTGGCTAGTTTTTGGAAGCAGTGTATAGCTAGTGCCCAGTTCCTGTTTTGGGTGGCACAGAAGTACAGTAAGTAGCATAGATCCAGCATTCTGAAAAGCACAGAAATGTGATTTTTACATTTATAATATATTACTAAATATTTGTATTTTCGCTATAGGTTTAAATCTGTAACTCTATTGTTGTTTTCCTGTTAACATGCATTTTCTGTGTAGTTTACCCCCATAATTGCATCAGAGCACCGAGTGCTGAAAGGCTGTAACAACTTCAGTGTCAGATCCATTAATATGCTCATTAGTAAATAATGGATTAAATAACCAGAACAGCTAGAAATGAATGAAAATCCAGATGATAACGAACATTTTAAAAAATACGAAATTATACCCCTGTAACATACCTAAATGTGTGGTATATTCTATTAAAAATGTACTAAAGTTAGTTTTCTAAAGTCTACATGGACTCCAAAACATAGAAACTGGTAAATAACAACGTGCTTAGTTAGGTTAGGATTCCAATTAAACACAAAAGATAGTTGGACCAACAACCTGCAGCCACAAGGGGTCAAGAAAGACTGAGCTTGAGAACCACCGCCTTACCACTTGTCCTTACACAATTCTCCTGCTGTCTGTCTGTCTGCCTCCTAGTACACTGATTTTCCTTCTTTATCCCTAAAGACATACTGTATGTGTTAGGTTCATTCATGCTTTCAGATTGTTTCCAGTACAAGTGTAGATGAGCCCTGCCATGGAGTTACAGCTTGTCCAGGTCTGCTTCCGCCTTATGCCTTGAATTACCTTAAGTTCATTAGGTGTCAGGATGTGCTGTAATAAAAGCGCAGGCCCTGTTTTGTTTCAGGAATCAATCAAATCAAGAAAAATGGTCAATTGAGGCTCAGTACATCTTGGCAAAGCTAAAGAAACTAAACATATTATATATTTGCTATATTTATAAATGACCAGAGCAAAATACATTTTATATGTATAGTATTTGTTCAGTTAGAGCACTAGCAGGTTACGTTATCTGTTCATTCAACAGGGAATCACTGGTGTGGATTAAGCAGATATTTAATAATTTTACAAACAGTAACTAATCCAATAACTCATACTGCCGTTCTAAGGCCACATTGAGCCCTCACTTGTGGATATGTTCATACTGCTGATTTCAGAAACCATCTTTTTTAGCAGTAATTTATGAAACAATAAAGAGACACTATGAAGCAGTTACATATTTTTCCCTGGATGTAGTACCACCTTCTGATTTATTGGGCAACAGAGAACGTTAAGGAATGTGACACCTAAAGGAAGATCAAAGCAAGTTTCCAACAAATGTCTGTGTTTTAATACAGTTTTGAAGTTTTCAGTTTGTCTGGCCAGTTTCCTGGAAGCACAGAAGCCAGTTTCTTAACTCTGTCCATAAATTCAGGAAAAATATCCATGGAGGGTACAAGTGGGTAGACAGTTGCTTGACGAATGTAGGATCACAGGTTCAAACCCTGCTCGATCATTGACCATGTGGAGTCTGTGTAGGTGTCACTCCCTTATCCCAAAGACCTGCTGGGCTAATTGGTGATTGTTAATTCTGAAGTCATGGCTGTAGTGTCTGCACGTGTCTTGTGTGATGCACTGGCATCCAATGCAGTATTGGCTCCTGCTATTCGGTTGGTGCTATTTGAATGGACACACTCCCTGCAACACTGAATTGCATTACATGGGTTAGAAAATGTTACATCAATGCCAGCATTTGCCAATTTTTGTTCCAGTCCCTTAAAGGCATTAACATCAACATGAAAATGTGACACCTTTACACCTTCACAACATGAACCTTAGGCACTTGGTGGTAAATTACCAAGTAAGGAGGTACTTTTGGGATTTTTAAAATCTCAATGTTGGCTTTGGGGCTATGGAACTAAGCTGGCAATCACAAGGTTGCTGGTTCCTGTTAATGCCAGGAGTGATTCCACTCTGTTGGGTCCTTGAGCAAGGCTCTTAACCTGCAATTCCTCCATCCTGGGTATGATGCTAACCTGCAAGCAGTTCCTCCCAACTTGCAGGGAAAACTTGGGGGGTGGTGACAGGACTGGCACTCCAACCGCTGTAAAAAATCTCACACCATTCCTTTCAAACTAGTGTGTTGCACAGCTGTTCTTGGGTCCTATGTTGGGTTTGTTGTGTGGTGGGTGCAGCAACACACTGTATGAGTGCATACTCCCACCTTCCACCTCAATGCTGTTTTGAAGCAAATAGGATTGTTGAGTGCATTCAGCTGAGCGGCCTGTTCTAATGTTTGACAAGGAAGTGAGTGTCTTAAGTTTGTGGAGGAAATGTGTGTTAGTAAACAAAGCAGTGCCTGCAGATCACAGCTTATGTGCTAGATGGTGCTGTTGGACCACCATAAATACCCTGAATAGCAATTCTTGAAGACAGATTTGCTAGCATTCACCAACCAATTAAAGCCATCCAGATTATAACTTCAACAAAATGGAGAACCTGGAAAAAGGAAACTCGGAGCCAAATTGATGTTCTTTATAAAGCACCCGTAAAAGACAACAACAACAACATTTATTTATATAGCACATTTTCATACAAAAAGTAATTCAAAGTGCTTTACATAATGAAGAATAGAAAAATAAAAGACACAGTAAGAAAATAAAATAAGTCAATATTAATTAACATAGAATAAGAGTGAGGTCCAATGGCCAGGGGGGACAGAAAAAACAAAAAAACTCCAGACGGCTGGAGAGAAAAATAAAATCTGTAGGGATTCCAGACCATTAGACTGCCCAGTCCCCTCTGGGCATTCTACCTCACATAAATGAAACAGTCCTCCTTGGATTTAGGGTTCTCACAGAAGGACTTGATGATGATGGTCACGTAGACTTCTGGCTTTTAATCCATCCATCATTGTTGGAGCATCATGAAGCTTTGAGTAGTAGACATGTTCTCCACGAGTGGGGAGGCCAAGCTCTCGCTGTGGTCAGCCCTCTACTAAATTTATGTTCACATGGGTACTGGATTGTTGATCCCTAATGGCAAAGAAAGAAAAATTAACTGTATAGTCATTGTATATCTGGCGTAATAAGAAAATGTATATAAAATTATTATTTAATATTTGTTAAATTTTCCCCAGGGAACAAATTAAGTTTTAAACACATTGGATAAACCAGAGCATTAGGACCACCCGATGTGTTTTCCAAAAACCTAACGCAATTTTTAATGTTGCCAAGAAAAAACATAGCAAAAGGTTTACTACAAAAATAATCTACATTTTTTAACAATAGATTGCTTGAAAAGAGCCATAAAATAAGCAAAAGGTTGTTGGTAGAGTGTCTCCTCACATCCTGCTGGCATTTAAAAGAAAATATAATGCAATGTTCAGGTTTTGCCAAATCCCAAGCAAACGCGGATTCAAACATCACACATAAGCAAAGTAAATTAGATTGTAAGCTGGTTCAAAATTGTAAACTACATCCGTAAGCGATGCTGAATTTACATTAACAGCATGTGGCCATCTATTTGGCAAATGTTTAAATGTTTTATGGTGTTGTCTGGGAACTTTTTCCACATTTTATCCCTTTGAAAATTCAGTTTTCTTAATGTTTATGTGCTTTTGTTCTCCACATCTGAATGACATCAAGTGGTGTTTCACGCTGGATTTTGCATTCAAAATTGTTTCTCGTCACAGTTTTGCTGCACATGTATCAACTGACAACGTATCAGGCGCAGCCTACTTAAGAGCCAAGGGTTTTAGTAAAACTCGATATTTAACTAAAATAAAAGCAGGGGTCTTTTCCAGATGAATTTAAAACAAAGACTTTTGCTGAGAATTTCAAGTTACAGCCTGAGTTTCAGTCTTGGGAGGCCGCTTGGCTAACCAACTTCTGCTTTTCACTGGAGTTACGCAAGCTGTTATTTATGTATTGTGTGCCAAGGTAGAAATTACAAAACTGGATTTGCAAAATTTTATTGTAATGTGGCAAGCATTTCTATATGTTATATGAGGATAACATAGTGATTTTTGTGCTTGATTTTTAAGATTTTCCTCCTCCTCTTCCTCATCATCATCACGATTGTCATTGTGTTTTTCCAAATAGTCTAGTAATTTAATTCATCATTTACTAAGTAAGCCAGTAGGTCTGACACTGACGTAGCTGCAGCCTTTGATCATTCAGTTTCTTTCACCCAGGAGTCTGCTATACTTGCTATTAATTGTCATTATTAGGATACAAATAAGGAAGCAAATTACACAGAAATGCACAATAATAGAAAAATGATAAAACACAGTCATGCCTTTAAAGTTGTGGTAACATTAGAAATATTCCTAAATCTGTATATATATGAAATCCAACATCTGTCCTCTTTTCATGAAAGAAGTACTTAATGGATTTAGATCAGGTTTTTTTCTATAATTTGCTTGAACATTCCGGTTGATTTTGCGACTTCTCTCATTGCGCTAAGTATCATATATATATTACAATATCCATCCATCCATTATCCAACCCGCTATATCCTAACTACAGGGTCACAGAGGTCTGCTGGAGCCAATCCCAGCCAACACAGGGTGCAAGGCAGGAGCAAATCCCGGGCAGATCGCCAGAACACCGCAGGGCACACGCACCAACACACCAAGCACACACTAGGGACAGTTTAGGATCGCCAATGCACCCAACCTGCATGTCTTTGGACTGAGGGAGGAAACCCACGCAGATACGGGGAGAAGCGAATCCAGGTCTCCTTAGTATGAGGCAGCAGCACTACCACTGCACCACCGTGCAGCCTATTACAATATATATTACAAAAAAACTAATTATTAAACCACAACTACCTGTATATGCATAGAGTATAATATAACAAAGGATTCCAGTGTGTGAAAAATAACGAATATTATTCCAGCAATAGGTGTAACAGTAATGAACAGGAATGTATACTGAAGTATAACTAAGAAGCAGAGCATCAGGTTACTAAAGAGTAAAGCTGGCACCACATTAAACGACTTCTCGTTGGAGGGTATGTCAAACTTCACAACTGTTTGTTGATCTTATAGCCTTGAGGATGGAAATTACATAATCTATCATATCTAGGTATTTTAGCAAAGCTTTAAATTTTGAAAGTACTTCTAGCTCGCTGCATTCTTACAGCCAACTCACAGGCTTCCTGACAGCACCAGCAGCTGTACAAATACTTTTTCCAGGTAGAATCTATTTCTTTTGTTAGAACTACTCTCTCTCTGTCTTCTGCTTTACATTTGACCGTGTATCTGGGTAACATTTAGTCCTCTGAGCTTTTGGTTGCCCTTTGAAGCCCATCCTGCACCATACGTCTAATTCTGCCCTGAGGTGGGAAGAGAAGAAACACAGAAGAGAAGAAGTGTGGGGTTTTCAGCACCTCTTAAACTGTTTTCCCAAAGTTCTCTGAACACTCACTACTATAAGGCAGAGTGACTTGTTTCACTGCTTACAGGTTTACAGTGGATTCTGAAAGTATTCAGACCCCCTTCACATTTTGACTTGAACTTGACCATGAGATATTGCTGTTGTGGCTTGAATATCTTGTTGGGCTTAAAGGGACTGCTTTTAACTGGTTCAGGTCGATCTAACTGGTAGACACTTTTCAGTGACTTTAAATTCCTCTTTATCGTCTACTGCTCCTCTTAAAGGTAGTGTTCCTCAGGGATCCATTTTGGGTCCTATCTTATTCTCTATATACCTTCATCCTATTGGCTATTTTTAGGAAATTTAACACTTCTTTTCACTGCTATGCTGATGATACTCAGGTTTATATTCCCGTCTGCAACTCTGCAATAAATCAACTGCACAACTGTCTTTCTCAACTAAGATCCGGATGGCTAATAATTTTCTTGATCTGAATTAAAATAAAACAGAGGTGCTTATAGTGGGTGCATCAGCTAAAAAATTGGTCTTGGATTTCTCGGCTCTTTCTCTGTCTTTTGCAAACCTCAAGTCCGCAATCTTGGTATTATCTTTGACAGTAACCTCTCTTTTGAGAAACAAGTAAATTCTGTAGTCAAGAGTTGCTTTTTCCAGCTTCGTCCATTAGGTAAGATCAAGCCTTTTTTATCTTCTAGGGATCTTGAGAAAGCTACTCATGCTTTTATGTTCTCTCTCGATTACTGCAACTCGCTGTGTTCTGGGATTAGCAAATCCCTGATACACAGGTTACAATAAAATGTTGCCACTCGTTTCTGGTTGGGGCAAGAAAGTCTGATTCTGTTTCTCCTATTTTAGCTTCTTTACACTGGCTGCCTGTCAGTTTTCAAATTGATTTTAAAATCTTGCTGCTAGTTTTTAAATCTTTACATGGGCTTGCTCCTGCCTATTTATCTGAATTGTGTGTTTTACACCAGCCATCCAGAGTGCTTCGATCTTCTGGTCAGTTGTCTCTGGTTGTCCCTCATACTAAGTGTAAAACCAAGGGGACAGGGCCTTTGCAGCTGCTGCTCCTAGCCTGTGGAACTCTTGACCTCATCACATAAAGGAGTCGTCTACAATTGAACTGTTCAAAACAAGATTAAAGACTCCTTCAGTAATACGGTGGTTTCCTCATTGTGATTATGTAACATTACTTCTATTTATTATGTATTTTATTTCTATTTATGTTATTCGTGTTAATTGTATGTTTTTATTTTATTCTATTATTGTAAAGCACTTTGGCCGCAGCATTCCTATGTTGTTTTAAATGTGCTATACAAATAAATTTGACATTCACATTGACATTTTGCACACTTTGTGTTTGTGGCCTGCGGCAAGGAAGTAGTAGAAGCAGGGAGAAATGTTGGGGTACCATCCTGGTAACCCCGTTTAATTAAAGAAAAAATAAAAAAGGCAAAAATTGGTGCTTAAGAGCACAACTGAAAAGACATCAACTTAAGTTCATTCTTGAAGGCTTTGTTGCTTTCTGCCTTCTCTTGCTGGTACACATCTCTGGCTCTTAGCAGACTCCAGTCCAGGTTGGCTTAAAGATGTCATCTTTCTGTGCCATCGGTTTATATGGCGTAAGGGTCGGAAAGAGGGGACTTGTTCTGGAAGTCACAGGTGGGCGAGTGTCCTAACCAGGCCTCAACTACTGGCTGTGGACAGGATACCTTTAGCAAAAGCACCCCCTGTCGTCCAGGATTGGTACTGCTTACCCCTCTCGAGCTTGTCTGGGGACTCCCACACACACATTTTAGATTTAATTTTAAATGAATAAATTTACCATTTGTGCCCATCAATATACACTCAATTGCCCAATATGACGAAGTGAAAGCATGTTCTCAGATGAGCCTGCAAATTTATTAAAAATCAAAACTGAAATCTCTCATTCATGTAAGTACTAGCCATCCCCTGCAGCTTTGCCCATATTAGTGAAAGTCCCTAATATCTTACTGTCTACCACACTACTTGGTAGCTTATTCCAAGTGTCTATCGTTCTTTGTGTAAAGAAAAACTTCCAAATGTTTGTGCGAAATTTACCCTTAACAAGTTTCCAACTGTGTCCCCGTGTTCTTGATGAACTCATTTTAAAATACAAGTCTCGATCCACTGTACTAATTCCCTTCATAATTTTAAACACTTCAATCATGTCACCTCTTAATCTTCTTTTGCTTAAACTGTTTAGGCTCAGCTCTTTTAATTTTTCCTCATATTTCAGGTGTTGTGCAATGGAGTCACAAACATAGTGAGATGGGTATGAGGCTTACTAAAAGCTTCACAAAGCTGACAAGGACCTTCTCTAACCCAGTGATGTGCGGTAAGGTTCATAGCTGTTGAGGCACAAGTCAGATTTACAAATATATGAACCCAGAAGAGTAGCTGATTCACTATTCAATTGTCAGCATGCTGATTGACTACTGGTTATGTTTCATATCTCACCAGCATTCTTTACACACACATCAGTAAGGAGCATATCTGGCTAAGAAAGAACGTTACATTTATAGCGGTGAGACAGCGGAGAGAGTGCATTTGCTCCTCACCCTCCATGTGTTCTAAATTTGCAGTTGCAATTCCACAATTCATATTCATTCAATACAAATGAAAGTATTGAGTTGTGTACAAAAAATAATGGATTTCAGTTTGATAAACAAAAGGATAACAAGAAAATCAAAATAATATTTTATTTAAGGTTAAAAATTAGTTTTTAAATATTGGACTGTTTTTTTTTCTTAGTCTGATCCCATTTTTTATAAAATTTAAAAACATTTATGGTCTTACCTTTATTTATAAATGAAGTCCATGCGCCTATCCTTCTCTATGAAAATCTCTGTCACTTTCTTCTTAAAGTCCCTCCTTATTTTCCTTTAGTTTTAAAAATCTTAATCTTCTATTTTGGCAGTCAGTCGGAACAAAAAATAAAAATAAACGGACCGCTGCAGTGCACTTGACTTTCAGGTATTGCTAACTTATTGGCACCCAGAGCCTCAGCGTAGAAGAACAGCAGCAAAGAGCACCTGTTAGGCTCACATCCACCCCCTTCAGTGCGGCACGGTACTGTCTGCCTCACCTTGTGCCTTTTTACTGCGGTGTTATGTCCGATCAGCAAGACTAAATATGTCACACACATTCATTAAAGATATTAGCCACACTGTGCAAAGTCAGGGTGTATAATAAACATGTCTGCAAACATTATATTGGCGACATACAGAGAGACAGCAACAGGCACGCCCCAATTGCATGCGTCAACCCTGTGTGTGAGGGACAGTACAGTCCGAGGTGAGGCTCGTCTCATCTCATCGCTACTGCACCTCGTGTTCCTGCTCTGTATTTGAACATGAAATGCGCCAATTCACTGATTTTGACTATAAAAATGATCAAACTTATTGGAATCCTACAGAAAACAAATTTATAGCACAGACCAGTGGACACATTTATTTTATGTTATCATTATTAGTTTTTTTACTTTTCATGATGACACTCACCTGACCGCACGTCCCTGCTCCAGCCTACCCTGGTGTGGCCTCAATCCAAACAGCCAGCCCCAATGACCGAAAAGTTAAAAAGTATACTTATGAGTGTTCCAAAATATAACCAAATGGCACTCTAGGGAAACGAACCATATAATCTCTGGCTAGATGGCACAATTCCAAACAATATATCTTTATATCAAAAAGAAGAAAAATCAAAAATAAAAACAAAATACAGATACTATACAAACTCAGTGGGACTAATTTCAACCTGTCATTGATGCTAATTCCTAAAAAAAATAATACAGCAGGTAGCCATTAATCTGTAATCTTTATTTTGTGAAATGAGTATAAAAGTTCAATAAATAGTAATCATGCACATTGTCAAACAGAAATTAACATCTATGCAACTACTAAAAAATATTCATTCTTTTGTTCAAAAAGAAATTCATACGTAAGAAGTACTGTATTTTTATTTAACACTTACAGCAGCAAATTTGCACCATTGTTAGAAACATTTTCTGCTTTAAAGAGTTCAAGCATCTTTTATACACATTTTACACTGTCACCTATTGTTTCCATAAGGATAAAAGATTCTGTCAGATCAGTTAACACTTCTAAAATGCCCCCAGGATGTGTTCTTATTCATAAGAAATGGTTCTGATTTATTCTGATGGTGAGAAAAAAGAAAATCACTGGATAGACCCAGAACATTTTTAAAGCTGTGTGGCATATTACAAGGGGTCAGAAGGATACACCTGAATCCTGTGATCTGCCTCCAGGCAGGAGGTACATTGGCACAAGGAGAAGCAGACACACAAGAGGCCACTGGGGGGCAGTACACCATGGATGCATTTTTGCTGTAAGCATATTCCAGCACCCTGACCATGTATTCAGTGAAGAGCCGCAACAGAGATACAGCAAGTTGACTTGACTTGACTATGTGTATGTAGTGCCCCAAAATAACAGTAGTCAGGAGGGCCAACATGAAAAAGATTAAGAAGCAGACATATAATGTCCCCCAGGACACTAGAGGGAAGGATATGCTCTTCTGGAAGTGGACATTTTCTTGCTTGCTTGAAGGCACATGATCCCAGAATAGAACAACTGGAACCGAGCAGCCCCTCAGGTATTTTAGGCAGCAGGGACACCTGGAAATTATGGTTAACTAAACATTCAGGGAACAGATAAAAGTCAAAAATGTAATCTGCAGGAGGTGGAGGAAACATAGAGGTACTCTTGATCATGGAAGTGATTTCAGGGTTTAGTCAGACATTACCCTAGGAAGAGTATGAAACTGTTTTTATGCCAGAGGCTATCTGAGTAGAGAAGTGGGAAGGGAATGGGACAAACGCTCAACTGGCAGGAGACATAGAGGCCAGGATCTTTTAATGACAGAAAAAGGGAAAGAGGGATGAAAAGTAAAGGGAGTCCTTTTTGGTACTGGATCTCTCTTAAGTGCTGACTTGATTATGGGTGTATTGACTTTGCTGACCACAGACCGGCCATTCCATGTAATGGGCAGTGTTTCACAACCTTTTTAGTCAGGTCCAGTTGGGTAGTAGTATTGCTGTTCTCCCATTGTTTATTACTACTCGGTCATTTTGTTTAATAAAGGTGCCCATTTTGTTGTGTGTTGTTCCGGGTGAGGAGATCCTTCGCATGCCTCCCACCTCCTTTAACAAGAGTCAGCTTTAACAATCATCTTAGTTTTCTCTTATTCATTATTCTCCTTCTTATGCTTTTTATGTTAAACCCAATGGTCAGCTACAGTATGTGGCCTTGCAGCTTTTTCGTAATGAATGATGCTGGTGATCCTTTTTCAACCACCTTTTGCTATACTGTATACACCTTCATGTTCACAGGTGCCAACCTGTTTAGCTTCTATAAACATAGAAATAAAAGAATGTCGTAAGGTAAGCTGTCAAAACAGAATTTGCAGAATGAAAGACTCCAACACTTGGTATTTTATTATAGAGCACATGCTAGCGTAATGATTTTACTTTGGATTTCTACCCAATACTGTAAATTCTAGGTTTTATTGTAAGTAACTCACAGTGTCATTATTTTACTGTTCTCTCTTGGTAACAGTTTAACTTGCTCACTTTGGAGGGTTTCGGACATCCTCCGTCAGAAAAACAATCCCATCAACATGTTTGTGTTTTGAAACAGTTATAGGATTTCATTTTACGGGGCCTAAAATAGATTTACAGGTAGAATCTATTTCTTTTGTTAGAACTACTCTCTCTCTGTCTTCTGCTTTACATTTGACCGTGTATCTGGGTAACATTTAGTCCTCTGAGCTTTTGGTTGCCCTTTGAAGCCCATCCTGCACCATACGTCTAATTCTGCCCTGAGGTGGGAAGAGAAGAAACACAGAAGAGAAGAAGTGTGGGGTTTTCAGCACCTCTTAAACTGTTTTCCCAAAGTTCTCTGAACACTCACTACTATAAGGCAGAGTGACTTGTTTCACTGCTTACAGGTTTACAGTGGATTCTGAAAGTATTCAGACCCCCTTCACATTTTGACTTGAACTTGACCATGAGATATTGCTGTTGTGGCTTGAATATCTTGTTGGGCTTAAAGGGGCTGCTTTTAACTGGTTCAGGTCGTATCTAACTGGTAGACACTTTTCAGTGACTTTAAATTCCTCTTTATCGTCTACTGCTCCTCTTAAAGGTAGTGTTCCTCAGGGATCCATTTTGGGTCCTATCTTATTCTCTATATACCTTCATCCTATTGGCTATTTTTAGGAAATTTAACACTTCTTTTCACTGCTATGCTGATGATACTCAGGTTTATATTCCCGTCTGCAACTCTGCAATAAATCAACTGCACAACTGTCTTTCTCAACTAAGATCCGGATGGCTAATAATTTTCTTGATCTGAATTAAAATAAAACAGAGGTGCTTATAGTGGGTGCATCAGCTAAAAAATTGGTCTTGGATTTCTCGGCTCTTTCTCTGTCTTTTGCAAACCTCAAGTCCGCAATCTTGGTATTATCTTTGACAGTAACCTCTCTTTTGAGAAACAAGTAAATTCTGTAGTCAAGAGTTGCTTTTTCCAGCTTCGTCCATTAGGTAAGATCAAGCCTTTTTTATCTTCTAGGGATCTTGAGAAAGCTACTCATGCTTTTACCTTCTCTCGCCTTGATTACTGCAACTCGCTGTGTTCTGGGATTAGCAAATCCCTGATACACAGGTTACAATAAAATGTTGCCACTCGTTTCTGGTTGGGGCAAGAAAGTCTGATTCTGTTTCTCCTATTTTAGCTTTTTTACACTGGCTGCCTGTCAGTTTTCAAATTGATTTTAAAATCTTGTTGCTAGTTTTTAAATCTTTACATGGGCTTGCTCCTGCCTATTTATCTGAATTGTGTGTTTTACACCAGCCATCCAGAGTGCTTAGATCTTCTGGTCAGTTGTCTCTGGTTGTCCCTCATACTAAATGTAAAACCAAGGGGACAGGGCCTTTGCAGCTGCTGCTCCTGCCTGTGGAACTCTTGACCTCATCACATAAAGGAGTGTCTACAATTGAACTGTTCAAAACAAGATTAAAGACTCCTTCAGTAATACTGGTGGTTTCCTCATTGTGATTATGTAACATTACTTCTATTTATTATGTATTTTATTTCTATTTATGTTATTCGTGTTAATTGTATGTTTTTATTTTATTCTATTATTGTAAAGCACTTTGGCCGCAGCATTCCTATGTTGTTTTAAATGTGCTATACAAATAAATTTGACATTCACATTGACATTTTGCACACTTTGTGTTTGTGGCCTGCGGCAAGGAAGTAGTAGAAGCAGGGAGAAATGTTGGGGTACCATCCTGGTAACCCCGTTTAATTAAAGAAAAAATAAAAAAGGCAAAAATTGGTGCTTAAGAGCACAACTGAAAAGACATCAACTTAAGTTCATTCTTGAAGGCTTTGTTGCTTTCTGCCTTCTCTTGCTGGTACACATCTCTGGCTCTTAGCAGACTCCAGTCCAGGTTGGCTTAAAGATGTCATCTTTCTGTGCCATCGGTTTATATGGCGTAAGGGTCGGAAAGAGGGGACTTGTTCTGGAAGTCACAGGTGGGCGAGAGTGTCCTAACCAGGCCTCAACTACTGGCTGTGGACAGGATACCTTTAGCAAAAGCACCCCCTGTCGTCCAGGATTGGTACTGCTTACCCCTCTCGAGCTTGTCTGGGGACTCCCACACACACATTTTAGATTTAATTTTAAATGAATAAATTTACCATTTGTGCCCATCAATATACACTCAATTGCCCAATATGACGAAGTGAAAGCATGTTCTCAGATGAGCCTGCAAATTTATTAAAAATCAAAACTGAAATCTCTCATTCATGTAAGTACTAGCCATCCCCTGCAGCTTTGCCCGCATATTAGTGAAACAGGAGAGTCAGGATGGCTCCCTACTCCTGACATCACGCTTCCCGCTCCCCTTGGCCCACAACCACTGTCTCGGATTAGCGAGAATATATTGCTCCTGCAAGCAAACTATGATTCTTAGTGCCATGACAGAAGTCGCAAAATCACAAAAAAAAGCAAATTACAGAAAAAAAAGATCTAAATCCATTAAGTAGTTCTCTCGTTTGCTAACTAAGCGGAGTTAACGTTACGCCCCGAGGCAGGCGTGTGAGTGTCCCCGCAGCCCGATGAGTCTCTCTCGGATTCATGCTAATAAAGTGGTACCGCAAGTGAATTACGATACTTAGCGCGATGAGAAAGTCACAAAAGTAATGGAAAGTTCAAGCAAATTATAGAAAAAAACCCGATCAAAATCCCGCTAAGTAGTTCTCTCGTGAAAAGCGGACAGACATACAAAGGGGTCTAAAAAACTCTAAGAAATTTCACACTTGGACCATGACATTTTTAAAACCGTTTCTTAGCGAGCACTGATGGGCCAAGGGTAACCTACATTCCAAATTTCAAGTCCCAAGTCCTCATGGTTCAGGAGATTTCGTGATGAGTGAGTCAGTGGTATTTGGCTTTTATACATATATGGATTAAGACCCGTAATTCAGTGCTTTGTAGACTTATACTTAGGTCAGACACTACAAACTTTGCATACCTAGATTTGGGCAGATTATCACTATTCTTTCTAGCAGAATCTCTCAGCCTCCACTTGATTGAATGGGAACTACCATCTTCAGGTCTCTCTAAAGATATTCTATGGGGTTCAAGTCTAGGCTTTTCTTGGGACTACTCAAGGACAGTCAGGGACTTCAATATTGTCTTAGGTGTATTTTTTAATCATTTTCCCACCAAAGCTGAACTGGTGAACTGTCGCCCCATTCTAAAGTTGCACACAATCTTGAGCAAGTTTCCTTCAAAAGAGTGCTCTGCATTTACCTTCATTCATCATTCTTTCAATTCTGTCCCAGCCACTGTGAAGCACCCAATATAGCATGAGGTTGCCAACACCATGTTTCACAATAGGGATGGCATTAGACAGGTGAAGAGAAGTACCTGATCTTAACCAGATTACTTGGACTTCATTTGCTAGTTTTTGTCCGGACATGCAGTGTAACTTGTGAGACCTTATATAAACATATAAATAAGTGTGTGCCTTTCTAAACAATGTCCAGCCAATTAATTTTCCACAAGAGGACTCCAATCTAGTTCTACACAAACGTCAAGTATAATTAAAGCGAATGGGTTGTACCTGATCACAATTTGGGTGCCAGATATGAGTCTATATACTTATATGAATGAGGAATTTCAGTTGTTGATTTTTAATACATTTGCGAACTTTCTAAAACATTTTTTTTTCCTTTGTCATTATGGGTTACTGAGCGTAGATTGCTGGAGAAAAATGTAGATTTAACAACATGATAAAGTGTGCAGAGAGTGGATGAGTCTGAATACTGTCTAAATTAACTGTGACATTTGTGAGGTTCTCCCCGGATGAACAGTGACAGTCAAGATAAGAAGACATCTCTTTAAATCCACAACAGACATATTGGTGGGCTCCAACATTAATGCAGAAGAATGACAAACACTCACATTCCCAAGTATTACAGTGGTTGAACCTGTCCTTTAACTCATCTGAAGAATTTGTAAAGAAGCAGTAAAAGTTTAACACCTCTTCCTGTCTTGCTCTCAAAACTGGCATGTAGTAGTCAAATTATAGGTTAAATTTCTAAAGAGGTTTAAATTTGTGTCCAGGAATCATGTAAAGACACATCAGAGTGTGCTTCTAACAATAAAGAACTACAGAACGAGTTGCTCCTAACTTTGTGCTCTTTGTTGTATATTGTCTTATGCTTCCATAAACTCTGTAGATAACTGATCCATCCATCCATCCTCTTCAGCTTATCCGAGGTCGGGTAGCGGGGGTAGCAGCTTGAGCAGAGAGGCCCAGACTTCCCTTTCCCCAGCCAATTCTTCTAGCTCTTCCGGGAGAATCCCAAGGCATTCCCAGGCCAGCCGGGTAAAATAGTCCCTCCAGCATGTCCTGGGTCTTCCCCGGGGCCTCCTCCCGGCTGGACGTGCCCGGAACACCTCACCAGGGAGGCGTCCAGGAGGCATCCTGATCAGATGCCAGAGCCACCTCATCTGACTCCTCTCGATGCGGAGGAGCAGTGGCTCTACTCTGAGCCCCTCCCAGATGACTGAGCTTCTCACCCTATCTTTAAGGGAAAGCCCAGACACCCTGCGGAGGAAACTCATTTCCACCGCTTGTATTCACGATCTCGTTCTTTCGGTCACTACCCATAGCTCATGACCATAGGTGAGGGTAGGAGTGTAGATCGACTGGTAAACTGAGAGCTTTGCCTTACGGCTTAGCTCCTTTTTCACCACGACAGACCGAATGCAGAGCCCACATCACTACGGATGCCGCACCAATCCGCCTGTCGATATCACGCTCCATTCTTCCCTCACTCGTGAACAAGATCCCAAGATACTTGAACTCCTCCACTTGGGGCAAGATCTCTCCCCAACCCTGAGAGGGCACTGCACCCTTTTCCAACTGAGGACCATGGTCTCGGATTTAGAGGTGCTGATTTCCATCCCAGCCACTTCATAATCAGCTGCAAACCGATTCAGAGAGAGCTGAAGATCACAGCCTGATGAAGCAAGCAGGACAACATCATCTGCAAAAAAGCAGTGACCCAATCCTGAGTCCACCACACCAGACCCCTTCAACACCCTGGCTGCGTCTAGAAATTCTGCCCATAAAAGTTATGAACAGAATCGGTGACAAAGGGCAGCCCTGGAGGAGTCCAGCTCTTACTGGAAACGGGCTCGACTTACTGCCGGCAATGCGGACCAAGATCTGACACCGGTTGTACAGAGACCAAACAGCTCTTATCAGGAGGTCCAGTACCCCATACTCCTGGAGCACCCCCCCACAGGATTCCCAGAGTGACACGGTCGAACGCCTTTTCCAAGTCCACAAAACACATGTAGACTTGTTGGGCAAACTCTCATGCACCCTCCAGGACTCTGCTAAGGGTGTAGAGCTGGTCCACTGTTCCGCGGGCCAGGACGAAAACCACACTGTTCCTCCTGAATCCGAGGTTCGACTATCCGACGGACCCTCCTCTCCAGAATCCCCGAATAGACTTTTCCAGGGAGGCTAAGGAGTGTGATCCCTCTGTAGTTGGAACACACCCTCCGGTCCCCCTTTTAAAGAGGGGAACCACCACCCCTGTCTGCCAATCCAGAGGCACTGTCCCCGATGTCCATGCGATGTTGCAGAGACGTGTCAACCAAGACAGTCCTACAACATCCAGAGCCTTGAGGAACTCCGGGCGTATCTCATCCACCCCCGGGGCCGTGCCACCAAGGAGTTTATTGAACACCTCGGTGACCTCAGCCCCAGAGATGGGGGAGCCCACCTCCGAGTCCCTAGGCTCTGCTTCCTCATTGGAAAGCATGTTAGAGGGATTGAGGAGGTCTTCGAAATACTCCCCCCACCGACCCACAACGTCCCGAGTTGAGGTCAGCAGCACACCATCCCCACCTTATACGGTGTTGACACTGCACTGCTTCCCCCTCCTGAGATGCTGGACGGTGGACCAGAATCTCCTTGAAGCCATCCGAAAGTCGTTCTCCATGGCCTCCCCAAACTCCTCCCATGCC
This sequence comes from Polypterus senegalus, assembly GCF_016835505.1. NCBI lineage: Eukaryota > Metazoa > Chordata > Cladistia > Polypteriformes > Polypteridae > Polypterus > Polypterus senegalus. Next base: position 62,718,353 of record NC_053156.1, read on the forward strand.
TGAGTTTTTGCCTCAGCAACCACCAAAGCCGCATTCTGCTTGGCCTGTCAGTACCTATTAGCTGCGTCCAGAGTAGCACAGGACAAAAGGGTCCGGTAGGACTCCTTCTTCAGCTTGACGGCATCCCTCACTGCCAGTGTCCACCAACGGGTTCGGGGATTGCCGCCACGACAGGCACCAACCACCTTACGGCCACAGCTCCATTAACAACAATAGATGCACAGAACATGGCCCATTCGGACTCATTTTCCCCCAACTCCCTCGGGACGTGGTTGAAGTTCTGCCGGAGGTGGGAGTTGAAGCTACTTCTGACAGGGGACTCTGCCAGACATTCCCAGCAGACCCTCACAACACGTTTGGGCCTACCAGGTGTAACCACCATCCTCCCCCACCATCGAAGCCAACTCACCACCAGGTGGTGATCAGCTGACAGCTCCGCTCCTCTCTTCACCCGAGTGTCTAAGACATGTGGCCGCCAGTCCAACGACACGATCACAAAGTCGATCATCAAACTGACGCCTAGGGTGTCCTGGTGCCAAGTGCACATATGAACACCCCTATGCTTGAACATGGTGTCTGTTGTGGACAATTCGTGACAACCACAGAAGTCCAATAACAAAATACCGCTTGGGTTCAGATCAGGGGGGCCATTCCTCCCAATCACGCCCTTCCAGGTCTCACTGTCATTGCCCGCGTGATCACTGAAGTCTCCCAGAAGTACGAGGGAGTCCCCAGAAGGTATGCTCTCTAGCACCCCCTCCAGTGACTCCATAAATGGTGGGTACTCCAAACTGCTGTTCGGCGCATACGCACAAACAACAGTCAGGACCCATCCCCCCACCCGAAGGTGGAGGGAGGCTACCCTCTCGTCCACCAGGGTAAACCCCAATGTACAGACTCCAAGTTGGGGGGCAATAAGTATACCCACACCCACTTGGCACCTCTCACCGGGGGCAACTCCAGAGTGGTAGAGAGTACAGCCCCTCTCAAGGAGATTGGTTCCAGAGTCCAAGCTGTGCGTTGAGGTGAGCCCGACTATATCTAGCCGGAACCTCTCAACTTTGCGCACTAGCTCAGGCTCCTTCCCCTTCAGAGAGGTGACATTCCACGTCCCAAGAGCCAGCTTCTGTAGCCGAGTACCGCCAAGGTCCCCGCCTTTGTCCACAACCCAACTCACACTGCACCCAACCTCCTTGGCCCCTCCCATAGGTGGTGAGCCCATGAGAAGGGGGACCCAAATTTCCTCTTCGGGCTGTGCCCGGCCGAGCCCCATGGGTGCAGGCCCAGCCACCAGGCACTCACCATCGAGCCCCACCTCCAGGCCTGGCTCCAGAGGGGGGCCCCGGTGACCCGCATCCGGGGTAGGGAAAACGGTGTCCAAATTTTTTATTTGTCATAGAAGGTCTACTGAATCACTCTTTCTCTTATCCCTGACCTAGGACCAGTTTGCGTTGGGTGGCCCTACCAGGGGCATAAAGCCCCAGACAATAGAGCTCCTAAGATCATTGGGACACGCAAACCCCTCCACCACGATAAGGTGGCGGTTCGAGGAGGGGAGATAACTGATGGAAGAAAGAAAACATGTAAATTGTCTATGGGGTCATTAGCCCACTACAAGCTAGAAGAACAGCTTCAGCACAGCTAGGAATAGATTCCACACATGTCCGGAACTGCACTGGAGGGATGTGATATCATTCTTCTATAGGAAATTCCATTATCTGCTGTTTTGATTAATGTGGCAGAAAATGCTGTCTCAGGCGCCACTCTAGAATGTCCTCAAAGTGTTCACTTGATTACAGATGTTGTGACTTTGCTAACCACGATATACAGCTTACATTGTTGTCATTCTCTCACAACATTCATTGACCAGTTGTGCCCCTTGAATGGTGGCAATGTAATTCTGAAAGAGTCCATTATAAGGAATCAAATGCCTAATCATAGCATGAACACAATTTACTAACAATTGCTTTGTATTATTGGCATTTTCTTTGCTTAAATGATGGATCTGTATAGTATTTTTCTACAGTTACACGACCTTAAACATAACAGGATGTTAATGTAACATAATTCAACATAATTTGTATCCATCATTTCACTCAAGTGGTTCCTTTTCTTTGTCTGCATACTGTGAGAGGATCCATGGCTGTCAAGAATCTGGTAGAGGGCAGGCTAAAGCCTCCAGAGCAGGGATGGAAGACTCTTGATGGGCAGACTGGACTGGATTGAAACATACTATGGTCCCTTAGGTAAGCAAGAAAGATGTCAGGAGCTTTTGACCCATGAGAAAGAGAGAGAGAGAGAGAGAGATGGAGATAAAGAGGGAGAGGGAGAGAGAGAGATAGTTGTTGCCACAGAAGATTCTCAAGACATGGGAACAACTCCTGGCTGGTAGGTAACAGCACAAGGTTCCAAATAAAGAGAAACTGAACCATATTGCCTGTGTAAGGGTGTAGACTGGAATCAGACCATTTGTTAACTACCAGCCTGATAACTTCCAATACATGGTTTCAGTTTGAAAAGATTGAGCATGTACTGCCTTTCAGGCAGGCATTGAAAAATAGCTCAATAAGGGCAACAGAAGGCTTAGGTATCATGACCAGAGATCCAATGATTCTGCAGTAATGTTAAGAGCAAAGTTTCTTCTGGGTTGAGGAAAAAAAGTCCAGGATCAGAGACAGAGGCAGGAGGTGGGCAAGATGATGAGCCATTCCCCTGGAGAGAGAATGGATTAAGGCCTTGTCATTAATGTGTGTCTGAGGATCACCTTCTTTGCTCTTCCTTTGTAAGAAATTCCACCCTGGGGCGAAAGAAGTTGCTAACGATATTGCCTCTTTCTGTTCCCGCAGCACAGAGAAGACACTCAATGACAGCAACTGACTCTGCCTCTTCTGGTCAGAGGACTAATTATTCAAGGTGCTCCTGGAAGGTGGTATCTCATTGTGGACTACTGTTTGATGGGGACAGGGACCTATTCTAGACCTGAGAACCTTAACAAGACGTTGTGACCCTTTATTTTTATTGTGCTCTATTTTTGTCATGCTCTCTTTTGTTGATTAAACAGGATGACTTAGCTGGTGCCACAACATTTATTTTGGATCCCATATCGCACAACAACGGTCTGTAGAAGTAAGCCAAGACAGCCTGTAGACTTTGTAGTTTTACTCTTTGGTAATTTCCCTGCTTCATCCATCCCTCTGTGTGTGTGTGTGTGTCTGTCTCTGTGTTTTTGAGAACCTTATTGGCCTCAGGGCTATCACTCTGGGTGAGGAAGTTCACCACAAGAGTGCCCCCTCATTTCTACTATGAGGTATTGCAGTATAATGAGGCTCATTAAGAGCTCAGATTATGTGAATTAAAGGTTTTGCCATTGTAAGGAATGACTACAGCAACAGCAGTCTCAGAGAAGAGAAATGAAGTAGTTCAGTAAGTAGATGGGCTTCTTTACTTGAACCAGATGCCTGACTAGCATTAATCTGTTTGTAACTGTGAGTCACTAATAATACATACATCTATCTCTATCCTCATGAACTAAATAGATCTGCTTTGTTCAGTCCGCCTTACTTTACAGGAACAGTACTCATAAAGTAAGAGTTACATACAATAATCTATATACAGTATAGAAGGCCTGTGTTCTGCTAAAGAAAAGCTGCTTTTGGAACAGAAATGCAGTTTCCTGAAGGCAAAAAAGATTTTCCTACAGCAGTAAGCTGTTTCAGCAGGGTTGAGCTTATGTAATGCTGCTGCTGACTGAACAGTTGCTGAATCCTGCCTGTGTTGATGAGTCAGATTTTACAGGCTTTCTTTTTTCATTCTGTGCCAAAGAACGCCCCAGGAATTTGTAAGCTGGCTTAGACAACATGGTACCAATCATTGTGCAAGCAATGGGTTATCCGTACATGACTGGCATATTTGTATCTGCCAAGGACTTAAAAAAGAAAGGGCTTTCTTGGACATGGCAAAAGTTGTAATTGCCAACTAGAGAGATGGCAACAATGTAAATTAAATCAAATAAAAGTTTTACTTTAGCATTTATTAAAAAGAAACTCGAGAAAAATTAAATTGCTAAGAAACAACAGCTATGGCACTGAGAAGACATCAAAAACAGATCAGGAACACCCGAAAGCCAGTCTCCTGCTCTTGCCATGAAAACCAGTAAATTATGGTGATGGGTAGTTACTCAAAAATCTAAATTAAAACACAGGTATATATCAGGAAATAAACTGGGATAAAAATGTTTTGACGTAATCTGATTGAAGTAAACTATTATAAATGATTCGTGGTAACATACACAGTAGTGTCCATTCATACATACAGCACATTCTTTATCTGAACATTTACTGCAATACATGGTCATGTTAGGCACTGAAGGTGATTCCAGCAACAGTGGGTTCAGTGCAGGAACCAACCTGTAAAGGGGTGCCTCACTTCTATGATTATTAAATATATTGAAAAATGTATTTTATATCAATGTATAATTAGGAAAAATATTCCTCTAAAATAATATAGAGTAATATATTTTAAAATAAGTGTATTACTCTAATGACACGTCTTATACGTTTTAATATTTTATGTCATTCTCAGAACTACTTACAACACATCATAATTACAATATTTTATTATAATTCATCAATAAATATTTTATTATACATTAGTTCAAAAGTCTGCTGGACATTCCAGAAATTTCACATTTTGTTGTTTTAAAGTCAAATCATGCCACCCTTTTTTTCACATAATCAATAACATATAAGTGCAAAAATAAATTGGTCATTCAAATTCAATATAAATGGCACCTTTAAAAACGCAATTATTTAAAGTAGTAAAAGAGATGAGATCTGATCTACGCTATGCACATTTGTGTCAAATTATCATTTATCTTATAAGTAGAGAAAGAGTAATGTTGATATTTAAAGTAAAAAATAAACAGAACTCAGTAAATATAAAAAGATTAGAAAAGGGATGTTTAAATTATTATTATTATTATTATTATTATTAACTTATCCCAACACTAACACTGTTGGACCCTGAGCAAATGTTAAAAAAACAAAAACAAATGTAACCAATTGTATCGCAAATGTTGTAAGTCGCTTTGGATAGAAGTGTCGGCCAAATAAATAAGTGTATATGTAAGTGTAAATTCCAAATGGAATACTGTATATCTATACAAAAATGATCACAGTAAGCTCCTTTGCAGACTACACTATAAAAAATAAAAGAATACTTTCTAATGTATATTTTTGGAAAGCATTCTGAATTATATTTCAAATACTTTTAGAGAACATGTACTAGGGAGAAAATCTACATTTATTTACAATACCAGTAACGGCGCACTGCACGATAACATGCAGTGAATACACTTGACTTGAGCATTCCTAGTTTTCCTCCTCTTTCTCTATCTTGGGTTAGCATTTGTTTGCTCAGAGGTTGATGCACTTGCTGTTTCCTGAGCTGCCCTTCTTTTCTCCACCCTAGTGGGCCGCTTCTTCTCTTCTTCCGTCGGCATCTTTTCTCGTTAAAACTGATTAAGTCAGTGTTTGTGTTGCAATTACTTAGTATGATTTCTTTAATTTTACACTTAAGCTGACACTTAAGTCTTCAATCTCCCTCAAGAATGATTTAAGATATGAAAAGCTAGGGGAAGTGACGGCAAAGGTGGTAGGGAATGAGAACAGCGCCCATACACATGTGCCACACGGCCGCCCTGCTATTACTATACCGAGAGTTGATTCTACAATAACATAAATTAAAATAAAAAGAAGAATAACATTAGAGCTCAAAGCTGATAGTAGACATCATATAGTATATGTGTACCAAATTTCAGGTCAATAGTTCAAACGGTTTGCAAGCTACAACTGATTTAAAATCCTGGACAGACAAACGAACAGCCATGGTAGTGTATTATATATAAAGATATTGACTTATTATTTAACATATTTTAAATGCAGCATTAAATTTCAATATTACCAGGTAAAACATAATAACAAGCATACAGTCAAACTTTATAAGTAGATATAATCAGAAATCATAATTTATTCCACCCAGATTCTGTATAATTTCTTGAATTTACCGTAATAATAACCATCTTTTTTGTTTTATTTCACTTGGAAAATATTTGGAGAATAAATGGGTACTTATTGTATTAAATGTAATAATCTAAATGTAGATTTCTGAAGTATTTAAAGGCTGCCATATAGATTGGTGGTTCTAAATGAGCTTAATGTGAGTCTGGGATATAATGAATATATTGTGATGGGAGCCTTTGTGGGCTTTACCTGCACCCTGAAATAATTACATGACAAAGAAAAGAACACAAAAGAAGTGTGTTTGTTGTTCACAAAAGATAAGTAAGGGTTGAGGGTGTGGCCAACTGGGAGAGGCATCCTGTTTTGTTACTGTATATATATATATATGTTACGGGTAGAGCATGAAAATTGGATAAACCTAGCATTAGCTGGACAAAGCTTGTGTTATCTAAAAGACCTGGGTAAATCTGGAATAAACTTTCTAACTTTACCCAGGCAATCTTATGTTTATCCAACCACAACTAGTTAAAGATGAATTTCAAACAAACAAGATACTTTTAATATGCTTTATTACTATTATTCATATTTTAAAGAGTAAAGAGATTTTAACAACATAAATACTGAAAAGCAATGCTATTGGTCTATCTATGTTATAACACTCACATCCTATCAAATTTAATCATGCTACTTGTTTGAACAGGATACGGTTGAATGGCACTTGGAATTGCAAAGAATTCCTAATGCTTTGCATTTACATTTTATGGCCTCACACATCTTTTTACAATGACACCTTTAACAGCGTTGACTGCAGGAAAATGACTGGGTATTTTCTAGATGACTTAATGATATTTCAAAAGGAAAAAACAGCTTTACCCAGGTCTTTTGGATAATGTGAGCTATACCCGGGTAATGCTAGGTTTATTCAATGCTTGGGCTCTACCCATAACATATATAATATACACAAGAGACAACCCCACTGCAGTATTTACACATATAGCAGACAAGCATACATTGGGCCTTAGTAGCCAGGTTGCTGAATTTTAAAAAGGAAGATGTTACTGAAGATCAGTAACATTGATTGTGTGACTTTACACTGCAAGAGCCACACAGGATGGACGAGCATCCCAACCAGGAGAGGCGAAGGTTCATTAAGTGGATAGGAAGCCCCAGGTGGATTGACAAACATCCCAGCCGAGACAGAAGAAGGTGCCTTACCTGAACAGGACTCCCCAGGTAGATGGATGGACATCCCAGCCCAAAGTGAAGGACAGAGAAAGACTTTCTCTTGGGGATGTTTGTTCCCCAGGATGCTAGATGGCAGCAGCCCTGCATATCAGTACCCGGTTGGAAACCAGCAGGAAATGTTGGGAATTGTAGTCTGAAATAGCAGCCCTTCTGCACTTCCTGTTATTCAGGACTTTCATATGACACAGAATTGCTTCCAATGGGCAAAAGCCCTGGCACTAAAAATATTCCCGGGTCTTCAATAAAAGGGATCACACTGCCTTGTCCAGTTGAGTCAGACCTGGAAGGAAGGAAGGCAACACTCAACTGGGGGAGAGCAGTGCAGTAGAGAGAGGAGAGGAGGAGAAAGAGGAGAAGAGGTAACTAGTTTTTGGCTTTGTACAAGATACTTTGTGCAATAAACACCCTTTATTTGAAATCAGGACTGTGTTTGTGTGTTCATGTTTGGGGTTTAGGGCTCACTGGTGTCCCCTAGCCTTTACAACACAGAATGTTTCTTCATCATTTCACCCCAGAGTCTTAGGTTCAAAACTATCGCCCTGTCATTGCCTGAGCAGAAACTGTAACTTTACATTTTCTTCTCATGCCTGCCTGTTTTGTCTGAAGTTACTTCTGCTTTCCTCCTATTTCTCCAAATATGTGTGTAACTACATTGCTCAGAGATTCTAAATTGGTCCCCATATCTATCTATCTATATACACTGTATATATTATACATACTGTATATACTGCTCAAAAAAATTAAAGGAACATCAGATCTCAATGGGAAAAAAAATCATGCTGGATCTCTGTACTGCTTTGGACATTGGTAATGTGTAAGGAAAGAAAGGATGTCACATCGTTTGATAAAAATGAAAATTATCAACCTACAGAGGGCTGAATTCAAAGGCACCCTGAAACTCAAATTGAAAAAATGATGTGACAGGCTAGTCCATTTTCATTGCAGCAACTCAGTAGTTTATATGGCCCGCATGTGCTTGTATGGTTGCCTGACAATGTCGGGGCATGCTCCTAATGAGACAATGGATGGAGTCCTGGGGGATCTCCTCCCAGATCTGGACCAGGGCATCACTGAGCTCCTGGACAGTCTGAGGTGCAACCTGGCGGTGTCAGATGGATCGAAACATAATGTCCCAGAGGTTTTCTATTGGATTTAGGTCAGGCGAGCATGGGGGCCAGTCAATGATATCAATTACTTCATCCTTCGGGAACTGCCTGAATACTCTCGCCACATGAGGCGGGGCATTGTCATGCACCAGGAGGAACCCAGGACCCACTGCACCAGCATAGGGTCTGACAATGGATCCAAGGATTCATCCTGATAACTAATTGCAGTCAGGGTGCTGTTGTCTAGACTGTTGAGGTCTGTGTGTCCCTCAAAGGATTTGCCTCCCCAGACCATCACTGACCCACCACCAAACCGGTCATGCTGAATGATGTTACAGGCAGCATAATGTTCTCCACGGCTTCTCCAGTCCCTTTCATGTCTGTCACAAATGCTCAGGGTGAACCTCCTCTCATCTGTGAAAAGCAAAGGGTGCCAGTGGTAGACCTGCCAATTCCGATATTCTATGGCAAATGCCAATTGAGCTTCATGGTGCCGGGCAGTGAGCACAAGCCCCACTAGAGGATGTCGGGCCCTCAGGCCACCCTCATGAAGTCTGTTTCTGATTGTTTGGTCAGAGACATTCACACCAGTGGCCTGCTGGAGGTCATTTTGTAGGGCTCTGGCAATGCTCATCCTGTTCCTCCTTGCCCAAAGGAGCAGATACTAGTCCTGCTGATGGATTAAGGACCTTCTATGGTCCTGTCCAGCTCTCATAGAGTAACTGCCTGTCTCCTGGAATCTCCTCCATGCCCTTGAGACTGTGCTGGGAGACACAGCAAATCTTCTGCCAATGGCACGTACTGATGTTCCATCCTGGAGAAGTTGGACTAACTGTGTAACCTCTCTTAGGGTCCAGGTATCACCTCATGCTACCAGTAGTGACACTGACTGTAGCCAAATACAAAACTAGTGAAAATACAGTCAGAAAAGATGAGGAGGGAAAAATGTCAGTGGCCTCCACCTGTCAAACCATTCCTGTTTTGGGGGTCATCTCATTGTTGCCCCTCTAGTGTACCTGTTATTAATTTCATTAACACCAAAGCAGCTAAAACTGATTAACAACCCCCTCTTCTACTTAACTGACCAGATCAATAGCCCAGAACTTTCATTGACTTGATGCTACACTCTGATTAAAAAGTGTTCCTTTAAATTTTTTGAGCAGTTTTATATATACATATATATATACCTGTATGTCTTATACAAAGTATGCCATTAAAACTTTAACTAGTAATATTATGAATAAAATATTTACATTACTGTGCCAGTTTAATTTTAAGGGTAGTTATCTGTGCAGTGTTTACTTCCTCAGGACTACATTATTTAAGATTAGAATAAGTACAAATATAAATAGAAAAAAGTACCAGAATTTCTTGTGTTTTTCAAAAACCAATTGATATTTAGTGAGATGACTGGAATAACACAGATTTGTTTTCCAGACCTCTCCTTGAGGCATGCCAGCCATTCCATGTATTTGTTAACTTGCACCAAAAACACATCTGATTCAACTTACGAGGTAGTGATTAGCTGAACCAGCCATGCTAGTGGTGCAAGTTAACAAATAATAAGTGTATTGAATTGTAACCACAAATACTGGGGTGCATGGAAAAGAGTTTTGGAAATGGCTAAGCTAGCATAGTTGAACGTAAAAATATTCTTTTGTATAGGCCAGGATATAGTCAGCAAGCAGTAGCACACCAAACTGGACTTTTCTGGAAGTGTAGAGTTCAACCTATCATAAAGGAGCATAAAGAACTGTGCAAACCGAAAACAGAAAATGCAGTAGGAGACCTAAAAGCTGTCTGTATCTGGAGAACATGATTTAAGAGTCACTTCCAAATCTAGTGAAGAACTTACTGTTAACCTGGCAGAGTTATCTGGCAACAAAAATACACTTTTCAGCTCTGTAAAGCAGTCTTAAAACAAATGATCTTACAGGTTGTGTTACATTCAAGAAATCATTTTGCAGAAAGACAACAGACCGAAGTGATTGCAGGATGCAGAACACCATAAAGTATGAGATGACAAGCAGTGGCAGAAAGTATTATGGAAGACTTGGTCCAAATTTAAAACATTTTTGTTTCACAAAGATGCCAGCATACCAATAGAAAAGTTAACAAGAAGTACTGACACCCGTCTTTAGTGAGCCACAGTTACACTCCTGTCATGGTCTGGGGTGCATTTTAGCCAGCTTTGTAGGGGAGTCTGATCAAAGTCTATAGAATATTAACTGTTGACAATTATTAACAGATTGTATTTTGTTATGCTATATTTTTGGCAAAAATAATGCAGTATTTAAAAATGTTACCTTTCAGCATGCTAACAACCCCAACTTTGACCTGCAGTACCTGCAGCAGACACCTGTAAACAGAATAATAACACTGTTATATTGGTCACCTCAGAGGCCCACTCTTAACATAATAGAAACAATGGGAAAAAAAACACCAAAAAGTAGCCAAAGTCAAAAAAGTGTGATAAATCTTGAAGAAGCTCTGGAATAATTTATTACAAGACTACTTGAACAAATTGCACAGCACTGAACCAAGGAATGGTTAACAAATATTGATTTCTTTTAAAACCAAAAGACTATTTTGTTACTCTCTATGTTAATGGTAATATTATATAGTACTTTCACTGGCAAATACTGTTCAGATAACTAGAAAAAAATTAATTTCTTGGGTATCCTAAGATGTACTTACAGTATATATACAGTAAAATATATTAATATTTTTTATAATGGTTAATAATTTATATCTTCACACTTCTGTAGATCTCAATTAATGTATGGTAAACCTCATTATAAATAACAATTCAAAATTTCGGGAAACACAATTGACAAACCTCTATGAATATATCACCATTTTTAATTAATCCATCTCCTAACTACAGGGTCACAGGGGTCTGCTGGAGCCAATCCAAGCCAACACAGGGCCAAGGCAGGAAACAAACCCCAGGCAGGGCACCAGCCCACTGCAGGACGCACACACACACAACAAGCACACACTAGGGACAATTTAGAATCGCCAATGCACTTAACCTGCATGTCTTTGGACTGTGGGAGGAAACTGGAATACCGGGAGGAAACCCACGCAGACACAGGGAGAACATGCAAACTCCACACAGGGAGGACCAAGGAAGCGAACCCGGGTCTCCTAACTGCAAGGCAGCAGCGCTACCCACTGCGCCACCCATTTTTAACGGATACATATGGTAAGTAAAAAATATGTGATAAAAAAATGTGTGTTTGTCTAGAGCTGTTACAAAGCAATAAAAACATTTACTGCATATTAATAGTAGAGTTCCATTTAATTGTGATCATTCTAGAAAAATGTCACACTCACCTCATTCAAAAGAATTGGAATGGCTGGTAATTGTCTTCAAATAATCATCGCCACTTGTGTTATCATGAGAAAATCAGCACTCTCCTGCAAGGAAATGATTAAGTGATATTTATTTCACCACTTGCACTTACCAGTCCAGCCCTGATCTGTCTGAAATATAGTTTAACTTTTTTTAACCCTGTGGAAGAAATACATTGGAAATATATTAAAGAAAGAAATGTGTCCTCTACTAGGACCTCTTTCAGTCAGAAATCTATTCAATGCATCTTTAATTTCTGTTCATGAAGAGGGAGCACTCTGTTACAGCAGTCTACTAAGGGACAGAGTTCTGAACAGAGGTTGTCAGTAAATGGTCACACAGCAAAGACAGAGAGTCACATTATAGACAACTGAGTTTACATAGCAGAGCTACTGTATGACATCTGACATTTACTCTTATTGATTCATGAGCTTAAACACCAAAATACATACCCAAAATTAAAGTCTCAATTCACTACATTCTTGTCCTGTACAATACTTTCCAATACTAATTGAGTTCAACTCTTACTCTTTTATGGAGTTTCTGTGTATGTAACAACTGCCAAGTCTTGCTGGGTACACGATAGTCAGCCACTTCTTCAAAGCATCAGAACTTTCTTGCTGCTTGTTGTTCACTTCATCTTCATCTGGTTTCCAGATCAACAAGCTTTGACTATATTTATTAACCCTTTATGCTACTTCTAAAATATATGCTATATTTTTAATGTGAGAAGCATACCAAAATACTTCATGTTTATGTATATGTTTTCACACACACACATAGAGGATTGAAAATGTGACCCACACAAAAAAATCATTCTGGGAATTTAAAAATCTCACATGCTGCTGGAATTGAAAGAAATAGTCCATAAAGATTTCAACATCCTAGTTTCTGAACCTCTGAAGAATCACTGGAGCTAGATCTCACCTGCAGCAGACACAATGCCACAGCCACCTCTGGACTGGACATGAGTTCAATGTAGGGACTCCTCACACTCATAGATACAATACAGTTTATACAATACAGTTTATTTTTGTATAGCCCAAAATCACACAGGAAGTGCCGCAATGGGCTTTAACAGGCCCTGCCTTTTGACAGCCCCCCAGCCTTGACTCTCTGAGAAGACAAGGAAAAACTCCCAATAAAAACCTTGTAGGGAAAAATGGAAGAAACCTCGGGAAAGGCAGTTCAAAGAGAGACCCCTTTCCAGGTAGGTTGGGCGTGCAGTAGGTGTCAAAAGTAGGGGTCAATACAATACAATATACACAACAGAACAATTCCTTAAGACAGCATAATAAAAATTTTAGAATTACGGTTTAACAGTAGATGATATGACATAATTAGGTTTCGATATTTTTAGAGTCCTGGAGACCTCATCCATCTAGCTGCATCTCCATTTGGCCATGCCACGGCTGAAACATTGCTCCGATGAAAGGACCTCTCTTTCCCATGATTCCTGTGATCCTCCATCAGGGATGACTTTACCATAGGCAGGCAAACAACTTGGCAGGTGGGCCGTGGCACCAATGGCCACATTTGGGTACCGAGAAAAGAAACAGAATAGGTGAGGGTTAGTATTCAAATATAATTATCATGTTACTTATGTTATAGTGCTAATGACTAACAACAGAGATGCAGTATGTACAGTTAATGGATCAGTTTGGAGTTCACAATAAGCACCTTACATTGACACCTCTTGAAATGTGGCAGGATATCAATGCACATAAATGCAGAGACAACAAACAATCTCCACGCCAGTACAGTTTAGGTTAGGAATCAAATTTTGCCTTTGATAATTAAAATAAAAACATATATAAATAAAATACATATAAAATAGGCAGGAGGCATGGTAACTAACTAAGAAGGGGTTAGCACTAGAGCTACACATCCGGTGATTTGGGTGAAGGTTCAGGCCCATTGACTTTGGAGTTTGCACATTCTCCCAGTACTTATGTCGGTCAATAGTCAACTTTAAATTGGTTCACTGCTATCAGGCAATTCAATGTTTCCACTCAATGTACTCCTTAAGTTTATTTTATTTACTTATCGACTGATTGATTGATTGATTGGCTGTATTATCTGTCCCATGAGTCTGTATCCTTTATTTTTTATGTTTATGCTGCGGTATGCATATGAATTTCCCCTTGAGATTAATAAAGTTTATCTAATCTGAAGAAACAGTTTACTTGCAATGAAATGGTGTCACATACTGTACAAGACTGGCTATTTAAAAATCTATTCTGAACTTTTTGCAACTGTTTCAATACTACATTGTATAATTAAGTGTTACTCGGTATTTAGCAGACATATTTGCCCAAAATGACATCCAAAACAATTAATATATAGACAATGCGTGACTGAAGTAAAGTCCGTCCCTGCCCGTTGTAACTCTACAGCTACCCCCCATTCAACCACCTTGATCTACCATCTTCCTATGAGATGGCAATGAAGAGCACGATTGGATGGGCCAGCCTGAGGTGGAGCCTATCAGACACTGCCTGGCGTCACATACAAGGCTGGTAATTTAAAAATCTATTTTGAACATTTTGCAACTGTGTCAATACTTCACAGTACAATGAGGTGTTACTCTGTATTTAGCAGACAGTCAGTAATTATCCAACCCGCTATATCCTAAAACAGAGTCATGGGGACCTGCTGGAGCCAATCCCAGCCAACACAGGGCGCAAGGCAGGAACAAACCCCGGGCAGGGTGCCAGCCCACCGCAGGGCACACACACCAAGCACAATTTAGAATCACCAATGCACCTAAAATGCATGTCTTTGGACTGTGGGAGGAAACCGGAGCAAACCCCACGCAAACACGGGGAGAACATGCAAACTCCACTCAGGGAGGACCTGGGAAGTGAACCCAGGTCTCCTTACTGTGAGGCAGTGGCGCTACCACTGTGCCACCATGCCTCCCATTTAGCAGACATCTTTGCCCAAGATAACATCCAAAACAATCAATACAGTATACAGACAATGTGTGACAGTCGTTACATGTTACATAATTCAACCTTGTTTTTAATCACACCTCTGCTGAACCTGCTTAATTTAGAAGAGTAAGACAGAAAACAACCCATACAGACTCTGAGTCTCATCCTTTATGATATATAGCACCTTTCACTATACACACATCACATTTTGTTTTAAATAGAAAAGACAACAATATAGTATTAACTGTCAAAAATACACGTCAACAATAAAAATATAACCAGTAGAAAAAGAAACAACAAGAGTTCAGTAATCGCAGGAGCTTGAATGATCTTGGCAGAAAGAATAGTATCAAGAACAGAGACATTATGAAAAAGACAAATTGATTGAACCAAGAGAAGGGTAAAACCAGATAAGAGAGAGTTAAAAGAATATCTGATGAATTATCTTCATGGTTTATACAGGATGACAAATGCTGACATACTGTATATTCCACCAATAGGTGTTTGTAATTTCTCCTCAAGTCAACGGCTGAGTGTTCTGGACGATTCTGTTTGTAACAGGAAGTGGAAATGAGTCAGCAGAGGTGTAATGTGATCACTGTCTTTGGCTTTTTTGTGTGCTACTCACTTCATTTGTGAATTAAGAATGAATTCTTTTCCATTAAATTTTATTGTGCTTAATATACTGTGTTATTTACCTAAAAGTTAACTTGTATTTAAGAATAACTAAAAGTACTAGGAGACTGCCCTGTCATGCACCAGCTTTCTTTAAAGTTTATAGAAAACTGTACACAACATAAATACATAAACATTTCCAAAAGCATTTATAAAAACTCTGTATTCTGTATCAGAACCAGCTTTATTGTGGTATGGTGGCACAATGCTAGTATTCTGATGCCACAGCCTCAGGAGATTGGGTTTAAAGGCCAGGCCTGTGTGCAGTATGCACTTTCACCATGTCTGCATTGTTTTTCTGGTCATTTCGATTTTCCGCCCACATTACAAAGGCATCCAATTTAGGTTAACTGGCACCTCGCCCAGTGCTGCTTCCGGCATTGTCTCTAATGTTTTGTTTTTTTTTATCTTTGTTGCAATATAAAAATTATAATTACAGTAATAGAAAACAAATGCTAAATACTGTAGATTAACTGTTACATTTGTTGAATTTCTCCTTGGGATTAATAAAGTATCTATCTATCATCTAAAAGTATATTACATTTAAAAACTTTAAAAATACTTTTTTATTAATTTTTGAAGCTTTACATTTATTTGAAATTAAAATAGCTTTAGCATGCAATTTAACTTCATTTTTGAATATAAGTAACAAAGGTTCCTTGTTGATAATGTTAGAAATTCTGCCAATATAATAAGAAGATTCATTAGATATTTGTTTTCTTGGGCAGCACAGTGGCACAGTGGTAGCCCTGCTGCTATACAGCAAAGAGAACAGGGTTCATGATCCGGGTCCTCCCTGTGTGGAGTTTGCATATTCTCCCATGTCTGACTGGGTTTGCTCCAGTGTCTTCCCACAATCAAAAAAGATGTAGGTCAGGTAGACTGGTGCAGTTAAATTGGCCGTGGTATTTGTGTGTGTTCACCCTGAAATGGACTGGCACCCTGTCCAGGGATCGCTTCTGCCATGTGCTCGCTGGGATAGACTCTAGCTCCCCCATGGCCCTGCTCAGGGTGATGTGGGTTCATAAAGCAGGATGGATGGGCATTTTTTACTCTTTGCATGTTGTAAACTTATAAAAACTCAATAGGATCAACTTAAAAAAATAAAAATTAATCTTCAGTCGCCCTTCTTTTGATGACCATAGAAAAATCTGGAGTGTAGGAACAGATCCAAAATACTGTAAATGTAAAGTAGTTTCTGTTCAGGTATTACAAAAGGAGCAATTTCAGTCAATATTCTTTTTAAATTTGATCACAGTGTTTGGGAGGATATTACATATGGCATAATTTAAAACCACTTTCTCTAACTCTGTCCGTAATTAGATACAACTTCAAATCAGAAAAAGTTGGGACAGTATGGAAAATGTGGAAAGAAAAAAAAGTGCAGTGATTTACATTGACTTTTATTTAATTGGTGATTTACATTGACTTTTATTTAATTGCTGGCAGTATGAACAAAAGATATTTTGTCTGATCACCTTCATTTCATTTGTTAATATACATCCATTCCTGCATTTCAGGCCGGAAATGCCGGCTGTCCTCCCGGAACACATTCCAAAAAAAGTTGGGACGGGGGTGTTATTTTATCCCATCCTTCATGCAAACACATCATGAAGCAATAGGACAGGGTCATTTCTGAAACATTTTTCATTTCAAAATTCTCCACACATTCTCTGCTGCGGACAGATCAGGACTG
The DNA here is from genome assembly GCF_016835505.1 of Polypterus senegalus. Taxonomy (NCBI): domain Eukaryota; kingdom Metazoa; phylum Chordata; class Cladistia; order Polypteriformes; family Polypteridae; genus Polypterus; species Polypterus senegalus. The sequence continues at coordinate 62,735,389 of NC_053156.1, forward strand.
CATGCAGGCCAGTCCGGTACCAGTGCCCTCTTCTTCCACAGCCATGCTTTTGTAATGTGTGCAGAAGGTGTTTTTACATTGTCTTGTTGAAAAATACATGGCTGTCACTGGGAAAGATGTCATCTTCAAGGCAGTATATGTTGCTCTAAACGTTCAATGTACTTTTCTGCATTAATGCTGCCATTACAGAATTATAAATTACCTTTGCCAAGGGCACTGTCACAACTCCATTCCCGGGCTTTTTGACTTGTTGCTAGTCTGGATGGTCCTTTTTGTCTTTGGTCTGGAGCACACAGTGCCCATTTCTTCCAAAAATGTCCTGAAATACTGATTTGTCTGACCACAATACATGTTTCCACCATGTGATGGTCATCCCTGATGCCTCCGAACCCAGAGAAGTTGACGCCGCTTCTGGACATGGTTGACATAAGGCTTCTTTTTTACACAGTAAAGTTTTAAGTGGCATTTGTGAATGTAACTCTGTACTGCAGTGCTTAATAAAAGTTTGCCAAAGTAATCCCTTGCCCGTGTGGTTATATCAGCTATTGATGAGTGATGGTTCTTCATGTAGTGCCATCTGAGGGATCAGAGGTCACAGGTGTTCTTCTGAGGCTTGCATCCTTGCCCTTTATGCACTTAAAATCCTCCAGATTCTTTGAATCATTTAATGATACTATGCACTGTAGAGGGAGAAATATACAAGTCTTTTCTTGAGGAACATTGTTTTTAAACACTTCAATAATTTTCTCCTGCATTTGTTGACAAACTGGAGATCCTCTGCCCATCTTTGCTCCTTAAAGATTCAACCTTTTGTGAATACTGCTTTTGTACCAAATCATGATTACAATCACCTGTTGACATCACCAGTTTGAAATCATCATCATTATTTAATATTTTTTGCCTCATTACTGGCTCTAATTTGCCATAGTCCTAACTTTTTTGGAATGTGTTGCAGGCCTGAAATGCAGAAATGGATGTACAGTATATTAATACAATTAAGTTGAAAGGACAAAACATGAACCAGCTTCAGTTCATACTGTCTGCAATAAAATACAAGTCAAGTAAATTTAAGAATCACTGCATTTAGTTTTTTATTTGCTTTTTCCATACTGTCCCAACTTTTTTGATTTGTTGTTTTATTTAAGAAGTATGGTCCTTACATTTTTCCAGCAATATCTGCAATTACATTATATATATATATATATATATATATATATATAGTGAGAGATAGGGGGCACTATCGCTCCCTTAAACCCTCAGACTTGACTCCAGACACCAGGTAAAAGTCCAAATTATTATTTTATTTGAACTATAGAATGCACAAAGCACTCTCCTCTCCACAATACTCAAACTCTCTACAATACACAATTAATAATCAATAATCACAATCCTCCACTCCCAGACATGTTGCCACCCTCCGCCCAGCTCAGCTCATACGTCTGGAATTTCCCAGAGTCCTTTATAGTACCTGACCCGGAAGTGTTTCCAATTCCCCAGTCCATGTCATCTCCTATCACTTCCAGGTCAAATAAAAAGTCTTCTTCCTCACCCCGCAAGCACATCATTCCTCTTGTCCATGTGACTCAGATGTACTTCCGGGGCATAGGGCCAATAGTCTTTGTTCCTCCCTGCAGCATCCTCTAGCGGCCCCCAAGGAATCCAGCAGGGCTGTGGATAAAAACTCCATTGTCCAGGATTCCCTGCTGGTCTTCGGGGCACCTCCATGCTGCAGGTAGGGCTCCATCTGGTGGCCTGGGGGTATTGGCCAGGATAAACGACTGGCCATATGCCACAATATATATATATATATATATATATATATATATATATATATATATATATATATATATATATATATATATATTTATTTTTTGGGTTTCAAAGCAATCTTTTTTTTCAAGATCACTAAATTGGATGCCTCTAGTGACATGTGTTAAGTTCATATCCTTGATGCTAGCCTACAGAGTAGTCAATTGCTCATCGCTGTTATATAAGAAGACACTTGTGAGGTCCTAAGCTCCTTTTTGACATCTCAGGTCTGCTGACAAACAGTGTCTGGTGAGGCCTCCTCTGTGTGGCATCACATTTCAATCCAGACTCCTTACATGTTCAGTTTTTAGCTGGTGGAACAAGCTGACCAGCACAATTAGAAGCTCAGACTTCCTCAATGTGTTTAAGAAATATTTTGTATTTTCTTTTGTTTGGTGACTTTCTGTCTAACTCATATTAGCTACTTGGTTTTTATAACCTAGGAATTATAAATAGCTTATATTTCGTTCTGAGCTCTACACTTAATGATCAATTTTATAACCTTGTCCTGTAACATTTGCTCCCAAACAGTTCCCCAGACAATCCCTTAATTACGTTAAACTTTTTTTGTAAGTCAGTTTGGATAAAAGTGTCTGCTAAGCAAATAAATGTAAATGTAAAATTGTCCCAGTGAGATGTTACATAAGGAATATTACTTTAAAAAAGGTATCTATTTTTTATTGCAAGATGAGAAACTTGATAGAAAACAAATTTTCCCTATTTAAGTTCCAGATGGGTTGACCAGAAACTTGTCAAGTATGGCATTTTAAATTCATGATTACAGCCTTTAGAGACAACGTATTTAACAATAGAGAACTCTTTTTTTGTAATTGAGAAATTTAGAGTAGATAAAGATTCAGTGTCTCTTTAAAAAAGGTACCTTCTGAATTCCTTGTGTTTTGGGCTAGCACTAGCCTATATGAGCTGGCCCACAGTGATGTTGAACTGGACAAAGTGGGTACAAGTGATGAACGTATGGAGTTTTGAAAAATTAACCCCACCACCACCTTTTTTATTACAGTAACTTTCGCTTCCTCCAACAGGAAGGATCACCCTTTATTGTCTTTAACAATAAAGTGTTATCCTTGACAGCCTTAGTTCTGTCATGCACTGTGTATTTTTGAGAGAATTTACACTTACTGAGTAAGCTACTAGGATCACTATACTAATACTGCTCTAAAAGCAACCTCAGTTCTTCGTGGCATGAATTTTACAAGATGTTGGAAACATTCCTTTGAGATAGTGGTCCATGTTGATCACGGATTCTACCACATCCAAAAAGTGTTCTATATTGGATTCAGATCTGGTGACTGAAAAAGCCATTGAAGAACTCATTGTCATGTTTCAGACAACTTTTGCTTTGTGACGTTACAACATTACATCACTGGCCTGGACTGCTGACACAAGGCAGGGTGGGTGCGTGGATGCATGCTATTGACTACAAATTCTGACCATACTACCTGTGTGCCTTTGCAGGAACTGAGGCTCAGCAGGCAAGATTACATTTTTCTAGTCTTCAGCTCTGGTTTTGGTGAGCTGTTGCCTACTGCTTTTTTTCGATTCCAATTTCAATTACAATTGCTCGGTCGGATTTTAATTTGTGTATTTTAGTTTTGTTTATAATCTGTGTTTTATCTATTGTTCAGTGTCCTTGAGTGTTTAGAAAGGCACCTACAAATAAATAAAATGTATTATTATTATTATTATTACTGCAAAGCCAACTTTCTGTTCTTGCCTGACAAGAGTGGACATTGACATGGTCTTTTGCTGTTGTAGCCCATCTGCCTCAAGGTTTGCTTTGTTGTGCATTCCGAGATACTTTTCTGGTCGCCACAGTTAAACAGAGTGGTTATGTGAGTTACCATAGCCTTTTTGTCAGCTCAAACCAGTCAGGCCTTCCTCCTCTAATCTCTCTGACCAACAATGTGTTTCCATCTGTGGGGCTGTTGCTTGCTGGATATTTTTTGTTTTTCTCACCATTCTGAGTAAACTCTAGAGACTGATGTATATGAAAATGCCTGTAGATCAACAGTTACAGAAATACTCAGAACAGCTTGTCTAGCCCCAGACATCAAGCCACAGCTGAGATCGCTTTTTTCCAAGTTCTGAAATTTGATGTGAACGTTAACTGAAGCTCCTGACCTGTACTTGAATGAGTTTATGAGTTACATTGCTATCACATGATTGGCATATTAGATTGCTGCATGGATAAACAGGTATACATTTATTCCTAATAAATTGTTCAGCATGTCTATAACTATGAAACAATTTTCATTAACAGGGGGGTCACAAAAAGTTGATGTCCCTCCCAAGAGAAATGAGCATGAAAACATAAACCAACCTGGACAGGATTGCACTTCATATACCAACCTAACATTAAATTTGTAAGCCAGTGCAATTATTCCGTATATAAAAATACAGAAATCACCTTTTAATAAGTAGAACCGCAGTCCATACGCGTGGCAAGCAAGCACGTGACGCCGCCAGCCGTACAGTTATCAGCTGGCTCAAACCGGTCGAATCGGCAAGTGAGCCAACTGTCGAAAAGCTCAAAAAATGCACTTTCAAATTCCAGGCGCTATTGCTGTTGCCATAATTGGCCATGCAGAAGACGATTTGAAAGTTTACCAGGTGATTACTGGTTCGTCAAACCGGCCCGGCAGCCAATCAACACACTTGTTCCAAACGTTTTTACCCGCCTTTAGTGACGCGCGGTATGCCGACATTATAAATAGCCCCACCCAGCGGGAATGCGCAGGAAATTTCTCACTCGGACGCATTATAGTCTGTGTGTGAGAGCCTTCCGTTCTCAAAAACAACAGCTGCTATATATATTTTTTTCACACTCCTGTATCTAAACGTCAGTGATAATGGTAAGTAATGAAACAATCTCACTTTATATGTTTAGTCATAGGTAACGTTAAGAGAAGATTTAACCCGCCGTTATACACAGGACACCGGCATAGCACAACAGATGCGTATTTCCTCTTGTAGTTTTAATTTAAGGCGATGTTAGTTTTCATTTTGGTGATTTAAAATTCTAGACTGTTCTCTTGAAGAATACACGCCGGACACTTGTGGTTTGTGGTCAACGATTGCCTTGACCTCTGTGACATTTTTCGTGCCCTCCAGCTGCCAAATGCGTGGGCCGCGATTTTGAGCTTTTGCGGCACCATGGGCGCGACTGTGTGGCGCTGTGTCATAATTTGGGATGCCTTTTTACTTAATTGTTCTTTAAGTTCACATTGTCAGACTCCATGATTTCTCCGTTACATGTTACCGATGAGGAACACTTGACAAAGCTCAATATTCTATAAAGTTTAATCATCGTGACTCACTATCGCTTTAGTAACTTTGAAATTGTTCAGACACGCGGATGGAGGATACGATGATGCACGTACATACGTACGTGTTCACTTGAGGCCCAATATTAGGGCATCATCTGTAGGTTAGCGGAGAACAATAGCAGGGTAATTTTAATAACTGATGGTGACCGAAAAAGCACATGACCAGAGGCCTTGTTAGCGGTGCGCTGGTGTTGCATACAAAGGCTCGAGACTGCACCGTACATTCGTGTAGGAGCAAATGATCAAATTTCCACTTAAGGGGAACTTCGCTGTGCATCAATGAGTTGTCCAGTTGTATTAAATATTCATGGCAGTCATTCTATTAAAATTTTAGTGGTTCTGGACACCGCCTTTGGTTGCCATCTAAGCAGCCCTTTATTCTGTACTGTGCTGCGTAAATTCTGGTTTTCCGTTAGATGCGCCCCCTTTACATGTGGCGTTTGAAGAAATCGCACAATTGGTTATTTATTCCAGTGAGCAGTTGGGAAATAAAACTATTTACATTTGTTTCGCATTAAATATGTGAATAGATCACTTTAGCATTCAATTTAAGTATGAAGTTTCTAAGTTTAAAGCCGTGCTCTGAAACATTTCCTGCTGAAAATACGGTCTTTATTCAATTGTCCACGTTGGTTTGTTTCTTGGATGTCCAGTTTCCCTTGTTTAACTGGCACATGTAAATTTGTCTGTTCCTGTTCTGTCAGCTGTACCAGTTCACTATGTCTATATACTTGGGGGGTGGGGGGGATGACAAAGCAGTAGGTAGGCTGCATAGCTGGCAAAAAATTAAATGACAATTGATATTTTTTGATGTACAGTAACCTTTTCACATAGGGTTATTCCTCTCCCCTTTAAGCTCTGCAGTGCATATGTCTTTGACCCTTACTGGTGTGCAAGAAAGTTTTATGTTGGGTTGTACATTTTACTAGATTACAGGGGACTTTGGTAATCTTTCTGCCATTTCACAGCAGCAGTTAAAGTTTTCCTGCTTTTGTGAGGTTTCATGCATAGTCTAATAGCGGAATACGGACTTGAATATCACATGCAACTTCTAAAGATAATTTATCAGTGCACTTAAGATGCATGGGGTCAGAGTTTGAAGGTCTATTCATAGTTTCAGGTAGAGGAAGTGTGTGAAGATGTCTTGATTATGCTATTTCAGGCATGGGTTTGTCATTATTTCACACTGACCTTCCAGGTGACAAATGTCTTAATCTGTTTCTTTAGCGTGAGTGCATCTCCATCCATGTTGGTCAAGCTGGGGTCCAGATTGGTAATGCCTGTTGGGAGCTGTATTGCCTGGAACATGGCATTCAGCCAGATGGGCAAATGCCCAGTGACAAGACAATTGGAGGAGGCGATGACTCCTTCAACACTTTCTTCAGTGAAACTGGAGCTGGAAAACATGTCCCGAGAGCCGTGTTTGTGGATCTGGAACCAACAGTGATTGGTAAAATTCCATTTTAAGTTACACCTTGATAGTTATGTCATCTTCAGTATTTCTTCTGTATGTATGTATAAATACATATTGTGTCTTCTCCAGATGAAGTGCGTACAGGAACGTACAGACAACTTTTTCACCCAGAACAACTTATCACTGGCAAAGAAGATGCCGCCAATAACTATGCTCGTGGGCATTACACTATTGGGAAGGAAATCATTGACCTTGTTTTGGACAGGATTCGTAAACTGGTGAGTATCATTTGGGTTATTACTTATGGGGTACAAATGTTGTGAAATTAAGAATGTAACTAAATGTTTTTTCCCCACAGGCTGACCAGTGCACAGGTCTCCAGGGCTTCCTTGTCTTCCACAGCTTTGGTGGTGGTACTGGGTCTGGTTTCACTTCCTTGTTGATGGAACGCCTCTCTGTTGACTATGGAAAAAAATCTAAGCTGGAATTCTCCATCTACCCCGCTCCCCAAGTGTCCACAGCTGTTGTTGAGCCTTATAATTCTATCCTGACCACTCACACCACACTTGAGCACTCAGACTGTGCCTTCATGGTAGACAATGAAGCTATCTATGACATCTGCCGCAGGAACCTTGACATTGAGCGCCCCACCTACACCAATCTAAACAGACTAATTAGTCAGATTGTATCATCCATCACAGCTTCTCTGCGCTTTGATGGGGCTTTGAATGTTGATCTGACCGAGTTCCAGACCAACTTGGTGCCTTACCCACGTATCCATTTTCCCCTGGCCACATATGCACCTGTCATCTCAGCTGAGAAAGCTTACCATGAGCAGTTAACTGTGGCAGAGATCACCAATGCTTGCTTTGAGCCAGCCAACCAGATGGTCAAATGTGACCCTCGCCATGGCAAATATATGGCCTGCTGCTTACTGTATCGTGGTGATGTTGTGCCTAAAGATGTCAATGCAGCAATTGCCACTATCAAAACAAAGCGCTCCATCCAGTTTGTGGACTGGTGCCCTACTGGTTTCAAGGTAGGCATTAACTACCAGCCACCAACTGTGGTACCTGGAGGCGATTTGGCCAAGGTCCAGAGGGCTGTGTGTATGCTGAGCAATACCACTGCTGTTGCAGAGGCTTGGGCCCGCCTGGACCACAAATTTGACTTGATGTATGCTAAACGGGCCTTTGTCCATTGGTATGTTGGTGAGGGAATGGAAGAAGGGGAGTTTTCAGAGGCACGTGAAGATATGGCTGCCCTTGAAAAAGATTATGAGGAGGTGGGGGCTGACAGCATAGAAGGAGAGGAAGAAGGTGAAGAGTATTAGACCAAAGTGGTGCAATACCAGCATGACCTGATTCTTAACTTTACCACTTACTGTTTTATTTTATTTCAGCTTTTGGACTCTGTGGTAGTGATTAGTGTGACCTTTTAGCATTGCTGACTTACTGTGTGTTCATCTTGATTTTACAACTCCATTTTCAGTTTTAATTTCATGTTTGAGGGTTTAGAAGGAAGTCCACAGGGTATCCGTGCAGTTAACGAGTAGTTTTAAAAGGAGACTGATGTCTGAAGGATGTTGTCATCTTGAATGAGCACCACTTGTAGTAACGGGCTGAACTGAAAGTCGTTTCACAATAATTCCATACTGTCTAATTCACATTTCTCTTTCTAACACCACTGTACATGTCAATGTTTTTTACTTGTCAACTCAGTGTTATCTGTCCTGTTTTGCAATAAATGTAAACCTTATTTAACAGCAGTGTCAATGTTTCCCATTTCTTACTTTATGTAGACAGTGGCACTTAATATTGTTGCCACTTATCAAATGTTCTAGTTTGTGGTAAAATTCCTCTTAAAAACTGAGTGAACTTTGATTCTTGGTTTCTGTTGTGTATTTACAGGTTATTCCTATCGTTTCATAGGGCCCTTGTGTGTTGGGCCACATATCCCACTTAATTTTAAAATTGCTACTTTTAAACTGGATGGAGAAGTTACTAAAACAGGGAAGATGCATTTGATTTTTAAACATGACCTTGCGTCATCTGACCTCTGTTTTAATATTGGAAGATCACTAAATTTGTAAAACTAGGTAATGTGGGATAGTCCCTTGCAAATACTTGGGTGAAGGATGACAGTTCCTTTTGAAAATGTACAGTAAGGGAAGCCTTGAGTAATTAAAGAATGGCACTGTTTCACGGTTCATGAGTTTCATTTCTCATCAGTTTGACAGCACTGGTGTTTCTACATTTTTCCTTTGCCTGTTTTTGTGTGCAATATTCTATTTAACTGGTATGCATGAAGGAACCCTAACAAGACCTGCCTTCTTCCATAAATATGGTTCTTTATTACCATGACACAAACACATTTTAAAATGGGTTGGTTAGTGGATAGGTACTTAGTGCAACCTTTAACATGTAGTTTTCCTTCCATTCTCCAAATACATCTTGCTAGTTTTTACCACTTTCAGCTATTAATTATATTATACTCCAAGACAAAAAATACGTGGAAGAATTCATTTAACTTCCCAGAGGACTAGCATGCAGAGTAAGGGAAACACATGTAAGATTCCTTAATAACCAGTACAGAGGCATGTTTACTGGTGTATGTGGGGCACACACAGTAAATGGGTAAAGCCCTTAATGGTTGGCAATGTATTATAGATGTTCATCAGGGAATGTGGTCATACAGCTGCCTGGTAGCAACGTTTAGCATGGATAAGAAGCATTCCACAATTTCTTCGAGGAGACTGTCTGTAGTCAGACTACATTGTAAGATGTTGCCAAGTTTCTGTCATTAACTTTGGATATAACCCATAACAATTTTACATAGATGAAAACTGTCTATGACCAGCAGTGGGGCTCATTTATGTTGTTTAAAGTGGTTTTCCCTTACCACACCCCTAGAATAGATGTGTGAACCACTGTCTGCATGTTTTATCTGCTGGTGGTCAACAGCTTGACTTGTCTGAAGTACAGATGATGCCAATCTCCAGTGGTCCAGGCAAAATCAACAAAGGTGAGTGGGCAATTGCAATTGATACAAGGTTTACTGTCTAAGGGTTGTTCCAGCCTTGTTCCCTATTCTTGCTGGGATGGACTCCTGCTTCCCTGAAAGCTAGCTTCGGCCATAGTAGGTTTAATAAAATTAGTAGATTACCTTTGACCAATGGAGGAACAGAATGTGTTGACAGAATGCCCACTGCATAATCGGCTCTCTGTGATGGTGTTTCTCAAGGCTTTCCAGACCCTTTGCAGTAGATGTGACAGTCTTCAGGAAGTCTCCAGTAATGTATTACTCCAAAGCTATTCTGTCATGTTTTAACAGATTGGCCCACTAGACATACAAGCAAAAATTAAACTCCCTGGTGCTTTTGTATGACTCAAATGTGTTTAGGGCTTTCTGTTTAGTGTGGTTAAACTACAGCCATCCACTGGTCACTGCTTTTTTATTTTGGTTAAAACATGGGGATTCTCAAATTTAGTCCTGGGGTATCACAGAGCATGCAAACTTTCATTCTAGTCAGTTTTGCAAATCAATTTGTATCTCATTCTGCATTTAGATAAATATGGTGGTGTGATATTCAGAAGAAATTCAGAAATGTGTAATTTTGCTCTAGCTGTAAATATGTTAACTTTATCATATTATAATTTGACCTTTCTAAGTACTACTCAATCCCTTAATTGTATCCAAATGCTGAGAATTGGTGATGGAACAGTGGAGAGACTGGTGAAAATGATAGAGAATGCTAAAGGGAAGTTGCTACTTTGTCTTTCACGTGTGTGTAGATCAGTAAAAAAAGACTGAAATCTAAGTTTAAATAAACTAGCATGCAGCAATGGTACTCCAAAACTGAAGTTGTGAACCCATTGCTCCAAAACTGAAGTTGTGAACCAATGACATGATGTATACTGCCATCTAGTGGTAATTGGAAGCATAACAGGTATGCAAACTTGCATACTGAAAGGGGGGGCTATTGCATCTGGGTGCAGTGAAGTTTTGTCTTAGTATATCCGTGTTAGTCCTTTGCACTTTACCCATTTTTTTCTTGTCAGGGTTTTGATTGAATTAAACCCCAGCCCAGTATCAAGAAGTATAAGGTAGTCACCAAACAAATGAAATGTTCATCTCATTGCAAGGCAAGGCACAGTCCTGCTCCTTCATTTCAGGCAGATTTTTGGAAGCAAATTCACTTGTTTTTAGAAAATGGGGAAATTTTGGTCCCAGGATAGGAATTCTTGCCAACATTCTACATAGAAGACATCCTTGTCTTTAATGAAAATGTATACAGAAAGAAGACCTTGTACATAATGTGATATTCACTGTTCCACTGTATTGAGTGTCATTGTTTATACTTTACCTCAAATTTGACTTTATGCATCGAGTCTGTGTTTGAGTTGCCCTGCCTTAGTGTTCTATTAAGGAGCGGCCTTCTCCTTGGCACTTTGGGGTGCATTCATCTAGGCTGCATTTATGTCAGTCTGCTCATCATTATCTCTGGCATGCTTATCTGCACATTCTCAACAAGCAATCTGATCTGTTCGATTTGCAGTACAGACATTGGAGAATCACTGCAGATGGACAGAAGGTGCATATGCTACTAAACTTTATTGCACAGTCTGCATTAATCTTGTTAGCGAGACTTCCGCAAGCTGCTCTGGGGCCTTCTCTTTTATGAAAAATCTATATGGAGATTAAAAATCTAAGCGGACAATCTGCTGACATACTGGCAAAGTTAAATATAAATGGAAGTATAATTTGAAATTATTGATTTTCTTGGGCAACTGCGGTCTTTGAGATGAGCATGGAAAATGAAATAGTGACCATGGAGATCTCAAAGTTTTGATACATGTGGGAGAAGCTTTTCAAGAATCTGGTGTGGCACAAAAGTATCCCAACAAAAAGTGTGGAGGATATGACAAATTTAGGAAAGGATCTCAACTGACAAACTGGAGTCTTAGTAGGATAGTTTGTCAGAGTTTCGGCTTGTAAAAATGGTAGATCAATGTATTAAGGAGTAATCTGAAAGCACTGACTTGATACTGTTAGGTGATTTACTAGATATGGGAATCTGTTGGGGTGGAGTGAATTCTTGTGATATGTCCTGACTACTGGAAAAAGATATGTAGGCTGACATATGATGGCTGGAGAGAAATCGTAACAGAATGTTTCATGCTTGAGAGAGCTTTGTGGACTGATCAAAGACCTACAATATGTGTGGAGTATGTGAAAGTGTTGTTGGTTGGGGATAGATCACTTCAGATAGTCCAGCTGGCTGGACGATGTTGTACTGTATAATAGATTTTGATAAATATAGGACAGATCTTGGCAGACATCCTAGTGGCTTGCATGTGAAGTATGTTCAAGTTTAGTTAGATGGAGAGAGATCAAAGCAGTTAAGCCAGAAGCTTAACAAAAACTGTCACATTTGACACATGTGTGAGCAGATCCTTTGGGGGTCCATGCATAGAATCTGTAAGAAGTTGGCAAGCTTTAGGCAGATCTCGATAACAGTTTAGCAACCTGTGAGAGAAGTATCTCACATTTGTTGGAGAAAGATCACGTCAGACAGTCTAGAGGCCTGTTTCAAATGTATGATACAATCTGTAGCATTTAGGACAAATCGTAGAAGATCTAGATGAACACTGCATGTGAAGTTAATATGTATATGGCTGTTTGGGGAATGATCCAAGCAGGTGGCCCTGAGGCCTTCAGTGCCAGATATGGGACAGATTTTGACAGAGATGGGATGCATGCTGTATTTTAGAAACTGCAGCATGAGTATATGGAAGTTTTATATTTTTAGAGAGACTGGTTGGAGAGTAGAAAATGTTGTCAGTTGTGCACAAATCAGCAATCATTTCACAGTGTCCAGTCCACAGTGTTCACATGACAGGACCTCAAAGGCATTACAGCTTTCTGAAGATATATTAAACTGAAATGACAGATGGAAACATGAGTTATGATCTGAAAACTAAACAACATAAGAGGATATATGTGTGTATTTCAGTCCTGTGATTTCACTACCTATTTCTAGCATTCCCTTATTTTTGCTATTTCACATATCACTGCCTACTAGTGTTTCTGACAGATATTAAGTGAACCCACACCTAGCCCCCTAGTTTTAGGACTGTGCTTCTTGGTGACCAGTTATGTTGTGTTTAGTCCCACCCTGTTAAAAAACAAGATCTTCCAAAAATTCTCCTTGCTGCCTTCAGAGTATGTGGGAAGTCAAACTATAGCACCTGAGTGCAGCTTTCACACAGCAGCTCAAACGGAGAGCGAGGTCATGAAACTGAAATATAAAACTTTTGAGGTGGGGGAGCAGCTATCTGTGTATATATTTTAAATAATAAGGGGTATTTAAAATAAGATATTTGTAATGCACAAGTGGGCTGCAGGCTGCAGTGGCTGAGTTCTTAATTAGAAGGAGCCAAGAAAACTCAATGGAAAAGAGCACTTCTGTCAATAATAAATCAATACATGGACAAAATCAATCACATCTTTGGCCAGCTAACCAAGCTAAGACCACATCTGTCTCAAGTGTGTCGAAAAGAGGCTTTCTTGAATTGTCATTTGCATGATTAAAGATTTAATAGATGACTGTAGCAGCAAGTGGAATGGGGGTGAAGTGATAGCTGCTTAGGAAGAACCTTATGGCAGGTCATGATCCTCTGAAGGAGGCCTTCCTCAAAGGTCAGGGTGCAGGTTGGAAATTGTTTATCAACAGATTAATCCAAGAAAAGCTGTTTATAAGTCAAAGTGTGTTATAGGAGACGAGCTAGGGTGTGTACCGGCACGTGCGTGAGACTGTCTTTGGAGGTCATCCAGGAGTGCAGAGGTGATGTGGAGTATGTGATGATTTGTCAACATAACCCTGAAGATGAACATGATGGAGTGTCACTGAGCTGGGTTGTTTGTGGCTATAGATGGAGGTGGTCCATAGTAAATCCATCCATCCATTATCAAGCCTGTTTGATAAACAAACAAATAAATAAGAGTTTATAATACACTTGTGAGGCCTCATCTAGAGCACTGTATGCAGTAATGGTCTCCAGGCTACAAAAAAGACATAGCAGTACTTGAACAGGTCCAGAGAAAAGTGACTAGGCTGATTCCAGGGCTACAGGGGATGAATTATGAAGAAAGATTAAAAGAGCTGAACCTTTACTGTTTAAGCAAAAGAAGATTAAGAGGTGACATGACTGATGTGTTTAAAATTGTGAAGAGAATCAGTCCAGTGGATCGAGACTGTTATTTTGAAATGAGTCCATCAAGACCAAGGGGACACAGTTAGAAACTTGTTAAGGGTAAATTTCACACAAACATTAGGAAGTTTTTCTTCACACAGAGAATCATAGACTCTTGGAATAAGCTACCAAGTAGTGTGGTAGACAATAGGATTTAAGGGATTTTCAAAAATTGACTTGATGTTTTTTTAGAAGAATTAAGTGGATAGGGGTTGAATGGCCTATTCTGTCTATACTGTTAAAAAAGAGAGTTAAATAAGATACATAAGAGTTGTGGCGGGAGGCAGCATAAGGGATAAAGAAGAAGTTAATTGTGGATGGGACGCCAGTCAATTATAGGGTACACTTATTCAGGCTTCAGCACTCACAAGGGAGCAAATCATAATTAACTTAATGGCTATGTTGTTACTTTCTTGTATATGAAGTGTAGGGACAGTATTGTAATCGTCCAAAGATCTGATGTTGAGATTTTGATGAATCTTGACGTTTTAGACCTCCCTGACTTTCGCGTATACGAAGTATAGAGAAAGTATTGGAATCCTCCAAAAATTCCATTTCGAGATTTTGATGAATCTCAGCATTTTAGATGTCCCTAAGTCCGAAAATACCATTTTTGAAATTATGTTTATATGTCTGTCAGTGTGAGTGTGTGTGTGTATGTACTGTAAATACGATAACTTGAGTATACTTTCATTTAGGTCAACCAAATTTTGTATACAATTATTAGATATAACACGTAGATTTCTATCAACTTTTGGGCTATTTCTGTTAACCGGAAGTGGTTCTTTACCTTTTAATCATGCAGCTGCAGAGTCCAATTTATTCAACTTTACTTTTATAATAATTGTTCAATATATTATTAATTTGATTTGATTTGTTGTTGATGGTTCTTTAATCTACATAATATAAAAATATAATCATTGTCTTGTGGTTTACTCCTCAAATATCCATCTCCATATCTGAGTATATGAGAAAATCTAGGGGAGACCACTTCCAATTTTTAGGATGTGAGATGGAACCCTTTAGGGGAAAATGCAAATGTGTTAGTGTGAATTAACAGCAGAGGGGGCATGGTGGTCTTAGTTTTTGATTATGATTCTGAGTACATTGCAGTGTGTTGGGGTTACAGATGTGTGCTTAGAAGCTAGTTACGGCAACACAGCCTGAAGATTATTACTATAGAAGGCATAGGAGGGATCCATAACATAGGGGAGGTGCCATACAAGTGATTTACAATTCTAGCTATTTGTTTTTTATGGAGACTGTGAAGTCTCGCATGCAAACTCAAGACTCATTTGGGTCAGAAGGGTAGCCAATGGAATTTGAGGGGCTGATGTGAGAGCTCTCAATTGTCAAATGAGGGTGTTCACTCTGAGCAGCTGGAGGATGACACATCTAATTCAATTCATTTTATTCTTATGTATTACACTTCACAATGACAATGGACAGAAAGTTTTTACGCAGATTTATAAATACAAACCAACAGCAAGAAATGTACCTAACTGCATAGATTTACTAAGCACTTATCTATTTATTTAAACAGCAACAGAAAGAGTCATTATGTTTGAATAAAATAAACAGAAGTCATGTTAACAGAAGTTGACACATGAAGATTTACACACAAAGAGCTGTAGATCCCTCTTAGCTGCATTAACCCATCCATTTTCTAAAATGCATATCTAGTTCAGAGTTATGGGAGCTGGGCCCTGCCATGGAAGTACTGGGTTCATAGTGGGAATGTGATGCTAGGCTATTGCAGGACAAACTCATACAAATGAACATTACTCACTCTGGACCAGTTTAGAGTTCCTATTAAGCCTGGCATACACATCTTTGGGGAATAAAGAGGAGAACTGATACCAGTTAATTCAGTGCTCTGTGGACTTTGACCAGATGGTGTGCTCTGTGGAGTTCTCTGGTGTGTGGCCATGTGGGTTGTAGAGGTATTCTGTAATGTAGCCATATTAAACTCTCTTGGACTCCCTGGGGTTTGACTGATATGTATCTTCTATTGAGCTTCTTTAGGTGTAGCTTTGCTTGGCTCAGCTGGGCAGTCCATCATGGGAATTTAACTGTGCACATAAACATGCTTAAGCCATTAGAATCAGCTTGATATGATCTGGGTGATCTGGATTGACTTTACTTATATGTTTAAGGTGTGATTATACTGGATTCTGTTAAGTTGTATGAAGTGTGTCTGATTATATTAGGCTATTGTGCTATGATAAATGTGACTGTAATAGTAGCATTGTCTCATGTGGAGAGTACAGTGAAATTCAGGATTTTGCTTAGACCTTTGAGATTTGTCTGCACTTACCTTTGATGTGCTCTCTGGAGTCTGAGTCTACTGGACTGTGGTGGACTTGGGGAGTTCCCCTGCAGTCTGGCTATACTAGACTACGATGGGCCTTTCAAGGTCTGACTGTACTTGGCTATGATGGGCTTGGTGACTATCTTGAACTCTGATAAATACCTAAAAGTCTGACTATATCGAACTGTGATAGGCTCTCTAACGTCTGAGTATCCTCAGCTGTTATAGGAACTGTGAAGTGTGACTATACAGGATTGTATTGAGCTCTCTGAAAGGGGGTCCACATTATTCTCGGATGTACCTCATGGAAGTCCAACTATGGTGGATTACAAATGGCTCTATATGGTCTCAATATTTCACACTCTTATAGATTGTGTGGAATCTGATAATACTGGACTCCAATCGGCTCTTTCTAGTCTAACCACACTAGACCCTTTGGGGTGGAGCTCTGTGAGATCTGACTCTTACGGATTTCTTGCAGTCAGACTATATTGTCTTGTGATGGGCTCTCTGAGGTCTGACTGTCTTGTGATAACAACTGTGATGTGATTCTACTGAGCCCTGTGAAGTATGCCTGCACTGACCTTTGATGAAATCTTTAGAGTATGGCTATACTGGATTGTGATGGGCCTTCCAAGGACTGACTGTACTTGACTGTATTGGGTGAGTTCTGACTATCCTGAACTCTGATATACTCTCCAAAGTCTGACTATAATGAACTTTTAATGGAGCTCTCTGAAGGGTGGTCATACACTGCTCTTTGTTGAACCCCACAAAGGTCTGGCTGTAGTGGACTATAATGGGCTCTGTGAGGTGTTAGTATTTCCCACTCTATCGAATGTCTGGAGTGACAATTGTGACAATATTGGACCCCGTTATGTCCCTCTGTGCTGTAAATAGGCCAAGTTCTGGTGCTGAAGAGTTTAACCATACAGGATTTTGATGATCTTTCCTAGGATCAACCACACTAAATCATCCTAGAATCCATGTGTGTGTGTGATAAGGTCAAACCCTTATAAGCTCACTATGGCATGTTCATATTAAACTCCAGAAGAAGAAGAAGAAGAACAACAACAACATTTATTTATATAGCACATTTTCATACAAAAAGTAGCTCAAAGTGCTTTACATAATGAAGAATAGAAAAATAAAAGACACAGTAAGAAAATAAAATAAGTCAATATTAATTAACATAGAATAAGAGTAAGGTCCAATGGCCAGGGTGGACAGAAAAAACAAAAAAAAACTCCAGACGTAGAAAAAAATAAAATCTGTAGGGATTCCAGACCATGAGACTGCCCAGTCCCCTCTGGGCATTCTACCTAACATTAGTCAAACAGTCCTCTTTGGATTTAGGGTTCTCACGGAAGGACTTGATGATGATGGTCACGTAGACTTCTGGCTTTCAGTCCATCAATGTTGGTGCATCATGATGCTTTGAGTAGGTGGTGGTGGTGCAGGCCACCACCACCACAAAGAAAAGAAAGAAACAGAAGAGAGAGTTGGGATCAGTACGGATTTTAGAGCCACCATGAATAGTTATTATGATTAATTGAACCTACAGAGTATCAGGATTAAGTTAAAGTGAAGTTAGAAAAAGGCCATGTTAAAGTAATGTGTTTTCAGCAGTGTTTTAAAGTGCTCTACTGTATTAGCCTGACAAATTCCTATTGGCAGGCTATTCCAGATTTTAGGTGCATAGCAGCAGAAGGCTGCCTCACCACTTCTTATCTGTTGACAAGGCCAGACCTAAGTAAGGATTCTAGGGTATGGCCATATTAGATTCCAGTATGCTGTCTCTGCTGTGATCAGGCCAGACAGTGCTGGGCTTCTGAGTTATGCTGAATTCATGTCTGTCTGCATTGTTGCTAAGCACCTTACCCCTCTGCTGTCAGGGAATGAAACCTGATCACAGCCTTATGTGACCTGTCTTATCGGAAGAGCCAGCTGGGACGCTGCTGCGGAAGGTAATTTTCCATTAGTGCTTGAAGAGAAATGTGGATCTGTCCAGAGTAGCAGCTTTATTAGATTTTTTATTATACTAATGTACCAGAAATTCATTAGAGAGAAGCCCAGACACAGACACTGCCAGAGCGAGACTGCAGGAAGTGGCTGGAGTAAAGATGGATCTTTACAATGACATTCAAGGCACAGAGTGCGTGTCTGAGTACGGGCATATAAGCATGTGAATACCTTTGTTTTTGAGGATGTTGGTATCGGTGTCTCACTTTATTTTGTGTGTGTCCATGCCTGAGAATATTTGAGAAGAGTTTTTGTGGACTTGGCCATGCTAAGCTTGTCGTTCATAAAAACATAAGAAATACAGGCAAGGTGCAGAAGTGTCTTGGGTGCTATTTCTATGTCATTTACACCTAATTCACAATATTAGAGAGCTCAAACGAGGTTATGATTAACCATCTGAGGCACACTGCATCAAGTGAGTGAAGTGCCTGGCACGGCTCCCAGTCTGGTGGCCACATCTAATGGACTGCCCTGGGTCCCTAATGCACCACCTGTTCTTATTGCAGCATGAATTGTTAATCCACTCGACAGCATTGCAGATGGCTGACTAGCTCGTCTCTAGAGATCTCTTAAGGGTGGTGGCAATTCTGGTTCTTTCTTTCTTTCTTTCTTTCTTTCTTTCTTTCTTTCTTTCAATCTTATAATCCCTTCCTTCCTCCATCAGTTTACTCAATCAATCAATTGATTTTCTTGTTGCATACTCTCACTCCTTTGCTCTTTCTCTTATTTTTCATTTTCCTTGTATATTTACTACTCTTTTCTTGTTTCACCTTACTCCTCCTTTGTATTTGATTCTCATCTTTTATTTGCCATTTCCTTTACTTCCTTTTCCTGTTCTCAGCTGATGTATAAAGTACTTTGTGACCGTTATATTAATCATGCTGTAGTGCACAGTACAGTATTGTCAATTAGAAATTTAAATTAAAACAGAATAGCAAGAATTAACTGGGTAACATCTAGTCATCTGATTTTTGATCCTATTATTGATTGTATAGTTAAGCAAGCAATCAGAGTCTAACCCTCTGGTGCAGCATGTGAGATGGGAACCAACCCCAGATGGCCAATTTATTGTCACCCATTAACCTAACATGAACATCTTTAGTTTGTGGACATAAGGATGTAAATGTAGATCTCTGAAGCCATAATGCATTATCACTAACCAGTGAGCTGCCATGCTTCCCAAAGTGTAAAACTGATTCATCCTGCCATTTCCTTTTTGCATTAAAAGGTTACAAATAGCTGGAGTACATAATAAGTGCTTTAGTAATAAGAGACTAACCGAACCTGGACACACACGCCTACTTGTGTAGGCTCAGGCAATCTAACCTTCACAACTTAGAGATGTGAAAATAAACTAGAATAGACAGTGCAAAACTGAACAGATATGGAGAGAATTTGTAAACGTCACACAGAAAGGGGTTGGTATGGGAACTGAATTGAGGTCCCTGAAGCTAACAGTAGTAACAACAACATCTCACTGCCCAGAAATTAGAGTAAATGCAAAAAAAAAAACAAGTATTGGAAAGCTGCTGAGATTGAGAATAGTTACAAACACTGATATCCTATCTTCTGTGTGCTTTGTTTTTAAACTATGTGGTTGTGCTGGACTGGCTCCTCTGTCAGTAATGAAAACTGGCACCCAAGATGGGTAGAATGTATCTAAACTTAGATCTGCTTTTCTTTGATATAAACCATGAAGAAAACTATGCTATGGAGTCACAGATAATAGTAGTGACTATCATTCACTATGTAAAATGAGAACTGATTTGCTGATTCCCAATCACCGCTCTATTCTTGTTTCTATTCAATCTTCTTCTCCATTTTGCTGTGTATTTACCATCCAATCACAATGTTTCCGATTGGTCTTATTTTTCCATTCCTTCCATTTTCTTGTGTCTTTCCCCACCTCTCATTTTCCTTCAATTCTCTATTCTCTTTAATCTTCCTCTTTCTCACTGCATCGCCTGAACCCTTTAATTCCCTTACTCCCCTGTCTCCCTGTTTTCATTTCCTTCTTCCATTCTATGTTCTTTCACTTTACCTTCTCCACCATCATTTTTCTCCACTTTTCCCTACTCCCTCTGCCCTCACTTCTTTATAACATTCAAATTGTGCTTGTAAGCTCTTAGACCAGCTGTTCAACCCTTTATTTTATTCACCACTGATTATGCACGGTCAAGTATGCACTCTTAACTGTCTTCTGACTATTGATTTGCTCCAACATGCATGCATTTCATTTCCCTGTTTTTGTAGGCTCTTTCTAAATGTTTATTACTTTGTAGTGTATATATTTGGATTACATTGGTTTCTTTCAACTGTATTCTTGTTTGCTGTACAAAGTGTCTACTGATGGTGTGCTTTGAAAAATGCTATAATAAAGAAAAGTCAGTTGATTGGATAAAGAAAATGGTGGCTTCCCAGAAACAATGCCAGATCAACATATTCAGTAATTAGATTTGCATGTCCGCTATGTTCCTTAAGACTAGTAAATGGTCAAGGTTCAGGTTTGTAAAACAAAAAATAAATGATAACAGAACACTTACATTTCCTCAATGACACATGCCTCAGCTGAACATTCAACTGACTTTGATAAGGAGCTGAATCATTGGTGTTTGTGAGGTAAGTTGGTCAGTCCAGAGTATTGTGGAATGATGGTGGGATATTGTTACCAATAATGGGAATAGAAGGACCTGCAAAATCATCAGTAAGGATCTAGGAAGCCTTGAGGAAAAATACCACAAGAGGACTACTGGACCATGCAACAGCCTATCGCAGTGCTTACCAACTTTTAAAGAGATGGGGATCACTGGGAAAAAGTCTGCTGATGCTGAACTTTCCTCACAATGCCACTGACTGTGTGTAGTCTGGTTTTGTGGTCAAAAATCCTGAATGCCCATGGACTAGTACCAGATAATCTCCAGCAGCACATTCAGGTATTTCGATGATAACATCAACATTCGTAAAAGGATACAATGTGTACAGTGCATTCACCTAGACAACATGTATGAACATTAGGCTGCCAGAACAGCAGGTGTCAACACTTATGACAGCCAATCACCTATGCTATTGCTGAGGCAGGTTCATTACATGACAATAAATCAAGCAGTGTTATTGCAGACATATCTTTATCCAAAAGAAAACTTCCAGTTCACACATGGCTACCATCACCAACAACTGATTCTAAGATATCAAAAGCCTTACATGACTAGATGTATCCCCTGACCAGAGTGATACAGCACATGTAGTCCATTCTGAATTGGCAGCTACGGTGTAGTGGACATCCCCCAAGGACCTTTGTTTGTCTATATGAAATCTTGAATGATGTTTGGAGGAGTCACAGGACACCATTGGATATCTGTGTAAACCCATTCTTTGACAAAGCTTCCACTGGTATCATTAATAACCCATGTGTGGCCCTTATATGGACAGACAAATAATTCTTTTCTTCTGGTTTTGGTTTCTAAAAATCATCATGAGGATCTAAGGCCAGGCAGGGAGTGTCTACACATGCACACTGGTCTGCTAGTTCAGCATTGTAAGTGTTTTTCCTAATAATATCTTAAATTTTACTTTCTTATTTAAATTGGTAAGTTCTTTAATATCATTTGTTAATTTGGAAAAGCTCTTCTTTCTGATGACGAAGGGTAACTTAAGAAGAAGTGTATCTATGTCAGTGCCACCCATCTCACATTGACCACGTAGGCTTTGCTCCCAAGGCTTCCAGCTCTTTCTGGCAAGATAGTTGTCACCAGGTCTATGTTTGGTGTACATGGAATACTAAGGTGAGGCAAAGAGGTGCAGTGTTGCCTCATAGTTTACTGCCCTGGGTTTGAATTCCACACTTGGTTGTTTCACGTGTGGAGTTTTCACATTGTGTTGGTTTCCCTCAAGGTACTGAGTCCAATTTCCATATGTGCTCTTTGTCTGTGTGAAATGTGCATGTTCTTTTGGTGTCTGCATGGGTTTTCCTCCCAGTAGTTTGTTTTTTCTTCCACATCTCCAAAGAAATGCATATTAGGTTAGTTGATAACTATGCATGAGTGGGACCTGCGATGGAGTGGTGCCATAAGCAGAACTGCTC
This sequence comes from Polypterus senegalus, assembly GCF_016835505.1. NCBI lineage: Eukaryota > Metazoa > Chordata > Cladistia > Polypteriformes > Polypteridae > Polypterus > Polypterus senegalus. The sequence goes on from NC_053156.1 coordinate 62,757,629, forward strand.
CCTAGGGGCCTTGCACCTGATGCTAATGATATTGGTTTAAGCCTCCATGATCCTGAACTGGATTAAGAGAATTTGAGAATATTGTGCTCAGTGATGACATACTAATCCAATTCATCTTCTGTTTTTATGGCCTCATAGCACTTTTATGTATTGCATTGCTTGAATTTCAGTAATTCAATGGCATGGGCAGCACTGTGGCTAAAAATGGTATCTCATGAGACCAAACACCACAGCCTGGACTTTGTTTCTGTGGAGTTTGCATGTTTCATCTGTGTCTGTATGGTTTTTCCTTTGATTTCCTCCAACATCCCAAAGATTTGCAACTGAGGTTATCTGGTCCAGTCTGGTATGTGCAGGGCCATCTTAACAGCATTATAGACCCCCAGTCAAAGCAGTGCAGTGGGGCCGCTACCAACACAACTACTCAGCAAGTCACAACATACAGAGATTAGCATGGGCCCTATGCTCGTGGGGCACCCGGGGCAACTGCCCACAGTGCCCATGTGTTAAGACGGCCCTGGCTATGTGTCCTCTGAACGACTAGCTCCCTACCCTGCATGGTTGTTTTTTGTCTTCTGCCTAATGCCACCAAAATTGGTTTCATCCACCTGTGACCCTGAATTGAATTAATCAGGTTACATAATAATTGGATAAACTAATGTGCTTCTAAGTTTACTTTGCTTTCTTTCGTTTGATTTTTGTCTTCCTCCCTGTTATTCCCATGCATCACATTTTCCTTTCTTTTTACCTTTACATATACTTTTCTTCCTCTTTCTCTTTCCTTTCATTCCCCATCTCTCATTTTTCTTGGACACTTCCCCACCTATTCCTTGTTGTCCTCACTTGTTCCCACTCTGTTGATTCCTCCAGCTCTGTTATTCCCCACTGGGCTGAGATGCCCAGATGATCCTGCAGGCACATTTTTACAGTGTAATACATCAGACTCTTTATTTTTAAATGATTGATTTTTAAAGTCATTAATAATTCACAGGACCATGCATCATAATGATTTTTACTGGGGTTACGGTCAGCAGGAAGCTATCTAGGCAGCTTATGCAGGGCTGGAAACTGGCCATAAATGAGACATCGTTCTATCACAAGGCACATTCACAGACAAACTCACACTGGGACAATTTAGATACATCAGTCAAGTTATCTTGACAGCCTGTCTTTAGACAACTAACTTGGATGGCTTTTCATATAACCTTTTTTTTTTACTTCAAATTAGATAGTTGATTTAGGCTGCACTTTTAATTTATCCAGTCAGCAGGTCCTGCCAACTGCGGCTGTGTCAAGTGACGGTGACTCCTGATCGGCTTGCTTTTCACCAGAAGATGTACACCTATCAGATGTCTATGCAGCAGCTTCATGTCCTGAGCTGCCCACAGTACCCTTGATCTGTGTGTATGTGTTGAGCTGAGCAACGTTTTTTGCATTCCCAGCAGCCCAAGTGACCAGTTCCAGTAAACAGGACAGTGTTACACATTTGTCTTTTTCACAGCAAACTTCCAGATTCTTGCTGCTGCCCTTCAGGGTCACTCGCAGTTGTCAGCCAACTTGACAAACCACTCTGAACCTTCCACCTGCATCCCGCTCTTTGGGATGTGTCATAAGACATGTGGTCATCTCAAGTGACAGTCCTCAGATAGTAGACCTTCCTGTCTGGAAAGTCTCAGAGACCAAAGCCCAGTTTCAGGGCTAAGAAAGTAGACAATGATCTGTTTTCTGTTTCTGATTTTTATTGATGATTTTCCCTTATCCCAGTATTTTCCCACTTAATAACTTGGCAGCTCCTCTTCAAGTCTGTTTGCACTTTTACATCAGGGGGCTTGCTTGTTTATTTTACTGAATCAGTGCATAATTTCATACTGATGTAACCCTTAGTACACACATTACTACATCATCCAGGAAATTTAAGAAAATGAGGGTGCTCCCTCACATTGCAAGGTGCAGAGAAGTTACCTCATGGAGTTATTTTGAGCAGAACTGGCGACTGAATGCTTAGGTTTATAGGTTTATTATAGTCATGCTTACAGAACAGATTCTGACTTTAATGTGCTAATCATCTTGTAACACAACACATCACCATAAATAGTGAGTAAAACTACCTTGTTTCTAAACTTCTGTCTTCCTTATTTAAAAAAATCTCAGAACACAGGTTACACCTACACCTTCCATTATCAGACACATTATTTCACAGGCTACTCAAGACTCTTCATTTGTAGCTTTTATCCATCCATTCACTTCTTACTTTTTCTCTAAAGTTTAGGGTCACAGGGAGCTGGAACTTTTCTCAACAGTTCTTGACACATGGTAGGAATAAACTCTAGAATGAGCACCAGTCCAACACACTGTTGCTGGTTTAAAGTTGCCAAACAACCTAACACACAGAGAAATACTCAGTTGGGGTTTGGGAAAAAAATTCGGGTGAGACAGAAAGAGAGAGACAATGCAAACTCCACAAAGGAAGTACCCAAACTTGCATTCAGATCCAGAATTCCTTAGAGGCAACAACAATAACCACTGCATCAACTGCTGGTTAATTCAAAATGTCTCACAAGGTTCATTATGAGGATTAGGGAACATGTGCATATAACTCCTGTTCTTAAGTCTCTGCACTGGCTTCCAGTTACATTTAGGTCGGATTTAAATGCCTTCCCTCTAACACGTGGTTCTTTAGATGATCTTGATCACTTTCACTTAACAAAATTTACGACAACACACATTTCTCAGTATACAGTTCAATTTATTTTTTAACTTAATCTAATAAAATGCACCTTCCGCCAAACAGCTCAGCTTACTATGCACTAATTATAAACTCAACAAATACAAATGTTGAAGAAGACATTCAAGTACGTATAGTAAGAATTTCTTTTAATACTAGTAAGTTTCTAGTGGTCTACATGTCCAAGAAATGAGTCCCATCAAGAATTTTTGTTTGTAGATGTGCACATGCCGAGTATAGGTGAATGTCTAACTCATATGCATTTTCTAATGTTTTAATGTGAGATACTTTAGCAAATAATATGAAAAAATGCTAGTGTGATACACAAACTACTCAAAAAAACAAAATAAGTGTTAGCAATAAATAAAGGTCAGTCAGTATCCAACCTTCTATATCCTAACACAGGGTCATGGGGTCTGCTGGAGCCAATCCCAGCCAGCAAGGCAGGAACAAACCTGGGCAAGGCGCACACACACCATGCACAATTTAGGATCGCCAATGCACCAAACCTGCATGTCTTTGGACTGTGGGAGGAAACCAGAATACCCAGAGGAAATCCACACAGACACGGGGTGAACATGCAAACTCCACGCAGGGAGAACCTGGGAAGTGAACCCGGGTCTCCTTACTGCAAGGCAGTAGCACTACCACTACGCCACCGTGCCGCCAAATAAATATAGGTGTTAAATAAAATATGTAATTATTATTATTACTGTCTTATCCCATAATCTTTAACTTCTCCTCTGATTTCTGCTGTGGCGCTTGGTGCTTTACCACAGTCACCAAGCTGCTACTGCTGGCCATGGAATGAGATGTAAAAGTGGTTGTGTACCTCTAGCATCATCAGCAACAGACACAGCACATTACACATTATTTATGGACTGTGTGCTGTAGGTTACTTGAGGTGGTGGGAGAGTTGGTTTCAGCCAGTCAGATTTTGACATTCTACAAGAATATTTTAAACCGTTTTTGCATTTTGTTCCTTTATTGCCAACTGGACCTATTTTCTGTTAGTATGAATATGATTACATTTTAATCAAAGTCTTCACGGCTCTTTATCAACTTTTCACAGATGAGAACAGGCCACTCAGTCCATCAAGCTCATTTGGGTAGCTAATAGCTATGATGTCTCTGAATCTCATTCAGATCCTTTTTCGAAGGTTGTCAGGGTTGCTGCTTAAACTGCATGGCTGAGCACTTTGTTTTAAATTCCCACTAGAGTTTGTGTGAAGAATTTCTTCCTGGCTTCAGTTTTAAATCCGCCTTTAATTTCCACCGGTAACCTCAATTTACTATTTAATTTCACTATTTGATTGAAAGAATGCTGATGGATCAATTTTATTATGGCCATTGAGGATTTTTAAAGCCTTCCACGAAGACTTTTCTGCTCAACAATAAAGAGGCTTGTTTTCCTTTTTGTCCTGAGATGTGCCAAACTGAAAAGAATTATGGTCTTGATACATTTCACATCTCTTCAAAAGAACAGTATTCTGACCTTGCATTTTCATTTCATCTTGTACTCTTAAACTTTTGGAGGCCTTTTTCTGGAGTATCTTTATATCCCAAGTCTTTAAACTTTGATTTATCTCTTACATGTTATTATGTCATAGAGCAGATGCCTTTTATATCTTTACATAGCTTTGCCTTTCTGGGTTGATTTTATCTGAAAACAGACACCTCTAAACATACTCTATGAAAGTTTGATTTGACATAAAATATTCTCAAGCCCATTTACCTCAATTGAGGGTATCAGTGCGCCACAATCTATAATGGCAGGAACAGTAGGACCAACTCTAGACAGTTCACTAGTCCTTTGCAGGGGCGTACTATAACTAATATAACTTTAGGGCCAATTCACAAGGGGAGACAACAAACCGCAGTGGGTCCAGGTGGTCTACTATAAGAGGACTCATGTAGTTCAGGACCATCCTCTCAAAGGTCTTTGTGATGTAAGACATACTGTAAGTGCCACTTGGTCTATAGTCATTAGGTGAAGAGATGTCTTCCTTTTCTGGCACAGGAACAATGCAGGATGTTTTCCACAGCAGCAGCACTTTCTAAAGCCTTAGGGTCAGCCCGAATAGGTGACAGGGGACACCACAACGTTTGTCAGCACGGCCGTTAAAAACCTGAGGACTGGCTCCATCTGGTCCCACGACTTTTCCTGTATGTAGCTTCCTGGTTGTCTTTTTATTTGGTCTTCAGTTATGGAGAGCCATACTGATGCTTAGAGTTGAGCTCGTCCCTGGCCATTCCAATTGACATGGTAGGAGTTAGTGATGTAGTGATAGCAGGGGTTTACTGGTCATTAGAAGAATGTAGCAGTGGCAAGGAAAATATTTTTAAAAATTCATTCAGGGCATTAGTTTTGTCTACATCTCATTCTAGTACCTGAACCCTGAATTGCTTGAGTCCATCAATTATGTCCAATCCATTCCAAACATCTTTCATGTTATTCTGAGTGAGTTTGCTTTTTTATTTTAGCTTTGTAAGTTTCCCTTCATTTACTCAGCTTTTCCTTTGGCACTCGCTGTGCATCTTTCAGAGCTGGATTTGAATGGTCTTTTTTATCATTCTGGGGACCTTTTAGACCAGTTACTAATTATCTTAACATGCAGCAGGTCTTTCGGATGAATTCTGGAGTACCTGGAGAAAAATACCACACAGGCACAGGGGCTGCATGTAAACTTCAAACACATAGTGACCAGAGGTGGGTTCCAACCCCAGAATTCTAGATATATGGGGCAGGAACACTAATTAATGCACCACCACACCACCTCAGTCTGTTCCTGACAAATGTAAATGTTTTGTGCAGTTTTACTGCTGTGTAATTAAACCTGTTTGATATTAGCAATTGTGATATGGCTTTTTGTACAATATTGATTCCCTGAGATCTCAACCTTCTTTGGAATGGGATACTGTGTCCTTACCACCTTTATGCCTGATTCAGTTAGTTCTCTCAGCTTTAACACTCAGAAACTGGTTTTAATGCACAACATTTCTAAACGGTGGCCGATCCTAAATGAGGCCCTGCACTCTTCATTTCAGAAAGCTGACGGGTTTAATCCAGAGAAAATTGCCCAGCTTTAGTTCTGTGACAATTCAGTCTGACTGGCACTGATATCCTAATGTTTTAACAGATTTGAAAAAATCTCAATTATTTCACAGGTTCTTGTAACTTTGCCTCCTTTCTGCCTTACCCTGTTAGATCATTGAGGTCTTCAGCCCAGCAATACCAATCTGACATGATCCTGACAGATGCTGGTGTCCTTACTTATCTTTCAGACTTGGGCTTCATTTACCTTCCTCTTTAAAGTGAATGAATCTTGGTGGCCCTCAGCTTAAACCCCATTCAGGTATCATGCTGTTTGGTGCCATAGTTCTTCAGACATCACAATTTTAGAGCTTCATCTTTGTTAGGAGCTGATATGCTGCAAAGCTTTGCTTGGTGGGAACTGATCCTGTCTGATTACAGATGGCTTTAGGCTTTATTTCTGGACAGAAAACAAAATCTGACTGATATTTAATGTCTTCCATCTTTATGAAGTAAAGGCAAGTTGAATTATTATAGGCAGGCAGTGTGGTGCTGTGGCTAAGGCACTGGACCTTACTGCCTAAATTTGATGATTCAGTTCCCACCTTTATCCCCTTATGTGACTCTGAGCAAGTCGCTTAGCTTGTCTATGTTCCTACTGTAAAAATATTTATGTTATAAAGGTCAGGGTCTGACCTGTAACATGTTAAGTGGTATACCAGAAGGGTGACCAAAATTAATCTATTCCACAGGGATGCCAAATTAAAACATGAGGTAAGAATTTTTGGGAATAATTATTTCAGGGATAAATTTGAAGGACATCAGGGGACACAAGATAAGACGTTATAGTACCCTAAACTGAAAAACTGTAGGCTACTGCTTACATCATTCAAGCATCTGCAGGGTTGAGTAACCCTATTGTCATAGGTGGGTCACTAGGGTACAGGGATGTCTGGGGCCAACAGGGACAGCACTGGGATAATAAACCAACCACCCCACCTCCTGGAATTTTATAGGACTAAGAGTGGCCCAGAAATACATCTGTGAGAACCCCTGCAATGTTTAAGGAAAAATACTAAAAAAGGTCTTCTTGTTTGCAGCCAGATATTGTAAGTTTGGAGCTGGGTGTGGAGTGTTGACAAGGGCTCACCTGGCAGGAAAGAAGAGACTCCAATATGGATTGACAGGAAGGTGTCGGAGGAAAATATGTATGGGAAAGTGGACCAGTTACAGGTAGTTAGGGTTTCTTATTTGTATGAGGTAGGCCCATAGAGGCATAGGTCTTCTTCGTTTGATTATTATTGTTTCTAATAATCCCATCTGTGTTTTATATTTCTTTGTGGATTTATTCTTAGTTAAAAGAATGCTCTTCACAAAAATTATGTTTTTAATATGTAACTTACCCCATGTAGTTTTACTCTCATGTTATCTTAGACACTGGAGAAAACAACATTTCTAATAGAATGGGAGCCTACCATGACCAACCCTGGACCACAAGAAACAATATCAAAAATATCCATGACAAAATTACATAATTTGCCAGCACGCAAACCATGTGAACTTCAGAACAGGTAGTCCACCTGAAGCTAAGCATGTTTGAGACCGGCCAGTACTTGGATGAGAGACAATCTAGGAAAAGCTTGGGTTGCTGCTGGAAGAGGTGTTGGTGAGGCCATCAGGGAATGCTTACTCCGTTACCTGAATGTGGATTCCAATGCCCCAGTGCAGTGATGGGGACACTGTGCTGTAAAAATGGATGAGATATCAAACCAAGGTCCTGACTGTCTGTGGTCATTAAAACATCCTTTGTAATGAGCAGGGTGAATCCTGATGTCCAAGCTAAATCAGCCACCATGGCCTTGTCATTCTGGCCCACTAATCATTCCCTGTCCCTAACTGTGCAACTGTTTCTCTCACCCCTTTACCACCTAATAGGTAATATGTGCTGAGTGGACTGATACAAAATGGCAACAGTTACATAATCCAGGAGGATTCTACAAATTGGTCATGGCTAAAGTGGCTCCCCAATCTCAATGTAAAGCAATTTAACTAGTGAGAAATGCGCTATATAAATGTAAAGTATTATATTTGAACTTTAAGTTTTGGCAAAAAGGTCTTAAAAGGATGGGACTATTTAATTTTAAAAGCTTGTAATATTTAAGTAGTTAAACATTATGTGAAGAAGTCCCAAAATCTCAGCAGGCTTGTGCTTTAAGGATGGATGAGTGAGAGAGAGAGAGAGAGAATACGCAGGGTATGTGTGTGTGAAACGAGCAGAAGAGAGAGGCATTAAAATTAGGAGATTTATTGATGTAGAAAGCTGTCTGGAGATTTTCCTAGCAGTCTGGGATTGGAGGGGGGGTGGGGGTTGTAAATTGAAGGAGGAGGGAGTGGTCAGTTTTGTCGGGAGAGGTGGGCTGGAGCTGCCAAGTGGTTATAAAATTGACAGAACAGCAGCATCACCTCCCAATCCTGCTTCCTCCTGCAGCGAAAGCCGGTCAAGTCTTTGTGAAGGCAGCATACGCAGACACCATGAGCCACTCTGGGATGAGGACATCCTCCACCTCGACTTCTTACCGACGCACGTTCGGTGCAGCCCCAATGTTCTCCCCTTTGTCTTACAGCTCAGTCTCGCGTCTCTCTACTTCAGCAGGAGGCAGCCGGCTGTTGGGATCTTCTTCCCCAGCATCCTCAGTGCGCTCAGTCTCTTATAGGGTGCGGTCCAGCACCCCAGCCCCCAGGCTCAGCTATGAGAAGGTTGATTTTGCTGTGGTGGATGCCCTGAACCAGGAGTTTCTCACCACCAGAAGCAATGAGAAGGCAGAACTGCAGGAGCTCAATGACCGCTTTGCAAATTTCATCGAGAAGGTGCGTTACCTGGAGCAGCAGAATGCCATACTGGTGGCTGAGCTGAACCAATACAAGACTCAGCAGGAGCCTAACCGAGCCTCTGAGATCTTCCAGGATGAGCTAAGGGAGCTCAAGAGACAACTGGAAGTCATGGGGAAGGAGAGAGACCGCTTTCAGGTTGAGAGGGACAACTTGGCCGAAGACCTGGCTCTCCTGAAACAAAGGTCAGTCTGCTGCATGTGTCTGGGAATTTTTTTACATTGTTATTTGTGGTAATGTGTGATTCAGGGCTTGGCAGTTGCAATACTATAGAGTTTTAATAATGAAAAGGTGCCACACCCATATCTGGCATCTGTCTGACAGACCTTTATTTGACTAATATCTCTGTAGATGGATCTGCTGTAGCCAAACATTTAATGTTAATATTAGTGAAACTATGTCTTAGTAAAGATTAATCTACTTCCCATAAGGGAACCATCCAACAGTCCATAATCGAACCCACTTAGTCCTATTCAGTGATGCAAGGGCTAATAGCTGATCCAGGCATCATCATAAAACAAAAGAGAACCAGACCTGGACAGGTCACCAGCCCAGTACAGGGCATTTCCATGCATATACTCACAATGACTAATTCAGGCATTAATTAAAAGTCACCAGTTAAACAAAAATGCATGTCTTAGTGTGGAATGTAAGCTTGAGAACCCACACAAACATGAGGAGAACTTGGAAAACTCTACACAAACAATCCCTGGTTGGGATTTTAACTCAGTACTCTGGAGCTGTGATGCTACATCAGTAACCACTGTGCCACTCCTATAATGGACAAAGGGAGGGTAGCTTATTTGTATGCCAAGGGATCAGCAGTGATGCCTTAATAAGACTTCCAAGAGCCACTAGCTGCACCTTTGTGAGTCAGCAGGTGTCATTGAAGATAACTGAGTAGAGCTCACAATTGTCACCTCATAGAGCCTCTTAGGGGCCATTACAAATGGCTCCATGATGACTGCAAAGGTCCATAAACAAAAACTATATTGGACAAAATAGATGTCAATACAGACAAGTCAGAAACGACTTATGGAAATGGAAACTACTAGACCATGAGTGGTATTAGCAAAAAGAGAGATTGGTATTAAAACTGTTTTTCCTTTCCATAATATATAGCAGTAAACATCTCTTACACAGTTCTAATGCTTTGCTATACAGTACTGGCAAACTACAGTAACTATTTCATGTCTTGTATTTTGTTGAACGTTTTGAGGCAGCAGTGTCCTGACAAATGTAAAATCTGCCTAGGCATCTGCTTTCTAAGCACCACCCTCTTGATTAACACTATTTGATGCCCGCCTGAATCATCACACCTACATAACTATGGCTTCACAGCAATAATAATGTATATTGTGCCATTTTGTGCTTTGGTGTCTAATTTCTGAGACTTTTCACTTTGTTCAGAGGCCTCTGTTATACAATAAGGATTGACCACACCAGAAATCACAAGCACCTATCTTCAATCCAGAAGAACATAATTTATGTTATTCATTACTGACCTGCAGAAATACAACATAGGTGCTCACAGAATCCTACACATCAAACTTCTTAAACCTAGCCACTGTTTACTGTATAGCCACATTTTGTTCATGACAAAATTACATTTCAAGTACAGTACCTAGAAATTGTAATATTATTACTCTTATATCTCGATAGAAGTCAGACCACAACAAATCTAAATGATATACAGTTATACTGTATGGGACAGGTGTCTTCCGTTCATGACTTGCAACTAAGTATACTTTTACAATTCTGACCATTCATACTTCAGAGACTTAAAGATACTCTACTGTCTAATTTATCGAATCTATCCCCCTCTGCATCGTGACTTCTTTTATAAGTCTAACTCCATCCAGTCTTAATCTCCAGTTCTGCACTTATGTCTCAGAGAATCTAGATTTGGTTCCTTAGACGTCTGTCTGATCACCTCACCTTACAGACTTGATTTTGTTAAACATAAGTTTCCTACGGCAATTATTTTGACTATTCAAAGATATGTAGCTACACCCTTGAGAACCCCTTAACAGCCTGAACCTACGTTTCATTTTATATTTCCATTTAGTGTGGCTATAGCTGAAGAAATCTGTTCGTACCTTGGTGGCCCATACAGGTTACACAGTTGGTGCCCTCAAGTCTACCATCTACCCTTTATAACTTCTGGCAGCTGCCATAAGAAGCTGGATCTCATTCTGTCTTAATTACAGTACCTGCTATTATATTTTCAATAGTCTAGCTTTTACCTTTTTCAACTGGTAGCCATTCCCTTTAATGTGTACAGAGTTGTGGAGGATGTTTCATAGTGGCCAATCTACTGTTTTACATTGTGTTCTATAAGGAGAGAAAAATTACCTCAGGGTGTGCCAGATATCTGAAAAAAATGATTAGGAGGGCCAGCTGAATTATAGGATTGACCCTGGATTCTCCAGAGACAGTCCCAGAAAAGAGGATGATGACAAAATGAAAGATCCTTATGACTATGTCTTCTCCAGCACTCATTACCCTGAAGCACCTGTAGATACTGTATATGTTCATTCTACCACAGTGCAGTAACAGGAGGTCTTTTTATCCAAGTCATCAGACTATATAAGGCCTCCCCCACTGTACATCTCTTCTCCTTGATCAGTTATGATAGACTCATTGGCACAGGGACAATAATTCTTCTGGAACACTACACATTAAATGTGTACTGAAAATACTGTGTGTATACTGTATTTCTAGGTTGAGCACTTATGTAATTTGTTGCAAATTGTTGCACTTTTTCGCACTTTTCACTATGAGTTTATGATCTATATCACAACTGTAGCCAGAAAAATTTTCCCCCATCTATCTATCTGTTATATATTGCCTTTCATATTTATATATCTATGTGAAGTTCATTACTATATATCTATCCAATATCTTGGCCCTTTCAGTTATACCTTTACAAGTCCTATCCCTTTTCATTGACATACGGCTAAAATTCTTCAGATTTCAAATTTATCTGATCTCAGTAATCTGAAGCTACACCTCAACATTCAAAGAACTGTGGGCCCATTTCAGAAATCTGATTTCATTAAATTTCACTTACATGAAAATTCCTCAATAATTTGTGGTGACTGTGATGATAAACCTAGCATCATCTAGACTTCTTAATTGCATGACCTTGTAATGTATCAGTGGCCTGCAGGTATACCTCTGAACCTTTGATCCATTAGTCAATGACCTGTAATTATAACCTGTAGGTGTTAAATGTGTTCAGATGTTACTCATCTTACGTTTACACCTCCTGAGTCTAACACATCCCTCTCTGACCTATGGATACTCCTTATACGGGAAGCCTGATGTCATTCAGTGTTCCTGGCCTGCTGTTATGCTTCACGTGAATTTAATCTGACTTCTCTGACCTGCGTTTACTCCAGGGGTGTCAAAGATATTTTTATTGAGGGCAAAAATATATCAAACATATCAACAAGCAAATACTAACACATTTTCTTTACAAACAAGACACAAAAGCACCTCCCTGCCCATCATAATCATACAGTATATTCTGCCTAGTGTCTTACTTTTTTATCAGCTTTTCTTTTCTTGGATATTACAGCAGTTAGGAAAGCTTGCAGCAGTCATAGGACCAAAGTAATTACTGAGTAAAAAATGTGTGTCAGTGCGTAAATTTAAGTGAGTGCAGAAGTCTGGACACATAATTTGTAGCTAATCCTAAGTACATCCATTTACACCTGCACTGACATATATCACAGTGCTTGACCACATTCAAAAAATGATTATAAACACGCTGATGATTGATCACACATGCAACATACCTAGTTGGCCAAAAACAGATTTTGACCACATTTGACACAAGTGAAGATACAAATGCTTTTCCTATCCACATACAACAATCATGTCAGTAGAACAGACAAAAACATTATTTTGGGTGGTGACAGCAGTCAGGTTAAGGCCATGGAAACGGGCCCAGCCCTGAAACCCATACAATGTTTAAAAGTGGTGCTACCATCTTCTGAATGGGACTGTCACATCATCGGTATCATGCTAAAAGACTGAAGTTCTTTACGGCAGTGTGGCGTGTCATCTTTACCTTTTCACTTTTTTCTTCTTGGGTCATTAATAACAGCCAGTTTTCATTCATAGCTCCAGTGCACATTGCTGTGCAGATAATACAATAAAATACAATTTATTTTTTGTATTTCACCTTTCACTGAGTGCAGACAATTCTCAGTTAACATACAAGTATAGATTATATTAATTACTAAATGCAGAATTTATACGCAAATAAATACGGATTTGTTAAAACACACAAAGAACAAAGTAGAAACTTATTAAACATCCATGGAAATCAACAATATCTGTCTATTGATTAATTGATGGACTATGGACAGTTGAGCTGAGATTAAAAGTGTAAAAGTTAGCCAATAAAAGGTGTCATTTTGCTTGACTTTTCTCTACAAGTGTAAAAGAGAATGTCAAAAATAAAGACACAGTCCTGGAAACCTCGGCTAACTGTCCACATACCTGCTCCTGGGTATTCTATAGTGGAGTCTGTGCAGGCCATCCAATCTTATGAGAGAATCTTTCTATCTGATGATTCCAACGATCCTGTATCTGAGATGACTTTACCATATGAAGGAGAGCAGCCTGGCAGTAGAGCTGTGTCACCAAGTGCCACATCCAGGAACCGAGATGAGAAACAGAATAGAGGAGGGATAGTAACGGTTTAAAAATATTGCAATACTTTTATATATAATCACAATCGAACACTTAATACGCACTCCTGTGTCACATGTACATGTAACCTGGCTAAATTATATACAGTGTGGAAAAGGCGCTATATAGGCACCCAACCCAGCACAAAGAGTCAGGGAGGCCCGTGTAAAAACAAACACAAATTTAATTGTCTTCACCTGTGGGGCACGTCTTTCCCATGTCCTACCGGCACAGCACAGTCCCACAAGCACAAAAAACCATAACACAAAACACACTTCTTTTCACCACCACTCCTCCCAGCAAGCATTGGCATTGTCCTCGTCCTCCTCCTCCTCCCGACTCTGGCTCTCGGAGTGGTAGCTGCAGGCTCCCTTTATAGCCCGCCCAGAAGTGCTGCAGGTGCTTGATAACCTGCATCTGGCTGCACTGCCGGGTGTGGCTGCATTGCCACCCAGACGGGCTCAGGAAGCCGTGCAGCTCCCCCTGGTGGTGGGCATGGAGCCCAACAAGGCTGAGCTTCGGAGTCCCATGTCTGTGGCCCCGATGCAACCCAGGGGGGCTGCCACCAAGTGTTCCAGGGGAAGTAGTATGCCGCTCATGGCTGTTCCCCCGTACCAAGTGTCCAAAGGGCGTCCCGGCTGGGCATGGTCCCTGGCCATCTGCCACAACAGATACAATCCTATAAATGAAACATATGAAAAATAGGGTCTTTGAGAAAATAAATGGTCATCACGGGCCATATGTTAGATGTTTTGAGAATTGATGAAGCAGGCGGCTTTAAAAAGATCCAAAGATCAGATTTCACTTGTGTGCCTTGAGTTTGACACCACCAATTTACTCTTTTAACAAGAAGAATTTAACATCATCTGGCCTTTTTGAACCTCCACTTTTAAAGCTTGTAGCTATGCTTTAAAGATTCCATACTTCATAAGATCTTGTTGGTCAGTTGACTTACAAAGCCCTTGCTGCTTTGAACCATTTTTAATTGACTTGCAGTTAGATACCATCGAAAATTATAACCTCATCCAGTAATTCTGACCTGACTTGCCAGGAACAACGCTGCAGTTTATAAAGTTAGTTGGATCATATTTATCATTAGTAAGATGATCTTGATGATATACAGTCTAATACTGCTGATGGATATGTGTCGCAAAAGCTGGATGCTAGGATGTTTGATGCACTGGTCAGGTTGAAGTACTCCCCAGAAGGAGACACAGCTCCAGGATACTCAGGGTCTCAATCATAGTAACAAATCATGTATCAAACACAACATAATGGGATGCTCCTGTAATGCAGTGCCAAAGCTTGCCAGCCAGGAGGTCTAGCTGCATGAATATATTCCTAGATACGTCACTTTTAGATGCATCTGGAATAACCACCATCTACATGAGAGGGTTACATTAGAGTTTCGCATTACCACGTTCAGCTGCCAGCAGTTACATTAGGAGTGCCTCTGAATAATAGATGCAGCCTGTCTACCAGCGTCTGGGAATACTCCATCATCTTTGTAGAAGAGCACTTAGAATGTGCCTCTTACAGTTTAATCACAGGACCCAGTGTGGCTTATACATACATCTCCTGTACACAGACTCACAAACACTATGCAAAGTGCAAACCCACGCCAACATTATGGTCCCAGAGCTCCTCACGTGTTCTTACACAGAGGACCTAGTTTTCATCCCACCCACACCCTCTGGTATCTTTTAATGACAACAGTGTTAGATAATCACAAAAATAATTTCATATAGTCAATCCTGTCCTTTTACAAGACAAAATCTATGGCACAAAAAATACATATGTATTAAAATTAGAGGACAGAGAGGTTAAGTTACTGCCTGCTCAGAGACATAAACTGAACCAGCAGCCTTGTAGTTTGTAGTCAGGTTCCATGACAACTAAGCCATGTAGCGTCTTCAGTCTCTCATGCAGGAAAATAAACTAAAATGACATGTTGTGAGGGTCTCCAGATTATCAAGGGGTAGCATAACATCTAGACAATCTCAAGCATACACATATTTTTACAATAACTACATTAGCCTTGGGCGCAAGTATAATCTTCCCCACTTTTCTTTTGGATGTACTCAAGCCTAAGCAGTGGCTTAGCCTCTAAATCCTGGAAGAGGGTGGAATTCATTTACCCTATTCACTGGAGGCTTTGGGGCAGAGAACAGTTTTCAAAATAAATTAATTGAGGATTCCTATACAAAAGAGATGAGAGTATAGGGTTAGCAGCTTTTCCAGATGTTTCAGAACACGAAGGGTTAGCAGGCTTTACATTTTTAAGCAGATTAGCCTAATCAGTTCTTTATACCTCCCTAGCATCCTTTACACTGAGTCTTTACCAGTGAGCACTATATAAAGCTGTACTTATTTTGGGATCCCCAACCCTTTTCAAAGCTTTCTCTAAATGGGTTAGGGGCCCCAACTGGTGGCAGTAGCATCCCAAACATATGCTTAAGGGAGGGAATGACCTTTCTACCCTGATGTGGACACTGATAGCTTCTAGAAACTGGAGACTTGTGTGCTTTTCCCTCTGTGGCAATGTGACACATAAATCCTGTGGGGTTTCCTTTCAGGTTGGACGATGAGACTCAAAAGAGATTAGAGGCAGAGAACAACTTAGTCCTCTTCAGAAAGGTAAGTAATGAAGCCCTCTGAGAGCTTGGTTTGTTTAGCTGGAGATGGTGAAGGTCATTTAAAGAGGTGGGTTTATAAAGTATATAAAGGCTGGGGGGTGCTAAATTGGCATGATCCGAGTTCACGTAGTGGGCAGGTCAACTTTTAAGTTAAATTGGTGGATGTGTTTGAGGAGAACGTGTGCATGCCATGACTGAATCCATTGCCTACTCTTGACTTTGCTGTGCCTCTTTAAACAGGATGTTGATGATGCCACCCTCTCTCGTTTGGAGCTAGAAAGGAAGATTGAGTCCCTAATGGATGAGATTGAATTTTTGAAGAAACTGCATGATGAGGTGGGCTACACTCATATCTGTGAATCTGATTGGGGTCTCAAAACACAGAATCAGTTATTCTCACAATTACTAACTAACATCTTCTTCTGCTCTGTTTCAGGAGATCCGTGATGTCCAAGTCAATGTGCAGACCCAGCAACTTCAAGTGGAGGTGGAAGCTCCTAAGCCAGACTTGACAGCAGCTCTTAGGGAGATTCGGGCCCAATATGAGACGATTGCTGCCAAGAATGTGCAGGAGTCTGAGGAGTGGTACAAGTCCAAGGTGATTCTGAGGATTGGGGTTCTACACCTATAGGGAAGGACACGTACAGTCCTTAAGTTCAGTTTGCTTTTTTCATATGTATTCTTAAATGTTCTTATCTACACTGGATTAACACTAATATCTTTGTTTAATTAAGAGATTGATAACGTATAAAACAATATTTCATTGCATAAACACCACTATAAGATAAAGAAGCATTCTGTTATTCTCAAGCATGTTTTACTCCAAAGCTAAGTTGCTGATGGAGCCTATCCCTGTCAGTCTAAGACAGGGTGCACCTGCTAAAAATGGGGACAATTTAAAATCACTGATCAACCAAACTTGCACATGGGGATAAGGGGGAAAGACTTAAGTACTCTGAGAAAACCAATACAGATATAGAAAGAATGTGCAAACTGCACATTGATAACATCCAAACCCAGTACAGTATATGTGTGAAGTAGCACTGCTAGCCTCTCTACTACAATGCAGCCTGTTAGACAAACAGTAAAACAGATTATAATGATTATAATGTACACAAAGTTTTGTTAGTATGAATTCCTAGTTATATAATATTCCAGGTATGGCTACTTGGATAATCAAGGAAAAAAAAAAAAAAATAAAGACATTCTTGAACAGTATCATACTGTTGATACCTTCAG
Organism: Polypterus senegalus; assembly: GCF_016835505.1. Taxonomy (NCBI): domain Eukaryota; kingdom Metazoa; phylum Chordata; class Cladistia; order Polypteriformes; family Polypteridae; genus Polypterus; species Polypterus senegalus. Next base: position 62,774,856 of record NC_053156.1, read on the forward strand.
AACCTCCAAATCATTCTGTTGTCTTATTAACACTTGAGGTAGGCACTTGACAGAGCAACAAGATGAAGTCATCTAATCTATCAGACATACAGAAGTGTAAGAGAGAGAGGGAGAGGGAGACACAGAATGTCAAGCACCCGTCACATTAATTGAATGTGAAGCTAATATTAAGGAAAAGGACAAGCAGCACATGTCTACAAGAGGTGAATGATATATTATTCAACTTGGCTTCAGACCAGGAAGGTCAAGTTTCACAAATATGCTGGAATTCTATAAGGAAGCAACAAAAGCATATGATAAAAGAGGAACATATTTTATTATTTACTTTGACCTTCAGTAGGCTTTTAATAGGGTACCACATAAAAGATTAGTGATAAAACTAAAAAAAGTATGAATTACCATAAACTGCTTTAATCTGGGGTGTTCATAAGAAATGTAATGATTTACTTTATGGGGTCGAAGTACATAATAAACAAGGACAATTGTGTCAGTGAATTTTGAAATTTTAAAATGTGTTCTTGAATTTAAATGTTTAAAATCTAAATGTTGTGAATTATAATAGAAATATGGCATTTTTCGCCCTCTGATAGAAGTCCACAGAGGGATAGATCCTTAGTAAAGGACCAAAAGTAAAAAATAACATAATAATAATCACTGACCTTAAAGTAGCATAAAATGACACCCCATATGCCAATGTTTGATATTTGTTGTTTTTAACCTTCTGTGGTTCTTAGGGGGGCTGTAACCATCAGTAAACAATCAGATATGAAAAATATTATCATATTTGTGATTAGCAACCTTGAAATGGCAATTCAAAGACACTCTACATGCTTATATTACTGATCTGCATTTTTCTGAAGTTTTGGGAAAGGAGTAACTTTGACCCCTCATATCCCATTACGGGTTGAACCCTTGGGTTATTTGATTTGGCATGTACAACTTCAAGTCTTTCTGATCATTTTTGCTGAAGACACCTATTGGTTTACTCTTTATCATGAGGGTGTAATTTCCTGCATAAGATATGGTTCAAAAATGCCACATAAATTAGGGTTATTCAAGTCTAGTGGGACAGAAATAGATGAATCTCCAAAAAGCTACACATCTTGCCTAACTAGGCATCAAGGCAAATTTAACGATATCATATGTGGGGGTTTTCTCACACCAGTGAGCCAGAAAGCACCAGACAAAAAAACTGAAGTGATTTCAAAGCATTTATAATTCATTTTTATGAACACAGTAAGTGGAAATTCAAGGCATAGTGTGTAGGTGGGTACAAAATTGGCTAAAACACAGAATGCAAAGGGAACTTTATCAGAATTAGGTGATGTTGCACTGCAAAAAACAAAATCTAAGCAAGTGAAAAGTACTTATATCATGACGTTAAATCTTTTTTTCCTTATTGTAAGAATTATTGACTTGTCAAAAAACTTGTATTTACAATTATTTAGCATGTTTTGAGAAATCTTCTCAAGTAAATTTTACTTACCCCATTGGCAGATTTTTTTTGCTAAATAAAAGCAAAACAACTCTCATTTAAAGTTTTTTTGTCTAGTTTTTGCATATGCATTTTTTGCAGTGTAAAAATGGTGTCCCTCAGGGATCAGCTGCTTATTAATATACATAAATTAGCTAGACAACAATACTATCAATAAACTGGATAGGCTTGCAAATTCCAAACCAGACCTCACCAAACTAGGTGGAAGGGCAGATAAATGTAGAAGCAGATAAATTGTTACAGAGGGACTTCTGTAGCGTACAGACTTGGGCAAATTTGTGGCAGAAGAAATTTAATGTAAGCAAAAGTGGAAATGTTAGATTTGAAAACACAATGGGAGGTCTGAAAATTGAAAGTGTACCTTATGAGAAGGACCTAGGAGTCATAGTGATCTCATCCACTATCTACATTCAGACAGTATATAGAAGTGATCAAGAAAGCCAATAGAATGTTATATTATATATCAAGATGTGTATAATACAAGTCAAGGGAGGTTGTGCTTAAGTTACACAACACACTAGTAAGACCTCACCTGGAGTACTGTGTTCAGTTTTGATCTTCATTTTACAAAAAAAAAATTTGGAAGTGCTAAAAGGTCCAGAGAAGAGCAACTGGGCTGGGTCTGGGACTGAGAGGTATGAGCTATGAGGAGAGATTGAAGGGATCGAACCTTTTCACTTTAAGCAGAGATTAAGAGAATGTATGATTGAAATGTTTAAAATGATGAAAGGAATTAGTACAGTAGATTCTAGTTTTTGCTTTAAAATATATTATGCAGCAAGAACACAGTGTAATGATTAAACACTTGTTAAAAACACATTTCACACAAATAATACATTTTTTTTCATCATGCAAAGAACCACCGGAATGTGGAATAAATTACAAAGTAATGTGGTGAAGAGTAAGACTTCAGGGGCATTCAGATCTTGACTTGATATTACTTTGGACAATTTGATGAATAGGATTGGCGAGGTTGTTGGGATGAATGACCTGTTCTCATCACAATTTTTTCTAATATTGTAACTGATAGAAGAAACTAACATAGAAAGAGTTTCATGAAGTCCGCACAGAATATTATTGCATCACAGCTGCCTTCATTTCAGGACATACAGTATATAGAATACTCTGCCCTAGAAAAGCTAACAGTATTATTAAAGACTTCAGTCATTCAATAAATACACTTTTCCCTCTCTCCTCTATTACATGAGCTGTTACAGGACCACTAGCATTTAGGCCATTAAATTCAGAGACACTTGTTCATCCTAAGGTCATAGGGCTACTCAATTGCATAGGTGCATCTGGGCATCTCTAGATAGATAGATAGATAGATAGATAGATAGATAGATAGATAGATAGATAGATAGATAGATAAAAGTGGATCAGCTAGACATAGCCCCTTCAAAATCAGAGGTAATAATGTGGCAAAGCAATTAAACTTAGAAGAGTGTTGAACAAAATGTTAACGGGCAAAAGTGACCAAATATTTACTAAAGCTATGCACCTCTGCTCAGATTTGTGGTATTGAATCCAGAGTGACATAAACTTCCAGAATAAGAATGGGTTAAGCATGTGCAACAAGACGGCCTGTTAGACACATCTGACAATGAAAAGAATAATAGACATAATAAGGATCAGTCTTTACATTTTAGCAATGTTATACTTAAAGTTTAACTTATAAATAACAAATATAAGTAGAACATAACAATTTTGAATTGAATAGCTGGAATTAATTTTGCTTACACAACATCCACTTTTCTCATCAGGCACTGAAGCAGGACAAATGGCTTTTATCTTATCTGATTGCCTTCTTCCTAAACTCTGGAAATCCTCCTTTTACAATTAGTTTTTTGTTTTGACCTTCGACATTCTTGTTCAACTATTAAAGAGTGGCCAGTGGCTACTCAGTTGGTGGGTGACCACAGGGCTGTGTGGTTGTTGTATTGGGTAGGATTTTTTAAATAATTTCAGGCCTGTGATCCATTTGATATGCATTATTTCCAAATGCATATCTTTTCTAATAGAAATGTATGCGTAAAACAAAGAAAGTATCTGGGAACAAATAAACTAGAAAAACATTTATTGACAGGGTTGTCACACAACTAAATGAGCCGCAATTTGAGTTGTACAGTTAGGTTTTAGGGAAATAGAAAATCCAGCTTTAGAAAATGACACACCATGAGCAGTGGTATTTATTTTATGTAAGCTGTGGTGTACTGATATTGGTAATTATTTACGGTTGGTCAGTGCTTCTTAGATACAGGCCACTGGAAAAAGGATTAGAATTGCTATTTGGAAGTAATGAAGAATGGAGAGACTCTTTTTGACTGTACAGATATAATGTCATTTGCCTGATTTACTGCCACACTACTGGTAGTTTGAATACTTCCCATTAGCACTTCTTACATTAGAAAACTAGGCAGCAGCATTTGATTCTCCAAGGTGCCTTCTGATTAGGTGCCACATGACAATGTATGCCTACAACACATCCATACTAACACAAATTAATGAATGGCGGTGCTGTTTATGCATAGGTGTTTACCTGGTTTGCAGTTGACTGATATTGTCTACCACCAGTTTGCTGATCTTACGGACACAGCCAATCGGAATGTAGAGGCACTACGCCAGGCAAAGCAAGATGCCAACGAGTCACGCCGTCAGATCCAGAGCTTGACCTGTGAGATTGATGCTCTCAAGAGCACGGTAAGTGGTCTTAATGCAATTGGCACTACTAGTGTCTATACAGATATGTCCAGCTAGCCACTATTTCCATAAATCCCAAAACTTATAAGATCCTAAAAAAGAATATCTAAACAGATTTCATGCCATATTCAATAACCCACTTATAGTATAGAAAAATAACCAGAGCCTTAACAATGTGCCAACAGAATGAGGCCCTGCTGCGCCAGATGCGGGAGATGGAGGACCAGTTTGGACTGGAGGTGGCTGGATACCAGGACAATATAGGCCGCCTGGAGCAGGAGATCCGGCACCTGAAAGAGGAGATGGCACGTCACTTACGCGAGTACCAGGACTTGCTCAATGTCAAAATGGCCCTGGACATCGAAATCGCCACTTATCGGAAACTGCTAGAAGGGGAAGAGAGCAGGTGAGAAAAATTGGCTTCATTCTTTCATTATTATGGTAGAGCAGATGCCATCTTTACAAAGCCCCACTCCACACCAGGCTTTACTAGTTGCTCTACATGTCATTGCTTTTGATTTTATTGTATGAAACCTTAATCCTGAACACAATTTCAAAGCTGCATGACAAAGAGTTCAAAACAGCAGCATGTGATATTACTGGTACAGATTCACACTGAACAATGAAGATGGCCCTTGTGCAGATATCCTTTGATCATCAATTGCTCTCAATGACACAGCTTTTGTCTATCCCTCTTTTAATTGAAAAAACGTAAGCAGATATTTACAGGTGCACAAGCTTAAACTACGTATTTGTTAAACTGGCATATTCTGTTTGCTTAATGTCCACAGCAATATTGCTTGAGTAAGTGCTTCAAAAGTGAAAGGCCATCCTAAAAATACATGTCTTTTTTCCTCTTCTTCTTCCCATAGGATTACTATTCCTGTTCAGAACCTATCCACCCTCAGCATCCGTAGCGCAGGTATGTCTCTCGTAAGCCTGACTTGTCAGAGACAATCACTTTAGAGAGGGTAATGTTGAAAGCCTTTGTAATAATGACAGGTCTTGAGTGGGGATGATCATTATGTATTCATTAAAAAGTCCAAAGGTAGACATGTGTGTGTGAGCTGATTGGTAAATAACTTGAGGGTGGGTAATGTAACGTTGAATAGGTCTGCAGTGAAAGGCTATTAGCAGTTCTGTTGCAAGGGTGTGGAGTGAGTCACAAATAAGGGGAGTGGCAAAGTGGTCTCACATCTGGTCCTTGGCTTGCCTCTTCAGATTTTGAGCAGCCTTCTGAAGTCCACAGCAAGAGAACAGTGCTGATTAAGACCATTGAAACCCGGGATGGAGAGGTGCGTCTCTGATCTTCCGGTGAACTTTACTAGATGCATGCAAACCTGGCTCATAATCAGGTGTACAGCCATCAGGCTGAGCACACATCTGAGCAAAACAAGGCATGACACTGAAAAAGTACATACAAGTTCAAACACGTCACTGCACCTTAAGCTACCATTCACACTACTGCATGAACTATATAATCCAGTTCAATGCAGCGTCTTAAACGTTCAGACCAGTCCATGGCATCCCTGAGGAATTTGGATCTGGACCACAAAGTATCAAGTCCTTCACATCAGTCTATTGGTGAGGGTGTCCTTATAACCCAATCTGCATAGATGTCTGAAGCATTCCATTCAAACAAGACTTTAGGGCTGGGTGGGCCGTTCAGATTTGTTCATACAAGTATGTCAACCACATATTTTAGACTATGGCGGTTCATATATACTATTCATACCCATCTTTACAAATGCCTGAGTGATACAGACCAGTCTATATTCAGTAAGTGCCTGTAAAAAATAAAATTACTTCCTCACCACTATTCGGAAGATTCTATGCAGTTCCCTACACATTATACCAGCTCATATATTTTTTCTACTTTTTTGTAATTCTTGTTTGTTTTTGAGGTGGTCATTGGTATTTCTATATTTCTTAAGCTTTTGTAAAAGCTAAATTCCTGCTTGGGACAAACAAAATACTATTTATCTATCTGTCTGAGCCATTCTTATTGACCAGCTTGAAATATCTGTGACATTTACATGGGTAAAACAGGTCACTGTGTAATGCAGTTTTCACAGTTCACTTTCTCTTGTAGGTGGTGAAGGAATCCAGAAAGGAGCAGCAGTCTGAGCGAGATGACTAGAAGTCTGAACTCAAGCAACCAGGCTGCTTCCCACATCCTCAGTGCCCAACCTTTTGTGTGTTTGTGCCTCATGAAAAGATGTCCCTCCTGAAGAAGCCGTAGAGTTCTGACCATCATTCCATTGTGTTGAATGGAGCTGTCCCAGATGAAGCTAATCCAGGCTGACCAGTGACAGCTGGAAGCATCAGATCACAGCAAGTTAACCTTGTATGTAAACAGTGTGTGGAGAGAGGGTTGTAACATGCACCTAGGCAATTGTTAGCTGAGGTGATGTTCCCAGTAACCCTTTCATTTTGGGTTTCACATGGCCTGACACACAAAACTTAACACAGTAATGTAGCAGCTGCTGGTCAAATCAGTTGCATTCTTTCTGGTGCTGATGTAGCCTTCCATCTTACCAAATTAAAAAAATGATGTGTGTGGTCATTAGAAGGTCATTAGCTAGTGACACTAATTTGGAAACCTTTCTCCACATGCCAGTTCAAACTGACCTGCAAGTCTCCACCTTAATCAGTCTTACCCTGGGACAGCATTACATAATTAAACACAAAGAGGTTAGTTCTCCTGGCCTATCCCTTAAAGCAGGTAATCATGCTGACCAATGGAACCAAAGAGCAGCTGTGCAGTGAAGTTTATGCTTGACAACTCAAATAAAGTGCAGAACCTTACTTGTTGCCTCCTCTACTTTTTTTCAATGCATTGCATCTTCACCAGTCAATAGATAAGACTTGCTGTGAATTTCCTACAAGATACTACACTTGATCTTTGTCTAAAGTAAAGACACGCTTTTAATGAATTAGCAGGTCCAATTCCCTGCTTCACATGCTGACTGTATTTTGCCATTCTAAGGGAAAACAGAGTTTAAACCCAAATAAGCTCTATCAGAGATCACAGTGGTAACCAATTGTGTCACACATTCTGCCATATGGGGATACCATACTCAGTCTAAAAATTATTACTGAATAATCTGACTGATGCCATTATCAACTGTGACTTACAAGTTTGGACTTTTTTCGTTTTTACAGTTGGAATACAGATGGGTTGCTTTACTTGATGAAGGTTGCATAGTGAGTCAGAGGTGGGGATTGAACCAGTGGCCTTATGGTTTAAGGGTCAGCACCTTAGCCACTACATTATACTACTACTGATTTTAATGCATTTTTATTTATATAATACCTTTCCCACCCTCAGAGTGATTCACAAATATTCAAAAGGGTAAACAGGAATAGAAGTACAGAAAAAACTCAATAAGTAACAGTAGATAAAAATAAGTATCAAAAAATTAAACACCAGGTTAAACATAAATACAAACTTATGGGTTAGAACAAGAAACAATAAATAGAAAAAAATAAATACATATATAATATATAATGGCTATATTATATGCATAATCCAGGTAAATAGTCAGCAGCCATTTTCTATTCTATTCCAAATATACTAAAATAAAATGCCCCCATAAATTAAGACCCACTCATGTAGGCTATACCACCCAGGACCTGTAAGGACTTACCATACCAGAAGCCTCCACAAAAACAAACTCCAGTCCAGTCCTATGTAAACACCATAACAGTTCTGCCCCCTTGTGGTGATACATCACAAAGATTTGTTTGTTTATTATTTTTTTTACAAAAAAACAAGCAAAAGAAACAAAATCTAGTACTACTCTAGTGGGATTTGTAATTTACAGTGAGGAACTATTTTGTGGATAGGATGCTGATCGACCACTGGACAAAAAGGCAAATATGACATAAACCAAAAGCATTTTTGAGACTTTGGGAAGAGCCTTCAAATGTCCTGATTATTACACCAGTTTTAAAAAAGGGGAAATTTAGGAGAAGTACATTAGGATATGACAGATGGTAGAGCTGAGACATAAGTACAATAACATAATGTAAAAATAATGTGGATTGAGCAAGTGCAATGCAGGTTCTTGAGGGCACTGAAGCCTCTTGGCAGCATTGAGTGCAAGGCAGGAATCAACCATGCATGGGACTGTAGTCCATTACAAATTAGAAAATACTGTTAATGACTTAAAAAAAAACTACTTTCCCCAAATAACTGCTCATTACATTTTAATAAATAATCTCCCTGTGTGGAGAGTGCTTTGAGTAGTGAGAAAAGCGCTATATAATTATTATTAAGAATTATTAAAATCTACCAAACCGTTTTGTAATTTCTACATTGACTCCAAAACACAGAGACTGGGAAATAATGACTCACTTAATTAGGCTAAGAGTCCAATGAAAAACGAAAGTTGGTTGGAACAAAAACTTGCAGCCACAGCGGGTCCCCAGGACCGAGTTTGTGAACCACTGCACTGCAGGATTGGAGGAACCCAAGGCCAACTCTGAGAGACAAAAGTAAGGCTGGAGACAACCCTAGTCAGTGCTAGAAACATATATATATAATGATCATGTCCATTCTAGAGCTGTCAGTAAGTCTAAAAGCTTCCAATACACTGAATGTGTACCCTGTATGATCCAGAGAGAATGCCCATTCTGTAAACCACTATATCCAGCAGTATCTTTGTAGGTCAAACTCTGTCCTTCATGAAATGGATACAAGGAAGGAACCAGTCCATAATAGGGTTACATACTGACATGCCCTCTCATGCCAGTCTAATTTACCAAGTCATTTAACATCATGTTGGAATGGGAGATAGCCAGAGTGCCTGAAGAAATTGTCTAAAAATTACAAAAGAACCACAGATACTCTAAACGTATTGGTAACCAGCTGGAAATCAGTCCCATGTAAAGGCACCATGACGTGGCAAAGCTACTTGTTTCAGAAGTGGTGATAATAGCATGCCTGAAAGGATGGGTTTTTAGGCTAAATTAGAACAATACTTTTATTGAGCCTCCCAGACAGACTAAAGGGAAGAGTTTCAGAGTAAATAAACATTTGTTTTTACACTACACATACTTCTCCAAGTATTATTTCTCTATCATTAGTCACACTCCTCCACATGAAAAAACAATTCAGCCTTAGCTAGAAAGGGGTGAAAATTTATAGTTTCTAAGGTACCGTGTGTTACTGTAACATAAAAAGGGAACATTCATGATAATTTTCATGGACACCAGGCTTTATTACTGCAATCCATGCAGCTACTAGGGTATCTCTTAATTCCCTGAGGAAATTTGTTCTCCCTAGATTCTTTAACATTTCTCTGGGCTCTGACCCCAAATACATGCTAAATCAAGCTCACATTACTCAAGCTTATACATCTTTTTTCATCTGGCATACAACTAAATTATAGTAGTAAAAAATATTTTATAAAAATGAGTGTTTTTTTGCAAACATCTATCTTATTGCAACACTATTTTACAATTCATACAAATATATAAATAATGGTTTCATATTTGACAATGTGTATTAATTTTTCAGCACCTTTCAAAAGTATTCTAATTCTAAGTAACTAACCTTTCATATTCTGGTACTCTGCTTTTATTAGCTGGAAACGTTAACATTCACATCTCACATAGCTTATGCAAATACATTGGCTAGAAAATTTGTGATCAAATTAAAAAAGTTTTATATTTAGTACCTAATTTTTAGCTGGTGTACATCTGCCCGGACTTTTTAAATACATTTTGTGCCGTTGGAGTCCTGTGGCACAGGTGTGTAAAGTAATTTGATTAAAGTCACACCACCTACTCAAAGCATCATGATGCTCCAACAATGATGGACGGATTAAAAGGCAGAAGTCTACGTGACCATCATCATCAAGTCCTTTCATGAGAACCCTAAATCCAAAGAGGACTGTTTGACTAATGTTAGGTAGAATGCCCAGAGGGACTGGGCAGTCTCATGGTCTGGAATCCCTACAGATTTTTTTTTCTCCAGCCGCCTGGAGTTTTTTTTTTGTTTTTTCTGTCCTCCCTGGCCATTGGACCTTACTCTTATTCTATGTTAATTAATATTGACTTATTTTATTTTCTTATTGTGTCTTTTATTTTTCTATTCTTTATTATGTAAAGCACTTTGAGCTACTGTTTGTATGAAAATGTGCTATATAAATAAATGTTGTTGTTGTTGTTGTAAGTCAAAGACAGGAACTGAACCAGCAACTTTGGCATTTAAAGCTCAATACTACAGTCACTACAGCAGAAACCTAGTCATTAGTATTCCTATTGTCATAGCAGACAGAGGTAGCATTATGATGTGTTGCTTATTCCCTAAAGCACAGATGGGAAACCTTGGCACAGTGGAAATGAAAAGGTCTTAACTGTACAGTATCTGGCGTTTCAATCTTCTGCACTATATGATATTATACTGAAATTATAGCCACTCCATTAACACTGCCCTGTGTCATTATATTGCCAAGATCATTCTAAATTTCCTCATCTTTTAACATTAGTTGCTGGTCAGACCCTGAAATTGTTGATTCAAATCCCACTACTGACACCATAAGAAAGTCACTTAGCCTAGCCTTCTGTGCGGTGAGGCTGTTGCTAAGGGGCTACACAGCTCTACACATGCTTCAGCCTCGGAGGACATGACTGGTCAGTGTAGTCGGACAATTCAAGATTTACTGTAAATAAAAATATTTAAAAAAAAACTTACTGTCAAACCCAGCTGTGTGAGGCAGCAGCACTAACAATTGTATGACTGTGCATTATATTATGTGTTTGTGTGATACTAAAACAACTGTCCAAATAGTTGTGCTCTGCATTTTTCCACTGCATCCACTTAACAGTGTCATCTCCAGGCAGAGGAGTAGCTTCAGTGACAGACTTTTGTCACTGTCCTGTTCCACTGACAGACTGAGGAGATCGTTCCTCCCCCACACTATGCGACTCTTCAATTCCACCGGGAGTAAATCGAACATTAATTTTATTTTAATTCTTTTCATTTTTATTATTATTTAATTTAATATTGTTTCTTTGTATCAGTATACTGCTGCTGGATTATGTGAATTTCCCCTTGGGATTAATAAAGTATCTATCTATCTATCTCTATCTATCTATCTATTCTCTTTTTTCAAAGACTGTCATGGTGATAGCAGTTAAATAGGAAATACAAAATAAGCACCCTTGTACACTTGGTTAATATTGCCTAGTGGTTAGGAAAAGAATCTGTAAAATATAGGGATATAAAAGTTGTCACAAAAAGCAGACACAAGTTATAAAAAAAGGTTTGGGGCAGCCACCCGTATAATATTCCCTGGCTGAAAATGGGTAAATTGCTAGCACTGATGTGCTCAGAACGGAGTCCAAAACAAAACTGATTACGTTAGTCAAATATGGCGGCTTTAAAGAACAGAAAAGGAAATGGAGTCATCAAGGGCGGAAGCAGAAGGGTCCTCTTCCATAGGTTCGGACCCGAACGTGACGTCATCAAAAGAGCCGGAACAGGAAGTCTCTTCGGTCATGGGTTCTTCACCAAAAGTGATGACATCATTAGGGCCAGCCAGAATTTCCCGTGTACGGTCTGCAGGAAAGTGAGAAAAAGGGTCAGTGCACTCTGCCACCCCCTGGTCTGGTGTGGAATTACTCTCATTTAGACCCTTTAGCTGCCTCCCATATGCACATGTGTAACAAAGTTTAATCCTTGTCACCATTTTAGCCTGTGAAAAATAGTATTAGTTGCAAAAAATGATTCAATGGCCTTCTAAGCCTATAAATTTCTCTCAGTTTTTGTGAAGTGTTAAAATGGCTGTAATAGTGATACTAGAAAATTGCACACCGTTTTGAACAGAGCATACAACAAATGAAAATAACATTAGCTTATTATCTTTACATTTTGGTTATCAAGACTGCCAAACTATAATTCATATGGAAAACGTTTTTTTTACTACAATGCAATAGCCAATTTTACCCATTTGTTTTTATTTCTATTACAGCTATTTTCTATCTTTAAGACTATTCTTCACTGTTATACTGCAGTCTTGTGAGAAGCAGGAATATGAGAAGAATTTGATGTGAAAGTAGGAATACTTCAGGGTTCAGCACATTTCTCATTATTTTTTATAAAATATTAGATGAGATCAGCAAGGAAATGAAGAAAAAGCCTCTGCAGTCCATGCCCTTTGCAGATGATCTTGAGCTATGCAAGGATACAAGGGAGGAACTGGAAATGGAAACAGAGAAGTGTAGAGATATTTTTCAAGGGCATAGGATGAAGACAAGGAGATCAAAAACTCAATACATGTTTTGCAACTACAGTGGAGAAGGTAAGAATGGATTCAAAAGTACAGAGATCTAAAGGCAGAAATTAGGCTGGAAATTGGAGCAAGATCAAAACAAAATCTTAAAAAGTCTAGGACAAAAGTATACCTACCAAGATATAAGGTAAAATATTCAAAATAATAGTAAGGCCGGCAATGTTGTATATTGAAAATGTTTGGGAGCTACTAGGTAGGAGAATGAATATGTGGATTGAACAAAATAGATGAAGTAGAAAATAGGAAAGCTTCATGGTAAAATATACAATGGAAGATGAAGGATAGAAGACTCTAGAAGACTAGTGGCACAGGGCATGTAAGGAGACAAGAGGAAAACAGAATTACAGATGAAGCTGCCAGGAGAAATAATAAGAAGGGAACAGGAAACTAGACTTAAGGATGTGACTGTGAAGGATATACAGGAGAATGGGTATAATAAGTAGATGATCATGAAACAAAATGTAATGTAATGCTGGATAAGGGAAACATCTGAGGGGGAAGAAAAAGTCTATTCTTTACTATTTTCAGTTACCCACTTTACATTATACTCAGACAGCAAAGCGGAATGACATTTACAAAGGTACCTCACAGCTCTATGGACCTAGGAAGCACTCCCAGCTACTGTCTATGAGCATTGGTCTTCTCTGTGTACTGCAATTTCTTCCCACATTTCAAGGATACAGACTTAACATGAGTGGTTATGGATAGGAAACCAGAGTACCCAAACAGAAATACCAGCAAACACATGGGGAGAACATGCGAATCCCACACTGAAATAAATCCGGCAAGGATTGAGACTCAAAATATGTAGTTGTGCTGGCCACTTGCACCCTTTAACAAGTATCTTCAATCGAAAAATGCTATGTTGACTGGTTAGGCAGTGTCAGTCTGAAAACATGGGTGCACAACTGGAAAGCTGTTAAGGGTACGTTTTGCACACACATTTGGAGATTTGTCTTCATACAGAGAATCACAGACATATGTAGCAAGTTACCAAGCAGTCTGGTAGACAGCAGGACTTTAGGAAACTTCAAAACTAGCCTTCATGTTATTTTGGAAAAATTTAGAGGCTAGTACTGGTGAGTATTTTTGGGCTGAATGACCTGCTCGTGTGTACAATTTTCTAATGTTCTAATGAAAATTAACTAACATGCAGTAAATCACACCATTGTTTTGCATGTATTATTTTTAAGTCTGTCAATGCATATTTATACATTTATTATTCATTGCAAGTGCACACAAACTGCTGGAAGATGTTATCACAAAGTAAAAAATAATCTAAACAATCCAGATCTATTTTAACCAGTTATGTAAAAATTATTTCAAAAAGTGTTTACCATTTAGACTGTTGGACACTATGAACAGATTGGCAATTTCCCTGTCTGTAACATTTTATTATATTTAATGAGATTTATTTGCAAACTGCCACAAAAACCAAATAGCAGAATATAATAATCAAAGAGGACTGACAAAGATCTTTAAGTATTGACAAGCTGTCTGACAAATTAATGTTGTTTCTACAGTATTGACTGCTGATATTCAGTAAAGCAAAAAATGAAAAACAAAAATTGATTGCAAAGCAAATATTACTTTATATGCAATGCAGTCCTGGATCATTTCAGTGGATAAGAACTAAGGACTGATCAATTTATTGATGTGAAGTAATTCTGGAGTATGTAGATGATCTGAATTATTTATATTTATAGTTTCAACAGTTTATCTCTAAAACATCATATAATTGTTTTTAAAACAGTCCATCTCAGCAGCAGCTGGCACAAGGCAGCAAACAAAATAGAACAGGGCTGCCAGTTAATTGCAGGGCATATTCATGCATACAAATTAGCATTTAAAGGAAACAGAATACCCGAGACCAAAAAAGATTAACAATGATTACAGTAGTGTTTCATTCACTTGTGTGTGCCTTCTAAATAATAATTGTAAAGTAAATGTATTATAACCTTATATTTCCTTACATGTATCACATGTTCACCAATACCAAATTTTAGAACAATACATGGAAACTAATTTATATATAATAAGGTTGCAAATAAAAAGAACAAATAGGAGATATTGTATTATGTAAATATTTCAAAACTAGCAAATAATCAATATTAAAGTATGGTGATAATATATTAATAAGGAGTCCCATGCAAGCTATTATTATTATTATTATTATTATTATAATATTATTATTATTATTATTATTATTAATAATAATAATAATAATAATAATAATATCATCATCATCTGGAGTACTGTGTATAGTTTTGGTCTCCAGGCTACAAAAAGGACAAATCAGTGCTAGAGAAAGTCTAGAGAAGAGCGACTAGGCTGATTCCAGGGCTACAGGGGATGAATTATGAGGAAAGATTAAAGGAGCTGATTCTTTTCAGTTTAAGCCAAAGAAGATTAATTGGAGACATGATTGAAGTGTTTAAAATTATGAAGGCAATTAGTACAGTGGATCAAGACTGTTAATTTAAAATAAGTTCACCAAGAACAAGGAGACACAGCTGGAAATGTGTTAACAGTAAATTTCACACAAATATTAGGAAGCTTTTCTTTAAAAAGAGATTCACAGACACACAGAATAAGCTACCAAGTATTGTGGCAGTTGGTAAGACTTTATGAGTGTTCAAAACTAGACATGATGTTATTATAATAGAATTTAGTGGATAGGAATGGTGAGCTTTGTTGGGCTGAATGGTGTGTTCTCATCAAGATTATTCTAATGTTATAGAAAATGTTTTCAGAGCAAATTATCAGAAATATCATCACAGAATATGATCAAATTATCATCTAAAATAAACGAGAAATGTTGTAAAGGGACATTTTGTAGTGAAAATTGTTCAAGTCAGTGCAGAATCTTAAAATCTAATATTCTAAAAAGGTATTTGTTTATTATTGTGTGCAAACTAGTACATTAACTCAAGACTGGGCTAAGATTGTGCAGTACTTTTGGGAATTAGAACTACCGGTTCCACCATACACACACATGCACACAGACAAAATCAAATGTAATACACTATACATCAAACAATTTCGTAGGACAGTATTAAACCTGGAACTTATACACATTTTCATAAATTCCAAAAAGATGCATAGGAGTGTTTTGCTATTAGAACCTGTGTAATCTATCATAATTATTAATGATTTGTAAACATTTTTGCTGTCCCTTACTATATCTCTCTATTATAAAAGAAAATCTTGAAACAAGACTATTGCCAAGAGATTTTTTCAAGTCCTACAAGACGAGACTATTGCCAAGAGATTTTTTCAAGTCCCACCCTCCCTTCAACCATTTACGGTTAATGGCCCATGCCCACGGTCCTCTCACCTCTCATTCATGTGACTACTTTTGTCAAACACAGTTCCAACGCTTATAAATTTTTACATTTTCCTCACTTTAAGATCCCAATAAAAGAAGACTTATTATGTCCAAATCTTATTGAAGAATTTCATCCCGAAGGATTATCAACAGAAGAAATCAGTACACGGGCAATCCAAGCACCAAGAAACGATGAAGTCAAACTAATTAATGTGAAATTTGTCAATCGGTTACACGGCAAATTGGTTAAATGTGTATCAATAGACTATGCTGAAACAGTTGGTGGTGATGGTGCGGAAGATGAAAACATCAACTTACAATATCCCAAAGAATATCTACAACCTTTAACACTGTCCGGTCTTCCACCGGCCGAATTACTGTTGAAAGAAGGATGTATCATAATGTTATTGCATAATTTATGTATGAGTGATGGGCTATGCTATAAGACAAGATTAGTTGTATTCAAAATTGGTCGAACAATTCTGACATATAAAATTTTAACATGCAACAAGAAAGGTAATGTAGTACATCTCCCGCAGATAGCATTAGACACGAAAGGAGATCTTGAAATGCCATTCATATTCAAACGTTTACAGTTTCCCGTTAAAATAGCTTATGCTGTGACAATTAACAAATCACAGGGACAAACATTCGAAAAAGTCGGTTTATTTATTAGAGAGAAAGAAACGATATTCACTCACGCGCAGTTACTGTATATGTTGCGTTGTCACGATGTAAGTCCAAACATTTAATCAAAATTCAATGCAATATTGACGAAGAGTTAATTTAAAAAATTGTTTTTACTGAAAAAGTATTTGCGTGTTAATTTCAAAGCCAAACAGAACAAAAATGTATAATGCAATGAATACCTCTAACACAACATGAAACATAATTTTCATAATTTTGTTTCAATTTATTATGTTTTACTATGGTTATTTACTCACTGTAATGTAAAGTAGTTAGTTCTATTATGCATATGTAACAATTCCCATGAAAATAACAATCTGTTTAAATTGTACATCTGCCTCCCCATAAGCGAGTGGTAGATCCATGAATTGGCTAGCGTGTAGTGCCCGCCCAGGGGTTGGCAAGCAACGTGAGCAGGGGGCAGAGCCCCATAGTAAATATAAAGAATTATTAAGGTAAAGCACAATACACACAGTACCTTTAATTTATTTGGTTGACACCTTTATTCAAGGCAACTTGCAACATTTATGATACAATTGGTTATGTATCTTGGCCTTGGAATAATTAATTGTAACAAAAAGCAAATCACGTCTAAAAATTTAGGCGACTTTACATCCTTTGAGGCATTCATTTTAAATATTAAAACAGATTCCAACACAATTATAGTGCTAGTCCACCAGGGCCATATTCATTGTTCATGACTGAATTTAGCAACCCTTCATCTGATTTGGCTATAAATTATGATCACCTAGTACTGATGGGTGATTTTAATGTACACATTAATGTGGAAACTGAAAATTTTAGCAAATGTTTTACTTATTCAGTAGGATTTTGTCAGATTGTCAAAGCTCCAACTCATAAACATAACCACACCTTAGATTTAATTATAACTTACAAAGTTGAAATTCAAAATTTAAATATTACTCCATTAAATGAAGTTATTTCCGATCACTACTTAATTACATTTGATTTAGTCCTGCCCTTGCCAATGCACTCACAGATTAAAACAAAGACAGTGCAACATCTAGATTGTAATTCTGCTTCAAAATTTATAGATACTTTGAGTAAGTCGAGTGTAATTGTGGAAAACCATTTAGATCAGTTAACATCAAATGTAAATATGGAAAACAATTTAGATCAGCTAACATCACATTATAATGTGACCTTGAGAGATGTGGACGCAGATGCTCCCCTTAAAACAAAAGTGATCAAAGCACATAGAAACTCTCCCTGGTTTGATGAAAAAACTTGAGCTCTTATAGAGTGTTGAAAGCTGGAGCGTAGATGGAGAACAACAAAGCTACATGTCTTTCAAATTGCATGGACAGAGAGTGTTAAAAAATATAAAAAAGCTCTCTTTAAAGCTCGCTCAGAATACTATTCTACAATAATAGATAGCAATAATAAAAATCCTTGGGTACTGTTTAGAACAGTGGCTAAATTAACAAATGGGAATTCAGATCTAAAGTGCAAAATACCAACAGATATTAGCAGTACAGACTTTATGAACTTCTTCAATGAGAAAATTAAAAATATAAGATCTCAGCATCACAGTACAAACCAAATACTAGCTTAGCAGACCCTGCAGCACATTGCATTCAGCACTTTAGTAATTTTAATCCTGTAACTGAGCAGGAAGTCTTAACTTTAATTTCTAAAATGAAGCCCACTACTTGTTCCCTAGATCCAGTGCCAATAAAAAAGTAAAAAGTGCAATGGATGTTCTTGCAGCACCTATTCTAAACATTATCAATAGTTCATTATTGCATGGCACAGTACCTGATGCACTAAAAGTGTCAGTCATTAAACCATTACTTAAAAAGTCAGACCTAGACCCACACATACTAAATAATTATAGGCCTATTTCAAATTTACCATTTCTCTCTAAAATACTAGAAAAAGTAGTTGTCAGTCAGCTTCAGTCACACCTTAGGCATTACAATTTATTTGAGAAATTCCAGTCTGGTTTCGTACTGGTCATAGTACAGAAACGCACTAACGGGTTGTAAATGACATTCTGATATCCTCTGATGAAGGAAACTCCACTGTAATTATGTTGTTAGACTTAAGTGCAGCATTTGACACCATTGACCATTCTATTTTACTGCACAGGCTAGAAAATGTTGGCCTTACAGGCGCTGTGCTCACTTGGTTTAGTTCTTATTTATCAAATCAATTCCAATATGTACAGAAATGTGCTGACAGTACTCCATCATTATACACAGAAGTTAGATGTGGTGTCCCACAGGGCTCAGTACTGGGACCTTTACTGTTTTCACTTTACATGCTTCCACTGGGATCTCTCATTAGGAAACATAATGTTAATTTTCACTCGTATGCAGATGACACCCAGTTATACCTTTCATTTAGATCAAATGAAGTTTCTCCAATGTTGTCTTTAATTAGTTGTGTTAGTGAATTAAAGGAGTGGATGGATGAGAACTACTTGTCTTTAAATACAGATAAAACAGAGATGTTAATTGTTGGAGGGAATGACGCTGATCACAGCAATATTTTGTCATCATTTAACTCAGTTGGAATCACCATTAATTTCACTGAATCAGCCCGCAATCTAGGAGTTATCTTTGACTCTAGCATGTCATTTAAAGCGCATATTACAAAGTTGTCCAAATCATGTTTCTTCCATCTTAAAAATGTTAGGAAATTAAGGCACTTTCTAAATAAACAGGATTCTGAGAAATTAATTCATGCATTTATTTCTAGTAGGATTGACTACTGCAATGCGGTGTTCACTGGATGTTCAAACTGTTCTTTATACAGCCTCCAGTTAATTCAAAATGCTGCTGCAAGAATTATTACAAGAACAAGAAAATACAAACACATAACTCCAGTTCTTAAATCCTTTAACTGGCTCCCGGTTAAGTTTAGGGTAGATTTCAAAATCCTCCTTTTAACATATAAAGCATTAAATGGCCAAGGTCCGGCTTACTTGTCTGAACTTATTATGACTTACAAACCATAGTGCACATTAAGATCTCAAGATGCCAGTCTGCTTATGATTCCAAGGATTAATAAAATAACAGTGGGAGGTCGAGCTTTTAGTTACAGGGCCCCTAAACTGTGGAATGGTCTGCCTGCTACTATAAGAGATGCCCCTTCGGTCTCAGCTTTCAAATCCCAGGCTGAAGACTCACTACTTCAGTTTAGCATATCCTGACTAACTGTACAGACTGCATCTCTGTTGTTAGTAAATAGCACTAAAACATAAGTAAAATGATAATTATAATTTGTTACTAAACCTCACCTATTCTGTTTCTCTTCTCAGTACTCAAATGTGGCACTTGGTGTCACAGCCCACCTGCCAAGTTGTTTTGCCTGCCTAAGGTAAAGACATTGTTGATGGAGGATCGCAGGAATCGTGGGGTAGAGGGGTCCTTTCATCAGATTGGCTGGCCCAGCGCTGTTTCAGTTGTGGAATGACCAATGGGGGAGGCAGCTTGATGACTAAGGGTCTCCAGGACTCTAAACAAATCCAAATCATATTATGTGATATAATCTACTGTTAAATTCTACTGTATAATTTTCTTAGAGAGTCATGGCTAGGGGGTTGTCAAGAGGCAGGACCTGTTAAAGCCCATTGCAGCACTTCTTGTGTGATTTTGGGCTATACAAAAATAAATTGTATTGTATTTTGGTTTTCCAAGTGGAGCACAGGCAGATCAAGTGACTTTTTTCAGAGTCACTCAGCATCAGAATTTGAACCCACAACCTCAATATTTGATGGCCAAAGCTTTAACCATTACACTACACTGCCTGTCTGTATAATGTACTGTGTTAATTTATCTGTATAAAACCATTATAATATGTAAATCTGAACAGAATTAAGAATAAAAAAATAAAAATAGACAATGTTCAAAATGTTTTGTTTCTGAAATGAACAATCTTACCAAAGAGTCAAGAAAGAGTAAGTGTGTAATTTATTTGTATTGTTAATGTAGCCGATTACTGGAGGATTGCGAAGAGATTCCTTTTATTTTATTCATATAACCGTCCGGTGTTATACTGCCTTGGGTTTGGGGCTCTCTGGCTCCCCCTGGTGGTCACAATATACACGTATCAATGAAGAAAATGAGAAAAGTACTGAACAAAGAGATACTAGAACATCTTTTTACAATTATTTTTTTTAAATTGATAATTAAAAAGACCCACTACAATTCAGTTGAGCAGTTTCCTAAATTAAACTGTTAAGTTTTCATAAATGACAAATGTTGATATTAGTTACTTTGTAATGCTGCCCACGGAAGGCTGTTTCTTACAGCTAGGAGACAAGTGTGTGATAGCACAACGAAGTGGTGATAGCAGATTACTGCCCGTGAGAAAAAAAAAATATATGGATGTAATGACCAACTTAAATAAAGATAAACAATTTTTGCATTCGGTATTCAAGAAGCAAGACTTATATAATGATATGGTAGATTTCGATTAAGTTTAATGAAAAGATAAGATAAAAGACACTTCCAGTTTCTTTGGAGACGTTTCACGGTGTTCTAAACCAGAAAAACGTACACGTCAGCAAGCAAGTGAAGAGCAACGGGGGACAGGACGAAAGTCTCCACACATAACCACTGCATAGTCTGTGTACGGTAGACTCGAGATGGTATGCGATTTGGTTATTTTTTACAAGATGTGCTTGAAATGTGGTGTTCGATATTAAGCACTAATAATGCATTATTAAATGTTCTAATAGACAGATTTCATATACACACATTTTACGAAAGGATTACGAGCCTTTACGTATAGGTTAGAGTGCACTGTTAAATATAGGCTAAATGTGAAGGCAACTGATTTGTGATTTCGTGTCAAGCTTGGGGGCTTGCGCGGGTCTCATTTTCAAGTGAAGCTGGTCGCGGGTTGGGAAATCCTTCAGCTGACCCTTTTCGATTTAATGTTATAAGCTGACGCCGCCACAAATTGTACAAAAAAATATGCATTTTGGGGACGGGGGGGTTAATTAATCCGCCGGATGCAAATAAGCAGACGCAGCCATCGACATACTCGTGGAGCCGGAGTTCGTCGTTCATGTTTAGTTTTTTTTTTTTGCGGCGATTGCCCATATGGGTAATTCAGACTTGCAGCAGTTCAGTTACATTATACATCACACGTACATAAAGAAATTATTGCATCAGTACTTTTGAAGCGTCGAGAACGTTTGACGTCTAAAAACAATAACAAAATTCCTAAATACGTCAACTACAAAACACACTTATTAATTCCAAAGTTGCATGACAGAGACTCGCTGCGGTGTTGTGAAATATTCAGAGCATTATATTTTGGGTAGAGTACTCAGAATCAGCATGCTCAAAACTGCTTCGGAAAAAGTACAGGAAACAACCTCAGACTGGGCGCAACCTCAAATCACGGCCCAAACATGCAAAATATACGGTGAACACGGTGGACCTCAGATCTCTTAGCCCAGATGATTTTTATATTGGGATTGGTGCCAAAATGTCAGCTGACTGTCATCCGGAAGCTGTCATTTGTCTTGCACTGGTACAAAAGACTAGATCCTAATATAACGGGGCTGACCCGAAGCGTAAAACGATCATACATAGTAACATCCACAAATTACATTTTGTGTTTCAGCGTATTATAATTGAGTGTGATCCGAGTACTGTATGTGGTTACTTATTAACGTTTGGGGAGGTCCATTTATTGGATTATAACTGTCATACCGTTTGATAATTTCCACATTACATGGCAAATTGTAATGCGAACACCTTCTTCGTCCAAAATACAATTTTCAAAAAATGTTCATCTACCGTCACGAACAGGATTCGAACCTGTGCGGGGAAACCCCATTGGATTTCGAGTCCAACGCCTTAACCACTCGGCCACCGTGACTCGCGGAGAAAACAGCCGGAGCTCCGCCTTCAAAGGCCATACAGCCATATTTGACATCATTCTGTGTCACGGACGTTTTTACTTCGAGTGGCTTGAAAAATCTGGCAAGAATAAAACATTTATGCAAACAAAAACAAATATAATGTTTTTCGCCTCTTTTCTCATATCAGTTCGACTAGTCTAAAATATAATATATAATAACGAAGAACAGCAAAGCCCAGAAACACACCGAGATTTCGTTTTCTTGTACGCCGTGTAAACTTAATCTTAACTTTACAGATTAAGTATTTAGTATTGTAACACATAATTAGAGAATTCATTGAACTACTTAAACTTACAAAAATAAATAAATAAATAAATAATCGGTGTGACTCAGCTTTAAATTAGCAGTTGGCTCAATGCAATAAAACGCAGTAACGCGCATAAAGGGAGCAATACATTTGATCCGAATTAAGATTTTACATGAAGTAGATTTATTCATTGAACTATTGGAAAGTGGGAAATACGAATGGAGTGAAAAATCCTTGTTCTCTACGGTGGGTGCCTCGGACTTTAAAATACAGGACCGGTTTGCTCATAAATACGAACTCAAATTCGTGCAACCAATTAACCTAGCACGTAGGTTCTTGAGAAGTGGGAAACAGACATACCCTGTTAAAAAAAAAAAACTCACACCAAAAGCACATGCAGGTAACGCCACGCAATCATGCCAACCCACGGTTAGAAAATTAAAGGAATGCTTGGAAAATCAGATAAAGTCGACAGCCACTGGCGTGCTTATTATTCGTTACTTTGTTAGTTTGACGCAATACTATCATCTTGACTTATCACGGTTCGCGGATGTGCTTCCGGACGTGGAGGCTGCAATGAAATGGTTACTGTAGACATCAGCCCATTACTGTGTGCTTTCTATCTAATCGTTTCTTGCTGTTTTGTGTCAGAAACAATTTAGGTAAAATCAGGTACTCTTTAAACAAAACTGTGAAAACAGCTTTTAATTAACTGACACATAGCGCACTGTATATAAATACATTATGACATGAGCCAGCTCACCTACTGGATAATGCAGCAAAATATGCATAGCAGGCATTTATGCACCTTTTTGTGATGAGTAGTTCACCTTTATTATACAAGCATTCTCTGGTAAACATTATGTCACTTTGATCCATATGTTGCTGAAACCAAAACAGGGCAGAAATGTTTTCTCATCCTCAGCATAATCCATTTAAAGGTGGTGGTGACACCAGTAAACTGTCAGGCTCGCTCAAGCACACCCAGAGTGTGGCTCATTTGAAATCACCAACCATACTGATCTATACAACTTTCGGGATGTAGGAGGAAAACTGGAGCACATGGAGGAAAACCCACATACATTTTGGGGAGAAAGTGCGGACTTCACAAAGACAAGATGCAGAAACAGTATGGAAGCCCAGGGCACTGCTGGATCTGTCAGGTGGCAGTGCTACCCATTCCACTGCCCCGGAAAAAGATGGACTTCTTACTTTATTAGTATCATAACAATAAAAAAAGCTAAGAAAACATAGAAGTAGCATTTTTATGGAGAAAGTAAAACAAAACAAAAAAATGTACAATATCATTGGCACCCAAGAACTAGTACCTACAGTTGTAGTCTTTAAAGGATAAATGCCACTAAACACTTCAATACAATTCCACATGCTGCAGATATTGTGATAATACTGTAAAATGTAGAGATAGGAATGCCAATGTCTTTAGAGGTGGATCTGCAAACCTGAAGCTTTTAATGTTTGATGATAAATTTATTTCTAACATGCACAGAGTTCTTTTGTTTCACTGATTTTTATGGAGGAAAGCTAGAAAGGAACTATAGCTGTTATGTCGCTTTAGAAGATCATGCATGCGAATGGATACTTTAAAATGACCTGCAATTTAATATACAGTAAATGTTATAAGGATGCTATTGTATATACAGTCTATGAAAATCAGTTGACTTTTTTCTGGTACCAAATGTGTCCTGAGAGTTTCTGACTCTGGACTTTTCATAGTTTCAAAGTCTCACCATGCAACTCCTGGTTGCAGTGTTCATACATCACCAAAATCAACATCCTTTTTGTCTTACATCATATATTCGTGTATATTATATTTTCACATTGACACTACTGTGTTGTCTACTGTCTCTCAGTTTTAGTTTATTACTGTTTACACCCTGATTTACATTTCCAGGCCAATTTGAGTTTTTATTTCCATGTAATATATAATTTATTTGAACATTTTTATTGCACCTTTTTACTTTTTAATTCTGAATTGTACTCTCGTCTGTTTTCTTAAGCACCTTTTGAGAGTTTATTCAGAGAAAGATTATTTTACATAGGCTGATTGACTGATAATTTCGCATCTTCCCACTGTATCATGTAAATCAGCAATGCACTTGCTACTGTATTTTGTTCATAACCTTGTTTTTTCTTGTGTCTGTCGTGCACCTAATATATAACAATTCACCTTCATTTCTTGTCTTTAGCCATAACCATAACTTAATGTTACCAATAATATTTAGAAATTAAGTAATAAAAAGTTAGGCAAGAAAATTAACTGAAAGGCATAATATACTGTAAGTGTAATGACGTACTGTTTATCAAAATAAATCAGGCATAGAAACTAATTTATGTTTTTCTATAAAAAACATATATGAAGGGACTCCATATGACCTTCAAGACAATATATCCATCCTTCCACTCACTCATTTTCTAACCCACTTATCCAGTTCAGACTCTGAGGTAGCCAGTGTCTTAATCAGCTGCATTGGTCAAAAAGCCATCATTATAGTTTTATCAAAGTAGCGGTCTTGTTCACAGTGCCTTCTTACTTTATGCATTATGTGGTACAGATCTGAATGCTGGGCCTAGATTATGTGGTCTCAATATCAACAGAACACCCAGAGAGGAACTGGATGGCTAGCTGGTGTACATCTTCCAGGACTTTATTTAAGCAGGCAGTGTGGTGTAGTGGTTAAGGCTTTGGCCCCTACTCCCTGTGATGGTGTGTTGAAATCCTGCTACTGACACTGTGTGATATAATTGCAAGAAATAAATCTGTAATAATTGCATCATAGTAGTGTACGTTGACTTGGATAAAGATGCAAGCAAAGTAAAAACTATAGCCATTTGTGCTATCCATTATGCTGCAATTTATAATTTCCTTCTTTTCATTATCAACAAGCCCTTAGCATATTTCTTTTTTGCCAATATTAGATTGTGTCCATTTCATACATTATTAATTAGTGCCTGTGCCTCACAGCTTTAGGAAACAGGGCACTGTTCTGGCCTGAAATATTTATCTATTTTTAGTGTCTTTTTGAGATTATTTTCTGGTCCATGTTAGTCAGCGTGAATGGTCTGGCTGATAAAATGGCATCCCATCCATTTATCCATCTTCTAAGCCTGCTTATTTAGAACAGGGTCTTGAGGAAGCTGGAGCCTATCTCAACAAGCATTGTGCAAGGCAAGAACAGGGCTCCAGCTCATTGCAGGGTGAACATAAATATACTTACACATCTGGGTCAATTCTAACAGTGCCACTCCACTTAAACTGGATTTTTTTGGGCTGTGGGAGGAAACCCATATGGGCATGGGGAAATTGACATGGAGACCTTTTCATGTGCAGTAGCTCAAGAGGGGAGAAGCGACACTATACGGGACAGGAATTGTTACATTTTAATCCTAGACAGAAATTATTGCCCACTTTTATTTCAGTGCTTTAAATTTAATTGGATATGTGGATGTCTTCAGGGATATTATTATATTCACAAAATAGCAAAAAAAAAAGTCCATGAATGCTGATTATGTTAAATTATTAGACATGACACTACACTGCTTCTACTCTATTGCACATATACTATATTTTCCTAATATAACACATCTTTAAAATGACAAATGAGCAAACAAAAGATTCCCACTAGTTCCATAATTACCAAATGAACCTTAACAGCTAGAGGCTTTAGCATATCATTTTAAATCAGAGTTGACAGCTGTTGGGCTTTATGGCACAGTCTTCTTTTTGGATCACATATTTTGATAGCTTTTCATAATTGTATCTTTTTTGTATCAACAGAAGCAGAAGATCAGAGAGCTGGGTATTACTTTTTGGGCAGTATATGCAAAATTATATGCTCCCAATTCTGACACTAGACCTGATCAGACTGAACTGAATGGCACTACTAAATTAAGTGCATCTCAATTCAGACACATTCTCACAGACAATGCTTCACTTAGTTGCAGTGTGTTGGGGCCTGTGAAGAAACAGTTATTGCATAAAGCTCTAGTACTTTTTGAAGTTGGGCTCTTGCTGGTAACCATAGCAATCCAACTAGAAGAGCTGGTGTTATAAGCAAAGCAAACATGTGCAGCTTGTGCACAGACATTACAGCTACCTTCATAACACAATACAAGTCACACTGGAGCTACTCATGAATATTTATTATACTTTTTATAGAATTATTAGCAACAATTTCTGTAGTCTACTCTTGACTTCTTTATGGAATAGTAAACAGTAGCCTAACGAGCATTAACAAGGCACTTTGCTCATCATTGTGTTTTCTCTGCTTCTTTCAATGAAAAAGAGGAGAACACGATGAATTAAGTCCTATCACGAGTAAAGGGCACAGGGCCCTACAGCCAGTGCCACCCTTATGTCCATGTTCCTGCACAAGGATAAGATGCAAACTCTATACACCACCCGGAGCACTCCAGCCAGGGTTATTACTGCTGAAGTAGGCTAATTTCCCTGCGAAACTGTACTTACAATAGACCGTTCAGATTAATGAAAAATGCAAAACACCTTTTCAGGCATAAATTGCGTTATAAATTGTCATTTTCTTACTTTAGAAAACTTTCTGCCTTGCCCCTTTGGCTCTCTTTTAATACTTATTATAATGAACAGAGACTAAGTATTTAACGTAAACGTTTTAAGTCACTTGCTTATAATAATCACTATGGAAGGTTATAAAGTTTATTTTTTGAATTGGAAAAACTTGCCACTCTGGTGTAAAATAAACAACTTTACTGCATATGACGAGTTCATTACTATTTTTTAAAGTGAAAGAAATACGCACAAAATATGTGCTATTTCAGGATTTGTAAAGACTTATTTACCTACTGAACTGCCCGTTGCTCTCGTCAATGGTTTCTCGCTCTTATTGCCCTACATATAAACCAGGTTATTATTCTGGAAGGCGGAACCAAAATGTT
This sequence comes from Polypterus senegalus, assembly GCF_016835505.1. Lineage (NCBI taxonomy): Eukaryota > Metazoa > Chordata > Cladistia > Polypteriformes > Polypteridae > Polypterus > Polypterus senegalus. Next base: position 62,802,453 of record NC_053156.1, read on the forward strand.
TTTACACAGTGCAACTCGGCCCTGCGCTTTGCGACACAGCGCGGGAAAGTCGAGGCTGGATTCGTAGGCGGAGATTTAGTCTGCAGGAGATATTGAGCTCAGGAAGTTCCTATCAGTGAATTGTGACCGGCTTTTGTTTGGTAAGTTGACTTTCTAAGTAGCATAGCCGCTACAGTTTACGAATTTATTTTTTTAAATTAATTTGCAAAACAGATCGTGTCATGTGGCACTTGCCGTCTGTATGGAGTTACTCGGGTGCAAGGTTTCTCAGTGGAATTTTTTGCTAACCATGTTCTGCTGTAGCCGTGGTGAAAATGTTACCTACCTAATGTTGGAGAAAGAGACATTGAGACCGAACCCAGTAGGTAACGCGGCAAATAATTATCCCCAAATTATCTCTCGAGTGGCACAGTGGTAGTGCTGCTGGAGACTGTGGAAGATCGTGGCTTTGCTTCCCAATTCCTCCCTGTGTGGAAAAGCGCTATATAAATGTAACGAATTTATTATTATTATTATTAAAAAGCTGAACGTATTTTAAGCCACAATTTACGCCTTACACCTAAATGTTATAGAGCTGACCACAGTGCTGGGTTCCCGACCTTTGTATTCTGTTCTGCAGATAGCTTCATCGTTTTTTCTTTATTTTAAATTACCGGCTAGGGTTACTACTTCTAGTATGCATGTGTTATCAGAGAGATGAGTTTCTATTGTGTTGTATACTTGTGTTTTGGATGATTTGGCCGCCAAGTAAAGTTAGGTTATATTTTGTGTGGGGTCTTTAACAAAACACAGCATCACAAATCCGTTTCTAAAGGAGACATCGTATGTGAAGCTTACAAAGTTCAGTCTGATGTTGTTTGGGCAGGGACTGGAAAATTAACCCTGGATAGAACTTCCAAACGGTAGAAAAAATACGTCGTACGAATAACTATACATTAGAACATGTTGATGACAGGAGACAAGTGGCATGATACGGTACCGTTGGCACCACGATGATTAGAACAGGAATAAGCAATCAAATTCGACAGAGAAAAGTTTTTGGCCATGATTTTAACGTTATTAACAAAGACAGAACGTTATTAACAAAGACAGCCTTATGAGAAGAGTTGGAGATACAAAGCTCAATAAGAAAGGAATGGCAAAAGCAGATTGTTGGGGGCAATCAGTTACTGGGTGAAGCTGGCCTTCAGAAAACTGCAGCTTTGTACAGTAAGTATGGACTGTGTTATTAATATTTTGCAATATATTAATTGTTACAACAATAAACCTCAATGAAACCCACCCACAATGATAATTAAATACACAAACCCAGTAAGCAACTGGTATATGTAAGGAAGAAACACTCGTAAGACTAGTAACAGTTTTTTTTAATTGGTCCAGATAAGCCGGTCATCCTTGCCATCATTTGCCTGTAAAGAACAGGACACAAATCATGTAGAAATCCTTTTATTTCAAAAGAAAAACTTAGCCAAACATTTTTTTTTTAAAGTATTTCTGAAGCTTCTTATTAATATTTTATACATGTAATATCATCCAGAAAAGAATAGCTAGCGGTTCTAAAGCAATCATGAAAAAGCATTGGTGATAATGGACACAGCTGTCTGATTCCATGTTCTAATTTCAGATTATTAGAATTTATATTATTTATGTGAACCAAGGCTTCCTAATTTACTGACTTAATTCACACTCACTTTTATTGGTACCTTAAGACCTAAATTTGCACATTTCAATAAATAAATATTACAGTTAAACTCTATTCAGGATATGTCCTTTACACTACTAGTAAAATATTTTTTTGCATCCAAATAAAAGGGAGCCCCTGGAAACTCGGGAACTGTAGGAGGTTATATTACATTAATGATTGTCAAACATGGGATAATAAATGTCTGCCTTTGATACATTTAGTTTGACGTATTATAGGAGTTCCTTCTCTTTTCCTTTAGCTAAATGTTTTGGCAGAATCTTAACATAGTTAATTTAGAGATAAATTAGTCTGTAAGATGCACGGTAAAGCAGTTTTTTTTTTTTGCATTGAAAGCACAGCGACTGATGTTTGGTATAGTTTTTTTTTTTTTTTGTTGGTCATTATATTCTCTGCTTTCCTTAATAATGGAGGTCATTTAACAAAGGAACAGTTTTTGTTTTTTTTTAATAATTCAGTTGGATAGCTTTCTGGACCTGTGACTTCTAAGATTTTTTATTATTTTGAATTTCATATAGCCTCAATGGTTTGTCCAGCTTCTCTGCTTAGAATTTTCCAGTTGTAACATTTGTATTTTATCAAAGTAATTATTGACCAGAGCCTCACCTACACTTATACTTTGGCGTACTAAACACACTCTTGGCAAGAAACTGAGCATTGCCATTTTGGTTAATGTCCCGCAGCGCTGACAGTTTGAGCTTTTCCCAGTCAACCTAAACACTAGACGGTATAAGCAAGTAATGACTGCAAAAAGTCTGGTACTGTTTGGTCATTAAAGGCTGCTTCAAAATTTGGATAAAACACAACTTTTACTAGAAATGCTTTGAGCACAAGACATTATGCCAATCAGAATGTTGATACAGAGCACCTTTTTATGTTCACCCAACATCTATACATGAGGAGGGCCACCCATCTCTGGCTGAAGTTGCTAAATTAGGGGGGAAAAAAAACAAACAAAGAACCCATATGTGTGCTCTTTGCAGTTTGTAGAAAAGAAGCCAACAGAGAATAACCTGTACATGGGAAGTATAGCATGTTGTTTACAAAAACACACACACAGAGACAATTTTATTATCAAAGATAGCATTATGCTTATGAAGATGTCCTCAACCTGCCGGCAACTGCTGACATCTGAGCACACATTATAGAGACAAGTATTGTAAACATCAAAATTACAAGTGGCTTTACCTTTCAAAATGTCTTGGTGGCATGTGTTTGTTATTCCCTGGCCATCAATGCAGGAGCACCTGACAATTGAACAAACACCCAGTTGGAGATGTTCTTATCTTTCTGTGTCAGGCTACATCTCTGCCTTCAGAATAACAAATTTATACTGTTGACCTCATGGAAGATATCCCGACCCTCTTTTCAACTGTGTAGGTGTTAGTATGCTTTTGTTTTTTGTAGTGTGTTATTGATACTCATTTTGTTACAACAAACAGATCAGAGTATATCTGTAAATATGTACATTGCTTATAGCCAAGTTATTCTTCTGCCACCATAATGTGCTACGTTTCAGGGTCTGATATTATTATGTAGTTACTTTCTCAATTATCAGCATGTACATAAACAGGAATCCTATGGCCTCGTGGGATTGACTTTTACAAATGAAGAGCCACCTCTCCCCGTTCTTCATTGGTCAAGAGTTCTGTGTTTGCTTACAGTCAATAAAGATGTACTTAGTATTTACACTACACTTAAAGTAATTTCATGGCTGCATTATGTGCAGATTATAATGATTTAGAATTTTTTTGACGTTACAGTTTATCTAAATAATATCAAATGTCTTGCTATCCACAGTGGTTCATTGCAGCCAGCAATTTTAGTTTGAACCATAAATTTTTAACTGCTTTCAAAACATGTATCTTTTTTGTCCATAAATCCTTCAAAACTAACAAATTGATTGATTCAGTTTTTACATCTTGTGAGATGTAATCTGTAGGAAAGCTATTTCTGCCAGCACAAACCTTTTGGGCACAGTTGTTAATTACATGATACTGTAAAATGCTGTTGAAAACATGTAGCACTACTATTTTTGATTTTGAATCACTATTGCAAAAATATTTAATAAATAAAATCTAAATTACTCTTTGAAGCGAGTATAAACAAAAATTACATTTTAAAAATGGTTATAAAAAGTCCCTGAACACATCTGAATGTTATGCAAAGTTTGATTTTTGTTTAACTTGAAAATCTGTTCTAGTTCTATAATGTCAGGACAGAGTAAATCGTGAAGTTAAAACTCTATTTCAAAGATTGAATTGTTCGATCTGTGACAGGCCCAAACAGCTGTTCACATTAGATATTTTCTTTAATTATAGCATCTGTTTTTTCTAATACTTTTCAGAACTCCTTTCGTAGACTCCTTGTCTATTCTATTTATTTGCATACTCCAACATGAATCTTTTATGCTTCTAGGATTCCGATGTTTAGATTTTTGCATGATGAACTGTGAACTTTTAGCAACGTGCAGTGCCCTTGGGTACTTGGAGGGGGATACCTACCACCGTGAGCCAGATTGTCTAGGTGAGTTCTGTCAAGCTGGGTCAGTTTGTTATTGTTATTATTATTTTTTCTCAATCTTAATGTACATAATTTGCCCAAAAATGTGTTTTCCTCATGGTGCAAATGGAATAAACCTAACTATTCATCTGTTGGCTAGCTTTGATAAAGAATAAAACGAGTTATTAATTTTAAAAATTAAGTAATTTGAAGTTAAGGCAAAAAAGTATGTTAACACTAGCAGCATTAAATGGTCAAAAATTAGGAAAGTATCTAGAATAAAAACCTGTAGCTACTGTAGCCATCCAAGATCTTAGTCTGACACCCATGCCCTTTAACGTTCTCAATTTTGAAGTGGGTGTATTTGGTAAGTTGTAAGGCTTTAATTTCATGTCTCCAATGGTTCCCTATATTGTACCACTGTAGATGCACATTTTTTAATGTATTAATAGAGCTTCACATAAGAGCACAAGTTTCAGGAGAAAATTAATGTTTGCAATAACATGCTATTATCATAAATTCTACCTGCCATAACCATCTTTCCTAAAATATAAGATTGACAAACATGACATTAGGCTAAATGCGAAAATTGTTGTCTACAAGGCATTCATATTGATTAATCTGTTATGTTTATTTCTGATTAATTATATTGTTTTTATATATGATTCACAATGTTTGTTTTTTCTTCTCTCGGCTTATTTTTCTAATTTCTGTTTTCTGAAAGCATATCTGACCCACTGCACTAGATCCTTGATACTGAAAAATCTTTACAGTAACAAAAGGAAAAACTAACACTAACTATTTTTAGCCTGTGCATTGTATTTTGGAAGGGTTTTCTTTTTTATTATTCTTACTCTTTTTATGTAGCTCTTTTCTTAGTATTCTCTGAAAACAAAATTGTAATTTTTTTGTTTTTTTGTTCAGCTAGGCCAATTTATAATTGTTTAGTTTGAAGCTTCATTGCCAGTTATAGGCTAACTGATATTTTCTGAAAATCTCTCAGAGAGTGTGAAAGATTTGATTCGATACTTGCGGCATGAAGATGACGCTCGAGACATCCGCCAACAGCTTGGTGCAGGACAGATTGTACAAAATGATCTTCTGCCACTTATTACACAACATCATGAGGAGAAAGGACTTTTTGATGCCTGCATCAGGTATGGAATAATTTGAGATTATATATAAAGGACCGTCGCTGTCCTGCACATGTATGTCTCAAAAAGTTTAACTGCAGCCTCCTTTACTTTCTGTCTTTAGGCTTATGGTAAACCTTACGCAACCTGCATTACTCTGTTTTGGGAAGGTTCCTGATGAGCCTGCCACTCGCCATAATTTCCTTCAAGTTGTCTCCTACCTGCAAGATTATAAGCAAGTATGTCTAATAGGGAAAAAAAGGATATATCTGGCTTTTTAGTCATTAATTGCAATTAAATCAATTCATATCATTTTTCTGTTTATTTGTTCAGGCATTTGCTGATGAAAAAGTATTTGGAGTTTTAAGTGAGAAGCTTTACAACCTTCTCCAATTGGTGAGTCAGTTCAACACTCAACTTTATCTTGCCTGATTAGATAATATGTGTAATTTTTGAATCAGAAGGGAGAGCAAGATGAAAAGCATTATAACATGCAAGATAATTGACATTTATTTAGTTATTGTTATTTGCTCATTAAATCCCTGGTGTGGAGGAAGACTTGGTATCAAGAAAGGTTTGTCAGCATTATCCAGGCTCCCTATGATGGAATGTTGAGACATTGTATTGAACGTGGCTGGATATCTAGAGTGTTTGAAATTTCTAATGGGACCAAGCAAGGAAGTTAAGTCTCCATTACTGTTTGGTATGTTTTTTTACTGTAGTGCTACTGGTAACCTACAAAGACTGTAAGCTGGAAATTACAGTACTTTTTTGTAGAAATAGTAACGTTAAAATGTGTAGACACCAAACATGAACCAATACCTTTTAGGATGGTGATTTCCTCACCTCTTCTACGCCAGTAACTGTATTCTTCTGGTAGGTAAATGCAGAACATTGTTTGATCACTTCCTAAATGGTGCAGCTCACTTAGGATTAACAGTCAGCTTGAACAAGATAAAGGTCGGACAGGATGACAGAATCACCTCCTACTGTCAACACTATAAACATAATTCTCTAAACTGTTGACAAGTTCTGCTATCTTGGCAGTACTATCTGTAGATGTAAATGCTTATGTACAACCCCTTCTCCTTTCGGCTGCTCCCATTCGGGGTGCCACAATGGATCACCATCTTCCATATCTTTATGTCCTCTGCATCTTGTTGTGTACAACCCCAATTCCAGAAAAGTTGGGATGCTGTGTAAAATGTAAATAAAAATAGAATGCAATGATTTGCAAATCTCTTAAACTCATATTTTATTCACAATGGAGTATAAAAACATATCAAATGTTTAAACTGAGAAAATGCACAGTTTTAAGAAAATAGTAAGGTCATTTTAAATTTGGCAGCAACACGTCTCAAAAAAGTTGGGACAGGGCCATGTTTACTACTGTGTAGCATAACCTCTTGTCCATTAACATCTGGGAACTAAGGACACCAGTTGCTGAACTTCAGGGAGAGAAATGTCCCATTCTTGTCTGATATAGAATTCTAACTGTTCAACAGTCCTGGGTCGTCATTGTTGTATTTTTCATTTCATGATGTGCCAAACGTTTTCAGTTGGTGAAAGGTCTAGACTGCAGGCAGGCTAGTTCAGCAACCAGACTCTTCTAGTATGAAGCCATGATGTTGTAATAGATGCAGTATGTGGTTTAGCATTGTTTTGCTGAAATATGCAAGGCCTTCCCTGAAAAAGACATCTGTTTAGTTTGCTCTAAAATATCTATATACCTGTCAGCATTGATGATGGCTTTCCAAATGTGCAAGTTGCCAATTCCATAGGCACTAATGCACTGCCATACCATCAGAGATGTACTGTAGGCTTTTGAACTGACCACTGATAACAAATCAGATGGTCTCTCTCCTCTTTAGTCAGAAGGACACAGCGTGCATGTTTTCCAAAAAGAATTTCAAGTTTAGATTTGTCCAACCACAGAACAGTTTACCGCTTTGCCTCAGTTCATTTTAAATGAGCTTTGGCCCAAAGAAAACGGTTGCGTTTCTGGGTCTTGTTCACTTATGGATTCTTCTTTGAATGTCAGAGCTTCAACCAGCATTTGCAGATAGCATGGCAAACTGTGTTCATAGACAATGATTTCTGGAAGTGTTCCTGAGACCATGCAGTGATTTTCCAGGACAGAATCATGACTTTTTAATGCAGTTCCACCTGAAAGCCCAAAGATCATGGTCATTCAGGACTGATTTTCAGCCTTGTCCCTTGCACGTTGAGATTTCTCCAGATTCTCTGTATCTTGTGATATTATGTTGATGACTGTAGATGAGATATTTGAAGGCTTCAGAATTTTATGTTAAGGAAATGTATTCTGAAATTGTTCTACAATTTGTGGATGCAGTTTTTTGCAGATTGGTGAACCTCTGCCCATCATTACTTCTGAAAGACTCTACCTCTGTAGTACCTAATCATGTTACTGACCTGTTGCCAATTAACTTAATTAGTTGCAAAATGTTCCTCCAGCTGTCTCTTTTTAGTACCACATACTTTTCCAGTGTTTTGTTGCCCCCTCCCAACTTTTTAGGGATGTATTGCTGCTGCCATTAAATTCAAAATTACTAATATTTTTGGTGAAATCATAAAATGTCTCACTTTCAACATTGGATATGTTTTCTATGCTCTATTGTGAATAAAATATGGGTATATGAGATTTGCAAATCATTTTTTTTTTTTAATTTTACATGGCGTCCCGTCGTGTTTTTTTTTTTTTTTTGTAATTAAGACTAGCTCTGTTTTTGAAAGGCAATACAAATGACTGAGTCATATATGGCATGTGGCTAAATATGAGGATTGCTGTCTACAAGGCAGTTATATTGATTACTCTGCTCTGTTGCGATGAGTTGTGGAAATACTATTACTAGAGTAGTAATAGTAGAGTGAAACTTGATCAGTTCCTTATACAATGTCTTACAATATATCATTTATGGTCATTGATCACTAACAATTGTTTTATTTTTTATATACAACAATGTCTCATTAGCATTTTCTTTTTCTTCTGCCTATTTTCTTCTGCAATTGTTACCCCCTAAATCAAGGCTATTCAATTAGTGGCCCCTAGATTTTTACTGTCTCTTTAATTGGTTCTTGTCAGCTTTTTTGTATAAAAAAGAAATGTAATTTGAAATCTTCATTTTTGTAGGCATTTATCAGATCTATAAATTGTGTCAGTTATCGTTAATTGCTTAACGCTAACAGTTTTAACTAGGCACCGAAAAGAAAACGGTGTCCTAAAGATGAGAATAGAACAATACATTTCTGTTCCAGTTAGAGTAAAGATGTGTGTTTACTGTGGAATGGAAACTTATCAGTGATGAAGGAATATTAGCTTTCGGAGGTATTTCGAGACAAAGTAACTGTGACACCAAGCTAATTGATTGAAAGTTATATTTCTATAGTTCATTATACTTCAATATGATCACCACAAGGCACAGCAATTGCCCCTATACTCTTCTCTACCTGTAAGTAATAACTTGAGAGGATCTAAAATGTGGTGTTTAGCTGTCAAATTCGAAAATTTGCAGCATTTATTGACACCTCTAATGATGTTTACTGATACATTACTATGCATTATATATGTTTAAACAGTAATGTGCACTCGGGGATACAGTTTAAAGATGTTTGATATAAAGGGCAGGTTGAATTGTTTGTATGTTTCTTGTTTGTGAAATGAATGAATGAGTGATTTAAAAAAAATTACTTTAGAACCCCGGTCTCCTTCCATGATTTCTAATGATTTGATCTCCTTTGCAATTACAAAGATAACTAAAAGTTACAATTTTTTAAGCTTCTGAAGAAATGGCTTCTTAATCTGAATCATTTTTACAGTCTGGTTTATACTCAGAACTAATTGAATATCCCTACCCTAAAAGCACAGCTTACACACTGCCCCAGCTCCTGGATCATGTGAAGGCTTTACTGTATCACATGGAAATGTAGAAGGAAAAGAAATGTATTAGATAGTTGCGGTTTTTCTTAAGTCACTCTATGTATTGTATTTTGGATGCATTTTTTTATTTTTATTTATTTATTATTTCTTATATATATAAGAACCCTGTTCTTTTTTTTATGAAGCTCTTTTCATAGTGTCCTCTTAAAGCAAAATAGTAGTTTTTAGGTCTTGTGTTCAGTTAGGCCAGGTGTCCTCAATCCCAGTCCTGGAGGGCCGCTGTGGCTGCAGGTTTTTGTTCTGACCTGGTTTCTTAATTAGAAAGCAATTCTTGCCAATAAAGCACTAACAAGCTATGAAATTAAATTAACTCTGCTATGTCAGGTCATTCTCATATCCTAGATTTTCTTTCCCTTTCTATCATGCAAATGATTTGAAAGCTAAAATGGACAAGTAATTCTCAGTCCTTCACTTTTTTCTCTTCATTTTTCTTCCAAGTATTTAATTAAACCCAATAGTGCAGATAAATGCACACAGGTGTAAATGTAAATAAGCTAAATGGAGAAATGCTGCTCTCTCTTGTCATTTGCATGTTATTGATAATAAGGAGCAATTAAAATAGCTGTTTAAGACAAAATTAAGCAATAAGAGCTCAAAATCACTAAAGTGAAGCAGAAGTGTTACTTTAGCAATAAGTGCTTTTTATTAAGCAACTGGGTTGGAGCAAAAACCTGCAGCCACTGCGGCTCTCCAGGGGCCTCATGTATAACGCCGTGCGTAGAACTCGCACTATAACATGGCGTAAGCACAAAAGCCGAAATGTGCTTACACACAGAAAAATCCAGATGCAGGAATCTGTGCGTACTCCAACTTCCACGTTCTTCCGCTACATAAATCCCGATCAGCGTGAAAACTAACGCTCGTGCACCGCTTTATGTAACGCCCCAACTCCTCCCAGAATTACGCCTCTTTGAATATGCAAATCAATATAAATCGCCCTTAAACTCCGCCTTCTTTGAAAAGACAATGGGAAAAGCACGGGGGGAAATATAAGAATTTCAGGCGAATACCAAGTGGAGGCAAAGGAAAAAACATACTATTTGTTCAAATAAACCGTGGTATAATCAACAAAAGGAAGTTGATTGAGTAACATAGCGTGTTGGAGAAACTTGAAAGCTCACGTTCACAATATCGCACAGTGCCGGAAATAAAAAGAAGTCACATATCAAAGTCGCCGAAAAGCGAGTTGTAGCCCACTGTCTGAGTGTCATATGAAAGTTTATTAGGGTACAGAGAAAAAAGGCACACAGTGGGGAAAAAGCACGAAATGTCAACTTCAATCTCGACATTTCCACTTTAATCACGTAGTTTATTTTGTCATTAAAGTAGAACATCATAAACTTCATCTTAAAATAGTTTAATTAACCAGTTTCTCAAATCACATCGTAATTGAAGTAGCACATTAAATGCTTTGTTTTGTATTTTGATCTTCTATGTGCTCTATGTGTGTGAATCACTACTTGCTTCTTAAACCGGCTCTCTTCCTCCAACTGGACACAGAATCCATTACATTCGTGATATTACAGCTCTCTGAATAACTAAAATACTGAGATGTATATGTGATGTCATTTTCATGATGATAGGAGTTAAAGCACGTTATTAAACATGTTTTTCACTTCGATGAAATAATTTATTGCAGCAGTACTCAGGGGTGGCACTGGGCAGAGGAAGAATCGGTGGCTCCTTTGCCCGCCAATGTCAGTAAAGTAGCTTATGCACGGTGGATAGCCATGTCCGTTGCAGACACTGCATAGCCGCCTCGTGCTCATGACACAAGCATTTAACTTTTGCCGAAATTTGTCGCTGTGTTGTTTTCTCTTTCTGTGTTATATTCAATATATACTGGCGTAGCCGTCACTGCAGTCAGTGCTTTTCTTTACCCAAGTAACCAATCGCCACACAATCAGCTCTGTAATAGAAGTTAAGCCATCTGTAAGCTTAGCGCCGATTCTTCAAAACGTTTAAGGAACATTGAAATATCTTCGTAATACATGTTCAATTATTCTATCCTTAACGACACTCCCAGTGAAGAATATAGATTATTTAAATGAAGTTAAAGTTTTATGTGTATAATTTAATAAACATATTTTGCTGCATTTCACCTTAAAAATGATATCGTCATCATATGTAAATACGCGCTTTATAAAGTGGCTCAGGTTGTGCGATATTATAACTGTAGTGCAAGTTTACAGTGGGGTGATTGTACTTATAAGTACAAACAGTTCTATAAGGTGCAATTGATTGAGTGCATTTAAAGTTCTTGGGATGAAACTGTTTCTGAACCGCGAGGTCTGTACAGGAAAGGCTTTAAAACGTTTTACAGTGGCTGAGACAGCGTGTCCTTGAAGCTGTATACTGATAATTCTCTTTCCGATTAGCTGCTGCTGTGATTCACACTCAGATACAGTAATATAAATACTCCGAGTCGTGCAGTGAGAGTAATATGGAAAAAGATGATCCGCTGTGGCAACTCCTAATGGGAGGAGCTGAAAGAAGAAGAAGAAGAAGGAGAAGTGAGAGTAACAACGCTAAAGCAGTTATGGTATTTGGAATACTATGGCTGTTCCCTGGACCATTATATTGTTACAAGTTAATTACAATCAGATGCGTTACACTAATAAACAATATGAGGTTAGTTACAGTGTATTTATAAAGCTGCGTCAGGAAAATGAGTAACCCACACAGGAACAGTACCATTGCTTTGACGCTGGGTGCCGCCAGTCTGCAAAACCGAGCGGAGAACTTGCGTACGACAAGGCATGAGGTACCGTGGAAAAGTGCGTGGCTTTTACGCCAAGTGTAGGTTTTATACATCGCGATTTGAACTTGGAAAAGTTCTTGCGCAAAATTTCTGTACGTACGCACCGTTTATACATGAGGCCCCAGGACCGTGATTGTTCACGAGTTAGGCCATTGCATAATTTTTTGTTTGAACTTTCATTTTCAGTTATAGGCTATCTGATATTTCCTAACAATCTTTCAGATAATGCTTCTAAAATGCTGTACAAATAACTGTTGGACAAACATGGCACGTAACTGAATATGGAGATTGCATTCACATATGTGCCCTGCAAATCGGCCTGGTATCCTGTAATTAAATATATCTCTGATTTCTTGTGATTTGTCATGTCAACATAATAGTCCTTTATTACATCACTACTTGAACGTAATAACTCTAATAGTACTAGATACTAGCTGTTCTCTTTACTTTGATGCCTACAATATACAGTGGTGCTTGAAAGTTTGTGAACCCTTTAGAATTTTCTATATTTCTGCATAAATATGACCTAAAACATCATCAGATATTCACTCAAGTCCTAAAAGTAATAAAGAGAAACCAGTTAAACAAATGAGACAAAAATTTTATACTTGGTCATTTATGTATTAAGGAAAATGATCGAATATTACATATTTGTAAGTGGCAAAAGTATGTGAACTTCTAGGATTAGCAGTTAGTTTGAAGGTAAAATTCGAGTCAGGTGTTTTCAATCAATGGGATGACAGTCAGGTGTGAGTGGGCACCCTGTGTTATTTAAAGAACAGGGATCTATCAAAGTCTGCTCTTCACAACACGTTTGTAGAAGTGCATCATGGCACAAACAAAGGAGATTTCTGAGGACCTCAGAAAAAGAGTTGTTGATGCTGATCAGGCTGGAAAAGGTTACAAAACCATCTCAAAAGAGTTTGGACTCCACCAATCCACAGTCAGACAGATTGTGTACAAATTGAGGAAATTCAAGACCATTGTTACCATCTCCAGGAGTGGTCGACCAACAAAGATCACTCCAAGAGCAAGGCGTGTAATAGTTGGCAAGATCACAAAGGACCCCAGGGTAACTTCTAAGCAACTGAAGGCCTCTCTCACATTGGCTAATATTCTTGTTCATGAGTCCACCATCAGGAGAACAGTGAACAACAATGGTGTGCATGGCAGGGTTGCAAGGAGAAAGCCACTGCTCCCCAAAAAAAAGTTGCTGCTCGTCTACAGTTTGCTAAAGATCGCGTGGACAAACCAGAAGGCTATTGAAAGACTGTTTTTGTGGACGGATGAGACCAAAATAGAACATTTTGGTTTAAATGAAAAGTGTTATGTTTTGAGAAAGGAAAACACTGCATTCCAGCATAAGAACCTTATCCCATCTGTGAAACATGGTGGTGGTAGTATAATGGTTTGGGCCTGTTTTGCTGCATCTGGGCCAGGACAGCTTGCCTTCATTGATGGAACAATGAATTCTGAATTATATCAGAGAATTCTAAAGGAAAATGTCAGGACATCTGTCCATGAACTGAATCTCAATAGAAGGTGGGTCATGCAGCAAGACAACGACCCTAAGCACACAAGTCGTTCTACCAAAGAATGGTTACAGAAGAATAAAGTTAATGTTTTGGAATGGCCAAGCCAAAGTCCTTACCTTAATCCAATCTAAATGTTGTGGAAGGACCTGAAGCAAGCAGTTCATGTGAGGAAACCCACCAACATCCCAAAGTTGAAGCTGTTCTGTATGGAGGAATGGGCTAAAATTCCTCCAAGCCGGTGTGCAGGAATGATCAAAAGTTACCGGAAACGTTTAGTTGCAGTTATTGCTGCAAAAGGGGGTCACACCAGATATTGAAAGCAAAGGTTCACATACTTTTGCCACTCACAAATATGTAAAAAAAAAATCTGATGATGTTTTAGGTCATATTTATGCAGAAATATAGAAAATTCTAAGGGTTCACAAACTTTCAAGCACCACTGTACATTAACTGAAGTTCAAGTACTGTCAAGTGTACATAATATCGTGCAATTCTTATTTACATATCTCCTTAAAATAGTGACAGTAATACAATAAAACAATAAAAATACATGCACACTGACTTAGATTGTATAATGTAGCATAAATACAATATAAACTCCATATATACACTATCTGATTTGATGATCAGGCCTATGATAGTCATACCACCAGCTAGTTTAAGGATGGAGTTGGAGCTATGTTTGGTCACACAGTTTTCAAGATACAAGCAGTACAGAAAGGGGTTCTGCAATGTAGCCCATGGAGTGTCTATGTTGTAGGTTATTGTGGAGGATGTCATGCTGATAATCTTTGTGCTGTGGTCTGTCAGTTTAGTAGATCCACAATCCATAGAGCATAGCAGTAAGTCCAAAGTTGATGAGTTTGGTTGTCTCCCTAGGTGGTACAACATTTGTCAAATACTAAGATGTAGCAGAATCACGGCATAGCAGCATTATTATCCAGATGTGCAAAGAATATGGCATTCTTTTTGGATTAGTTTTGATGATAGTCTGGATCACCCCTCCAGTTTGCATATCTGGAACATTATACTTTAAGTATATCTTACTCCAGTAATAATTTCACTCCTTGCTGAAAATCTCTTGCCTAGCCAAGGCTTTTCTTTCTTTCTTATTCAATGTTTGGACTTTTGACCCTGAAGTCGGCTGAAAGATGGCTTTAATTAGTGTGGTGTATAATTGGAATACTTTCATTTATAACCAGTTTACCTTTACTGTTAGGACTGGGAGCAGCGGCAAGAAGAAGACACCTTACTGATTGAGCGCATCCTTCTACTGGTGAGGAATGTCCTTCATGTTCCTGCAGACCCCAAAGAAGAACAGGTAAAAGGTCTGAAAATGTTGTTGACAGTGGAAGCTTAATATTATGATTGAATATAGGAATAAGGTGACTTACTGTACAAGACCAAAATACATATAATTTGTTCACATGTAAATTTTGTTTATAATTGGAGCTCAGGTGGGTTTAGCCACCTGCCCTGGATCAAACAGTGATTTGTAGGGGTGGACTGTTTAGCCACAAAATATGTTGTAGCATAAATTAGGTACCTGACTTTGCTTTAGACAGAGACCATAATTGCAAGGATTATACAGCATTCCTGTCCTATTTACCTTTTAGCAATATTTAATAGGTCACTTTCTTTCAAAAATTATGCAGCTAAAATCAAGATAAAGCATAGTGTTCTTATCAAGATGGTTTGTACATGTGCCACTCAGTGGCAGAATACTCTGGGGCTGAATAACTCAAAATGTATTGATTTACAGCTACATGAAAACATGCAATTCACATTAGGAACCATTTCAACTGAAATGATTCTCATTAATACCAAACCTCTCCATCAATCAAATGTTTAGCCCTCACAGCTAAAGTAGTCAGTAGCGTTGAATCATACACCTTTTTCTGTGTTGTTCTAAAATATGTTTCACTCCAACGTAAAAACCTTTTGTTGTTGTTATTATTATTATTATTATTATTGTCATGTTTTTATAAAAAAGAACATCAGGTCTTCAGAGAACCCACTAAGATAATAGTGGCAAGACATGAAAAAGGCCATTCCCACTCAAAAACACCAAAATGACAATGAATTGAAGTAAGTCAGCAAGGAGGAGTAACCCAAAATGCTCACATTTGTGTGAGAGACAAGTAACTACTGTAAATAGTTAGTTTAAATTTCTCTGAACAACTGAAAAATGTATCCTGCTCCAATCATTGCTGGTTTTGTTTTATAGACCCGTCATTGAAAGTATACTCACTTTCTCAGTAACTGTTTGGCATGGCAATGAAGTTCTTGCTCAAAGTGTAAACTTCAGCATGTCGTTCAAAAAGCATTGTAAGTCTGAGTCTGCCCTCTATTGAAGACCTGAATACATAATTGTTCAAAAAATATAATCAGCAACCATCTCATAGGCCACCATCTCTTATAGTTACTACCATCACAGAAATGTTACCATACATTAAAAGCAAGAACCAGTAGACACAAATACTTCCTTTTCTACTGATGTAACAAGTACACTGCTTAAATGCAGTCTGTGATTATATCACTGACTCTCAAATCACTAATATCCAACTTAAATTATGCTTATTTTATGAAGACTACTCTATTTAATACTTGGAATTAGTGTAATTAAACATTGTCATATTGTTTTGCATATTATGTTTTGTGTAATGCAGTAATCCGTCGTTTATCGCGGGAGATAGGTTCCAAGGCCGGCCGCAATAACTGAATTTCCGCGAAGTAGGGACACCATATTTATTTAATTATTTAACGTGTATTTGGACATTTTTAAACCCTTACTGTACTGTTTACAAACCACCCATTACTCTATTAATAACAGGGACAACTGTTAAGCAATATTAAATTAGTAGGTAAGTTTACAGTTACTGTATAGCGAAGTACATGTAGCTATATATGACGTGATGAATATGCTGTGCAGTAAAAATGATGACGATGAAGGTGATGATGACTTTTACTGCGCAGCCGATGACGTTGTAGGCGGTCATTATGTCGCCAACCTTGTTGCAATATTGGACCGATCGAAGAAACCACAAAAAAATCACACACAGTACAGTGTAAAGTAAACCGCTCCGCGAGAAAGCTTGAAGCGAAATGGCCGCGACAGAGAGACAAGTGGAGATGCTGTGGGATATGGGCATTGGTCAAAGCACCAGTCACGGGCCTGATTAGAAAGCGGGAAGCTGTTATTTGTCATCTCCCTCCCATGTACCAATCACAGCCCGTGTTACAATGCACTTAGTCACCGAACTTGTTTTGTTGTTAGACTAGGAAATACTACTACTATATTTAAAAACCTGCAAAGTCGTAAATCCACGAAAAGTGAACTGCGAAGTAGCGAGGGATTACTGTATATTAATATTCCCAATCATTATACTGCATAGTATATAATGTTACAATGTCATACAATGTATATTGTGCTGTTTGTTGTATTTAAGTTTGTCACCTATGGATGTAACACCAAAGGAAATTCCTATCAACTACTAATATGTTGCCGGGCAATAAAGTAAGTTCATAAAGGTGTAGTATATAACCACTTATTAAATACTATTTTCTCACATAAACTATTTGAAATTGTTTAACTTCTTTTAGTAAATCATTGAAATGGGCAACACAAGTGGGCATTTTTGCCTACTCCAAATTCATTTTATCTGAAATTAGACATTAGTGGAAAATCTTCTTACACACAATAAAAAAAGCAGACCGGCAAATACTTTTTTTTAGCGCTGTGTAATGCAGGTATTTCAACTTATCATGGATTGAATTTCATCAGTTATGGCAATGCTGTATGAAAATACTGAACTGAAAGATTTTATTGATGCTGTTTGATAGTAGATCTGTCTGTTGTGGTTAAAAATTGCTGATGAGCTGATCTGCATCTTCAACACTGAGGTTTGTTTCTGGCATTGAAAATCATTATTTGTTGCTACTAGTGCGCTAAACATAGATGAGAGTCCCATTTCAGACAGCAACATTTCAAGACAAGTTGTTAAAATGCTTGCAAGATTATTGACATTGTGCCTTCAGAGGGTTATATATGCATAATTCATGGCCCCACTGTAAACAAAGTGGTGCTGTAGTATAATTTTCAAATGGCTGTAGTTGCTGAATACTGTTCTTACTTTATTGGTTTTCTAGTTTTCTGGCCCAGAATTTACAGAGAATTGTTATCATGAGTTTTTTGCTTACCTGTGATTGTATGCTCTGAAGCAATGTTAAAATATTGCTCTACATTTACCTTTACTTCCATAAACCATTTCAGCATGACTTTAACAGGTATATATCTATACTAATAAAAGGGAAAGCCCTGATGACTGACTGACTGATTGACTCATCACTAATTCTCCAACTTCCCGTGTAGGTAGAAGGCTGAAATTTGGCAGGCTTATTCCTTACAGCTTACTTACAAAAATTAAGCGGTTTCATTTCGAAATTCTACACGTAACGGTCATAACGGTTGACAACGTTTGCCATGTTGAAGTTTCTTATTTATGGCCCCATCTTCACGAAATTTGGTAGGCGGCTTCCCTGCGCTAACCGAAACCAATGTACGTACTTTTTTCAGTGGTATGACGCCACTGTCAGCCGCCATATTGAATTTTCCAACGTCACTAATTCTCCAACTTCCCATGTAGGTAGAAGGCTGAAATTTGGTACTTATTTTGGTGGTATGATGCCACTGTCGGCCGCCATATTGAACTTTTCAACAGTCTTTGTTACTTATGGGCCCATCTTCAAGAAATTTGGTACGCGGGTTCCCAACGCTAACTGAATCCTACTTACGTACATATATACGTCCATAGCCTGCAGCTCGGTCACTGTGTGAGGCGCCGTTGGGTCCTTCATCCCAATGCCTCCCACGTTGTTGGCTGCTTTCCTATATAAGGCCGTCCGTCGCTCCAGTCTCTACATTCCCTTCTATGCTTCGCCACAAGATTCACGTCTCCCTGCTGATAACTACAGCCTTTTTATTTAATCCACGGCTTCTCCGCTGTTTTATTGTTCATTTATTACGATTATAGTTATTGTGTAGGTGTTTTAGACTTACAGTACATTGTTCAGATACCCATTTCCTTTTTCATTCCAACCATACCCGCATTAACATGTCTATCGAGGTGATCACCATCGATCAAAGAAATGTCACTTACTGTTATCGATGAAACTGCTTGTATACTTAAAACGCTTGACAGATGCCGAATGTCACTTCAACCCAAGTCCTACAAATACTGTCGTAATTGAAACAAACCATGAAACTCAAACCGATTAGGACAGCAGCAATCCAAGCTCTGAGATTTGAAACAAGATTACTGTTCACATGGCCAACTGTACGTTGCATGCTTAAGAGTAAGCTCAGCGCACAGCTTGGTCATATTACAACCGGAGGGCCGAACTCACAATGTGGTATACAAAGAGATCTTTAACAAATAATTATTGGTATATTTTCCCTCAGTTTAAAAAGGTTTAATTTTCTTCTTAATAAAAATTTTAAGGCAGTACTTCGCCGCTGCAAGCGTGGGTATTTTGCTATATATAGATATAGATATAATGTGTGTGTATGTGTGTGTATATATATATAGATATAGATGTGTGTGTATGTGTGTACAGTATGTATGTGTGTATATATAAACTGCTCAAAAAAATTAAAGGAACACTTTGAAAACACATCAGATCTCAATGGGGAAAAAGAAATCCTCCTGGATATCTATACTGATATAGACTGGGTAATGTGTTAGGAACAAAAGGATGCCACATCGTTTGATGGAAATGAAAATGATCAACCTACAGAGCCCTGAATTCAGATGCCCCAAAAATCAGAGTGAAAAAATTATGTGGCAGGCTAGTCCTTTTTGCCAAAATTTAATTGCAGCAACTCAAAATTGTACGCAGCACTTTGTATGGCCCCTGTGTTCTTGTATACATGCCTGACAACGTCGGTGCATGCTTCTAATGAGATGACAGATGGTGTTGTGGGGGATCTCCTCCCAGATCTGTACCAGGGCATCACTGAGCTCCTGGACAGTCTGAGGTGCAACCTGGTGGCATTGGATGGACCAAAACATAATGTCCCAGAGGTGTTCTATTAGATTTAGGTCAGGAAAGTGTGGTGGCCAGTCAATGGTATCAATTCCTTCATCCTCCAGGAGCTGCCTGCATACTCTCACCACATGAGGCCAGGAATTGTCGTGCACCAGGAGCCACTGTACCAGCATAGGGTCTGACAATGGGTCCAAGGATTTCATCCTGAGAAGAAGAGATATATATATATATATATGCCAGCAACTCTCATAACAGTGACAAAACAATTACATTAACGATCATGTTACGTTATTTTCAAGATGTTTTCTTTTTCATTACTTCTTTAACACACTACTTCTCCGCTGCGAAGCGCGGGTATTTTGCTAGTACTCTATATAACAAGAATGGCAGGTGCTACCATTTCCAGGTAAGAGGCTCTAAGCAGCATACTATATGTATGTTTCACACATAAAAAATGTTTAAAAATTATATGATGGTTTATCAGTTGGAGGTTGGTTTGTGAACGTCTTTGTTTTGCTGGTGATTGTGAATGAGACGGTAAAATGGATATGAAAATGTAAATGGAGTTACTACCTCAGGCTAGCTAAATTTAAATGACAGAAGAGCAAATGTTACGATATTCTCATGTTATGTGTCTACAATTAAAGATCACTTTGCCAATCATATATCATATCTCTCCCGACTAGAGTGTAGATGATGATGCCAGTGTCCATGACAAGCTGTTGTGGGCTATTCATATTAGTGGAATGGATGACCTCATTAAATTTCTGGGAAGCTGCCCAAGTGAGCAACAGTGGAGTATGCATGTACTGGAGATCATCTCATTGATGTTCAGGGATCAGGTAAATGGGGAAGTGCCACTTCTTGGCTACATACTTTTGTCCGGGGCGTTTGAACTTTTTTGAAACTCCATCTTTGCACTAAAATTGATGAAGATTGTATGTATGTATGTATATATATATATATATATATATATATATATATATATATATATATTAAGTGCAAAATTCTTTTCTTTCTTTTTCCTCTTTTAAAGACTATATTGGTAACAGATATCTCTATCTTTTAACCTTAAAGCGCCACTGCATGGGGGCTTGATGTGCTTTGGGCGTGCTCTGTCTCTGGGTATGTCAGAGGACTGGGACTGCATGAAGTGGGTTTTAGCCTCACCTGGGGAGGCAAAAAGGGAGGGTGGGGGTTAAGGGGAAGAGAAAGAGAGCAGGCTTGATCTATATCTAATCTATCATCTCAATCTTTATAATTATAACTATCAACGTAATAATAAGCTGCATGGCAACAACTCTTGGGGGAATAGGAAATTAAGACCTAAACTATTTCACTTCCAGTTAAGACTATAATATGACACCAAAAACTCAGAATCAGTGTCTCCATGATGGGACAGTTAACTTCGTAAGCTGGAATGTTAAAGGCCTGAATCACGAATTAAAGAGAAAGAAAGTACTTTCTCACCTAACAGGTCTAAATGCTAAAATAGTATTTTTACAGGAAACCCACTTACTAAGTAAGGATCAGTTCCGGCTGCAAAAAGACTGGTCTGGCCAAATGTTCCATTCTAGTTTTACAAAGAAAACTAGAGGGGTGGGAATTCTCATACATAGAACAGTACCATTTGTAGCATCAGATGTAGTATTGGATCCTGAAGGGAGATATGTGATGGTCATGGGAGACTTATCTAACTGTAAAATGATTTTGATAAATGTTTATGCACCTAATGTTGATGATAAGGAATTTATACAAAATTTATTTGCATCCATTCCCAATCTGAACACTCATAAACTTATAATGGCTGGGGACTTTAATTGTGTTCTAAATCCACTTTTAGATAAGACTTCCTCCACAGGGGAACGCAACTAACACCGCAAAGATAATTACAAAGTTTATAACTGATCACAACTTATCAGATCCCTGGAGGTTTTTAAACCCAAATTCAAGAACATATTCTTTCTACTCACCAGTACATCATTGCTACTCAAGGATTGATTACTTCTTTATAGATAATAACTTCTTGCCTAAGATTAAATCTTGTAAATACGATGCTATTGTTATTTCAGACCATGCTCCGATGATCTTGGAGCTGAAATTACTAAGCCCCATACACTCACCCGCAGATGGCGTCTCAATCCGCTTCTATTAGCTGACGAGAATTGTACTGAATTTATATCCAAACAAATTGAATTCTTTCTAGAGACAAATACATCCCCTGAGATCTCTGCAGGAATACTCTGGGAAACTCTTAAGGCCTTCTTAAGAGGACAGATTATCTCATATCTTTCCCACAGAAATAAATCCGAGCGAAGAAAGTAGCAGAGATAAAAGCGAAATTACTAAAATAGATGAAGAACATGCCAGACTACCAAGCGAGACTCTACATAAGAGGAGGCAGGCTCTACATTCAGAATTAAACCTCTTGACAACTAAAGAAACCGAACAACTAATTTACAAATCCAGACATCATTATTATGAACATGGAGAAAGCTAATAAGCTTTTAGCGCAACAAATTCACAAGCAAGAAGTGCGCAACGCAATCTCGGTAATTACTAACACGAATGGAGATAAAATCATCGAACACAAAAATATAATGTACACTTTTAGAGACTACTATAAATCCCTATATACTACTGAGTTTAAAGAAGACAATATACAATCTAATGCATTTCTGGATAAATTACAGATACCACAAATTGACGGTATTAGTGTGGAGGAGCTCGATAAACCTCTGTCATTATCAGAATTACTGGATGCTATAAAGTCACTCCAAGGTGGAAAAGCAGCAGGCCCTGATGGCTACCCTGCAGAGTTTTACAAGAAATTCTCCGCTCAGCTAGCTCCCTCCTATTAGCAACATTTACAGAAGCCAGAGATAACCAATCTCTTCCACAAACCTTTCGCCAAGCACTAATCACTGTCTTTCCAAAACAAAATAAGGACTTATTACAATGTGCATCATACAGACCAATTTCACTTCTGAATAACGACGTTAAAATACTCTCTAAAATCATAGCTAGAAGGATGGAGAAAGTGCTCCCTCAATAATATCACAAGACCAAACTGGATTTATTAGGGGCCGACACTTATCTTCAAATCTTGACGCCTGTTTAATGTAATATACTCACCAACTAAATCAAACACCCCAGAAATATTATTATCATTGGATGCAGAAAAAGCATTCGACATGATTGAATGGAAATACCTTTTACTATTTTGGAGAAGTTTGGGTTTGGCCCAACATTTGTGCATGGATTAAATTACTGTATACTAACCCAGAAGCTTCAGTTTGCATCAATAACATTTGCTCAGACTACTTTAAACTAGAGCGTGGCACAAGACAAGGATGCCCTTTGTCACCACTGCTGTTTGCAATTGCCATTGAACCACTGGCAATACATTGTCGAAATACTGATCAGATAAAGGGGATTAGCAGAGAAGGACTGGAACAGAAAATCTCATTATATGCAGATGACATGGTACTGTATATATCGGACCCAGAAAATTCTGTGCCTGCAGTCTTAGCAGCACTCACAGAATTTCAAAAGCTCTCTGGTCTCAGAATTAATCTGAATAAAAGTGTACTCTTTCCGGTGAATTCAAGCATATAATATTAGATTAGACACCCTTCCTTTTATCATTGCAGAACAGTTTAAATACCTCGGGTAAACATCACAAGTAAACATAAAGCTCTTTATCAACAAAATTTATGTCTGTATGGAAAAAATTAAACAAGACTTGCATAGATGGTCAACCCTTCATCTCACACTAGCTGGAAGAATTAACACTGTTAAGATGAATATTCTTCCTAAGCTCCTTTTTATTTCAAAACATACCAATATACATTAATAAATCGTTCTTTAAGCAATTAGATTCAACAATAACCTCATTTATTTGGAATTCTAAACATCCACGCATCAAAAGAGCGACCCTACAAAGACAAAAGGCAGAAGGCGGCATGGCTCTACCTAACTTCCAGTTTTATTACTGGGCAAATATACAGTCGATAAGAACCTGGACACAAATAGAAGAACATACACAGGCATGGACCGCAATAGAAGTAAAATCCTGCAGTACTTCTTTGTATTCCTTGCTTTGTGCTCCAATAAACACACGTTATCGGCAATACACTAATAACCCAATTGTGCTCCACTCACTTAGAATCTGGAACCAATGTAGAAAGCATTTTAAGACGGAGAAGCTTCTTTCTGTGGCACCCTGCAAAAGAACCACCTCTTTCAACCCTCACAAACATATGCAGTTTTAATATCTGGAAAAATTTGGAATTAACTTGCTTAGAGATCTTTATATAGACAACGTCTTTGCATCCTATGAACAATTACATTCCAAATTTAACATTCCAGCTACAAATTTCTTTCACTATCTTCAAATCAGGAACTTTGTTAAACAGAACCTTCCAGATTTTCCTCATCTTGCACCCTCATCCACGCTGGAAAAATTATTGCTCAATTTCAAGGAGTTAGACTCCATCTCTACAATATATAAAATCCTTTTACAATCCCTTCCTTTCAAAGATCCAAGAGGACACTGGGAAAATGACCTCTCAATTAATATATCAGAAAAGGAGTGGAAAGTAGCAATGCAGAGAATTCACTCAAGCTCCATATGCGCCAAGCATACAATTATACAACTCAAAATTATATATCGAGCACATCTGTCTCGACTAAAACTCTCAAAATGTTTCCAGGGCATGATCCAACCTGCGAGCGTTGCAACCAAGCCCCAGCCTCACTAGGTCACATGTTCTGGGCCTGCTCCAAATTAACATTATTCTGGACAAAAATTTTTAATTACCTCTCAGACAGTCTTGGACTCACAATCCCTCCTAACCCATTAACAGCTGTGTTTGGGGTTCTTCCAGAGGGTCTTAAAGTGGAGAAAGACAAACAAACTGTGATTGCATTCACTACACTGTTGGCACGCAGACTTATTCTGATAAACTGGAAGAACCCAAACTCTCCTCTTTTAAGTCAGTGGGAAACTGATGTGTTATATTATTTAAAATTGGAAAAAATCAAATACTCAGTTAGAGGATCTGTGCAGACTTTTTCAAAACATGGCAGGATCTAATCAGTAATATTTTGAAATGATTTTATAAAGCACAGAGAATTTGTTGATTTAGGTATTTTTAAAAGCCTTAAATTTTACACGTTTGGCTTGCTCTCTCTCTCAAGGGTGGGGATCGATCTGTTCTTAGCATAATTCTTTTTTTTTTGTAAAACTTGATTGCTATGTATTGATTGTAATAAAATTAATAAATAAATAAATAAATATGAAACTCCATCTTTTTTCATTTCGTTTTTATTTCAGATTCCAGAGCAGCTTTCTAGTGCTGGGCAGGCACGTTCAGTTAAGGAAAAGGAAAAGGATACTCAAGATCTGGAAATCCTGAGACAGAAGGAGATAGCAGAAAAGAGAAATCGCATACTGCAAAGAGGAACACGGTAATTTTTATTTTTAGATAGTTTATGTAAACCATACATAGTTAATACTCTGATAGTAGTCCTTTATAAATGGGTCAGCAGGCTTACAGTTCCAAATTTTCTCTTCCAAAAACTATTTCTTGATAGCAATTATATAAAATATTGGTACCTGAAGGCATGTGAAAGAACATCATAAACATTTAATCATTTACTTTATATAACTTTGTACTATTCACTCACTAGCTTAATCTGGATTAACTTTTGCTAGAGAAGGTGCAATAACAACTGCGGCCATCCTATCCTCAGTCAAAGTTTCCAGATTCTCCTGGGTACAACCTAGACTTTTGTAGACCAGTAGAGAGAGAGAGAAAGCCACTTCAGCATGTTTTAGGTCTGGCCCTTCATCTTTACTTGATTTACCTTGCGTGGTGTGTTTCCATTTGGAAGTTTCAACCATTTCATCTGGCTCTTTTTGGTTTGAAAAAACCATGCTTCTGTTCTGAGATCCTTTTGATATTCTTTTTTCCCCTATATTTAACTTAAACTTTACTTCTTGCATTTAGGCATTCTCGGTTTGGTGGCTCCTATGTTGTTCAGGGTCTAAAGTCTATTGGGGACAAAGACATCATCTACCACAAAGGACTGCATAATGTGAGTTTTTTGTTTTGTTTTTCTTTTTTTGAGTATAGAGAAATAAGGCAGAATAGAATTTATAGAATGTGAAATAATAATATAATAATAATACACTGTACTTGCAGGAAGGTAGTTTAAAAAAAAAAAAATCAAACAATTACTTGACGGGTTTGGAATTTGCATAGCATTCACTCTGAATAAACCGCTGAGAATTAAGATAAACAGAAGTCAAATTTTAAAGTGCTTTGAACCTGCGTAAACAGTGTTCAGTAACAATTATGCCGCACGATTTATATACAGTTGTAATATTTCCTCCATGCATTTTTCTGATTTTTGTCTTTTTTTCTTCATCATATAAAGCATTTTGAGCTACATCATTTGTATGAAAATGTGCTATATAAATAAATGTTATGTAAGGAAAATGATTAGTTTACTGCAAATATTTAGTAGTGCTCAGTACAGAAGGAAGTTGCTGCTTCTCTTTGTCATTAATGCTTGATGTATGGTCTCTGTACCTTTTTATAGTTTAAAAATTACAGCCATGACACTGGTAAAGAAATTCGCAAAGTCCCAAAAAGACAGCAGATGGCCAGAGATGCTGAAATGAAACGACGATCCGCTCTTAATGTGCGCATCTTTCTTAAGGAGTTTTGCATAGACTTCCTGGAAAACTGCTACAATCGTCTTATGTATCAAGTCAAGGTGGGTTACTTTATATCAAATATAATTTAGTATCACAACATTAAAAGGCAATCCTGGCTCCCAGAATGCAGTGCTAGTCTCTTGATGGCACATACTTCAGCTAAGTTGTTTAAGTTGCTTGAAAAGGATTGTTGCTCAGTAGTCCCTGGCGGGGCCAAATTTAAATTCCTTTTATCAAATGCTTAATTGATTGCAACCTTTTAGGACAATCTGATTCGGGAGCGGGCTGAACAACATGATGAAACTTACTACCTGTGGGCAGTATCCTTCTTCATGGCATTTAACCGATGCCACCACTTCAAGCCAGAGTTGGTATCCGAAACTGTGTCCATTCGAACTTTTCACTTCATTGAGCAAAACCTCACAAACTACTATGAGATGATGTTGACAGATCGTAAAGAGGCTCTATCTTGGGCACGCAGGTAGGTTAATTAGCATTGTTCTGCCATGACAGAATTTGATGAATAGGTGCTTTTCACATTTCTGAATTTTTTCCTCTGGGAGGCGGTTGGATGCGGTGAAGTGATGCAGTCATGGCCAAAATTATCGGCACCCCTGGAATTTTCCCAGAAAATGCACCATTTCTCCCAGAAAATTGTTGCAGTTACTAATGTTTTGGTATACAGGTGTTTATTTCCTTTATGTGCATTGGAACAACACAAAAACATAGAAAAATAGCCAAATCTGACATCATGTCACACACAACTCCAAAAATAGGCTGGACAAAATTATTGGCATCTTTTCAAAATTGTGGGTAAATCGTTTTATTTCAAGCATATGATGCTTGTTTGAAATCACCTGTGGCAAGGAACAGGTGCTGGAAATATAGCAATCACACCTGAAGCCAGTTAAAATGGAGAAAAGTTGACTCAACCTTTCTGTTGTGTGTCTGAGTGTGCCACACAAAGAAGAGGAGAGAATTGTCTGAGGACTTGAGAACAAAAATTGTGGAAAAATATCAACAATCTCAAGGCTACAAGTCCATCTCCAAAGATCTTCATGTTCCTTTGTCCACTGCGTGCAACATAATCAAGAAGTTCACAACACATGGCACTGTAGCTAATCCCCCTGGACGTGGACGGAAGAGAAAAATTGATAAAAGACTGCAACGAAGGATAGTCCGAATGGTGGACAAACAGACCCAATCAACTTCAAAACATATTCAAGGTGTTCTGCAGACTTAGGGTGCAACGGTGTCAGCTTGAACTATCCGTCGACATCTGAACGAAATGAAACGCTATGGCAGGAGAGCCAGGAGGACCCCACTGTTGACACAAACATAAAGCCAGACTGGAGTTTGCCAAAATGTACTTGAGGAAGCCAAAATCCTTCTGGGCGAACGTGCTGTGGACAGATGAGACCAAGGTAGAGCTTTTTTGGTAAAGCTCATCATTCTGCTGTTTACTGAAAACGGAATGAGGCCTACGAAGAAAAGAACACAGTACCTACAGTCAAACTTGGTGGAAGTTCTAAGATGTTTTGGGGATGTTTTGCTGCCTCTGACACTGGATGCCTTGACTGTGTGCAAGGCATCATGAAATCTGAAGACTACCAAAAGATATTGGGGCGCAATGTAGGGCCCAGTGTCAGAAAGCTGGGTCTGCATCAGAGGTCATGGGGGACAATGACCCCAAACATACCTCTAAAAGTACCCAGAAATGGTTGAAGACAAAGTGCTGGAGAGTTCTGAAGTGGCCAGCAATGAGTCCGGATCTAAATCCGATTGAACACTGTAGAGATCTTAAAATTGCTGTTGGGAGAAGGCACCCTTCAAATCTGTGAGACCTTGAGCAGTTTGCAAAAGAAGAGTGGTTGGAAATTCCAGTTGAGATGTGTAACAAGCTTGTTGATGGTTATTGGAAGCGCTTGATTTCAGTTATTTTTTCCAAAGGGCGTGCAACCAAATATTAAGTTGAGGGTGCCAATAATTTTGTCCAGCCCGATTTTTGAGTGAAATGTCAGATTTGGCTTTTTGTCTGTTTTTTTTTTGTGTTTCAATGCACGTAAAGGAAATAAACATGTGTATACCAAAACATTTGGGTGAAAATTCCAGGTGTGCCAATAATTTCAGCCATGACTGTAAATGCTCTTTTAGATATCCAAAACAATGTTTGAATTTCAAATGAGGAGCTTCTGTAATTTTCCTCTTTGTTCAGATTGTAAGCCATAACTTCCTTATCTACAGTTTTAATGCAGTTGAAATGCAGCAGAAAATGAATCCAAGCTATCAAAGGAGATGAAGGACCAAAATATGTTGTTTCATGACAGCATATATTTGTAGCTACTGCTTCATATTTAATGACTACATAGAGTCTCTATGTGCCCGCTTTAAGACTGATGCTATGCCAAGCCTTTTAAGCGGGAACAACTTTGGTGTACCTTACTGAGATGTTAATTAACTTTTGAAAGGGCAAATGCTCATCTTGGTGCTAATGAGCTAGAGTATGTGCAAATGAAAACAAAACACCAGCGCCCTTTTCCAAGGAAGACAGCTATATGATGGTACCTGATCCTAGTTAGCATACACAATTTAACATAACTGGAATGAGATTCCATTTTTTTTCTGACTAGCAAGATTAACTGGTTTAAAATCACATGTAACTCTGCATTTTCATTGGTTTCATGGAAGGAACTTAATGACTCCTTTGACCTTATAGTAAACACAATTACATGCAGACTAACTTTCACTAATCCTCGTAGCATAAAATTTCCCCTTGCACAAGTTGAAAGTTCAAATTACTTTTTAAAAAATACCTTAAATTTATACAGATCCTCTTTCTTCCTCGCATCACTCTCTTGAACACTATTGTGAATGTTTAACACTGAATTATGTATACAACAAACTTGCAAAACCTTTTGAAACAATACAGAGGTAATAGTCACTAGGAAAATATATCAATCAGATATGGTAAATTTATAAGATACAGCTAATTCAGTTATTTATTCTGTATTAAAACATATTGATGTTTCTTGAAACCCAGAGAAATAACATTTAAGGATAAGTTATGTATTTTTGAAAGTTATTTCTTTTCAAATATGGTATAATATATAATTTACCATTCAGAACTGGGTTCTAAAGTAAGGCGTTTTCTGTAAGGCTTAAAAAATACATAGCCAGTCCTTGTGTTTTATAGTGGATGTTATGGGGCACAGGACACTTGGAAAATAAACCTAAGGAAGTTGTTGAGCAATAGTCTGTCTTGAGATTACACACACATTGTAAAATAGCTTATATATGTAATTTTTGAACAAAAAAATCAATATTATGAGATTCAGCCATTTTTAAAGAAGACCAACTAAGTACACTATATTAGTGCTTGTGTTCATTTGCAAGAACCTTTTACCCCCAGGGGTGTGATTTTTGTCTCAAAAGACAAAATTACAGAAACTGTGCTCCTTTCTTGGTATTATTTTGATTTATTTCCATACTTACGGGAGGAATCTTCCCAGGAAGTCCTCTTTCATCACACAGGGAAATAGAAAATGTAACCTTACCTCAAGAAAATAGTATCCGGAATATTTGATAGTTATTATTATTTCTAGATCTCTACTGTTTTCACAAACCTGTGTTGGAAACGCGGAAGGCATGTTTTCTTATATTGAAATTTTTGCCACTTAAAGAGGACATATTCGGTAAATGTTTAGACTTTAATTTTCCAGAGGTGCCCTGTGTCCCATAGGTTCCATTATGAAACTCCAGGACAGGCTTTTTTTTTTTTTTTTTATATACATTTTTATAAAAGGCTTAACTGTAGTACACAAGTTTGCGTGACAAATGCATACATGCCATGTTTGTGAAGAAATAACTGACTTAAAAACTACCAAATTTATCCTTGAAGTATAAAAAATTAGCTAGCAGTTAGCATTCTGGTATAGAAAAATTACAAAAATTACTTTGGTAATTATGAAGGAGTACCTTCATGAAAGATGTATTGCCTGTTCATCACAGGTTATTTTAAATCTCTAGTCTTTTGACTGAGATCTTTATTTATTTTAAAGCACATCTCACCAAATCTCATGGTGCCATGTGAAACCCAGATTCACAAATGCATAGTGCAGCATATATTTCTTTGCTTGAAGATTACATCAGTTGTTCCCTTCCCAACAACATTTCTTTACTTTTCACCTGATTCCAAGTCTAATCACTTGTTGCTACCTACACTCTAATGAATCGCCCTGTGTTTTGTATGCTGGAATGAACACATTATTTCCAGGAATCCTTCATTCTCACACAATCTTGGTGCACAAGTCTGTCAAAAATTCAACACCGTGACCTTCTGCCGTTTTCAGAATTTGACACCACTGCATCAGGGCACACTGCTTTTCCTATCTTCATGTTTGTCCGCAGTTTTGAAGCATCCTCTTTCAGATGCTTACAGTTCATTCTTTCTGTTCTCTCACATTGAACATCATTATGCCATTCGTTATTCATATTCATATATTCTTCATTCAGGTATCCTTAAACCCTTTTACTATCAAACAAGATATTCCGTTCAGCATTATTCAAGCAGATAACATCTACAACATCCTTCCTTTCTTTTGCCGTCAGCTTCACAAATTCAGTTTTCTTTCCTTCATCATACTGCAGCTCACTTGCAAACAAACCCCTGTCCATTGGCTTTTCATATTTTCATACTGCTTTTCTAACATTTGGTTTTACTTTGCTTACTACTTTTCTCTCTGTCACCTTTTGCCTTTGATATGTTGGTCTGTTATATAGATGTTTATCTGGAACAGCCAGGCACTTGTCTGACATCCATGGTACTAAATGAATTTTGGTCAAAGAGGAACAGGTCTATAGAAACCACAGTGGAACATATTATGCAACCTTCATGCCAATAGTAACTTTTTTGTTTCATTAAATTTAAAATGCATTGGCACATTTAGAGCATACACAATGAGTCAACAAGATTAATGAGCAAGAACAAGTGAGAACTTTTATTAATAAACCAAAAGAAAACTGTGTATGCCTCATTTTAACTCACAGATGGCTGCATTAAACCCCAAAACCTTTCTGCTTTACCACAATTCTAATAAACCTTACATTGTTATGTTACTGCTGTGGCAAGTATCAAGGGTCATTTTTATGCTTTATTTTTTTAGTTAACATAATTTTGTTAGATTTCTCAAAACTTTTTTATCATTTAAATGTAAATACCTATTCTCTGTCTTTAATTTCTCCTTATTTTCTTAACCATCTGCTAATTAACAAAGGTATTAAAATCACAGAGAAACCAGCAATTTATACTAATAAAAGGCAAAGCACTCACTGACTCATCACTAATTTTCCAACTTCCCGTGTAGGTAGAAGGCTGAAATTTGGCAGGCTCATTCCTTACAGCTTACTTACAAAAGTTGGGCAGGTTTCATTTCGAAATTCTACGCGTAATGGTCATAACGGGAACCTATTTTTTCGTCCATATACTATAATAGACTTCTGCTCGATGCCCATGGGAGGCGGAGTTACGCCTCCCACGTAATTTAATGCCTACCCATATAAGGCCGTCCGTCAGCGGCAATCCAATAGAAACACTGCCGCTAAATATTCACGGGTGAAGAACTGTGCTTATGCAGAGGAAGATGAGATGGTCAGGGTGGTGTTTGGCACAAACTCAGCGAAACTGCGAGAGAAACTTTTAAGTGCCGGGTCTTAGCTAACATTAAATACAGCCGTGGACATCGCACGAGATGGCACCAGCACAGCTGTGAACCTTCGATGCATGTACACCGAGCGGCTCAAATGAAATGACACAGTGCACAGACAAAAAGCAACAGTTCCAAAGAGTGCTGAACAAAAACCGAATTACACAATTGAGAAGGCAGCACAAAAATATGAAGCGTGTCATACATACAAGCATATTCATAAGTGCAGCTACTGCGGAAACGAAGCACACGGTGGAAAAAGTAAAGGAAGACAGTGTAAAAAAAAAAAAAAAACCTCATGCATGCAGTGTGTCACGTCTCAGATAAAGAAGACAAGCTGTTTATTGATGCAGTAAGAAACGAATCGATGAATGAAACCTGTTATCTTTACAACGATTGACAAACACGGAATGTAACTTGAACACAACACATCCTACAAATACGAACCTGATTGAAAGAAATAATGATAATCAAATCCTTGATGACAGCAACACTCATAACACTCACAAAACAATTACTGTATATTGAGTATTTCACAATCTGCTCAGTTACTGGGATTTTCACGCACAACCATTTCTAGGGTTTACAAAGAATGGTGTGAAAAGGGAAAAACATCCAGTATGCGGCAGTCCTGTGGGCAAAAATGCCTTGTTGATGCTAGAGGTCAGAGGGGAATGGGCCAACTGATTCAAGCTGATAGTAGAGCAACTTTGACTGAAATAACCACTCGTTACAACTGAGGTATGCAGCAAAGCATTTGTGAAGCCACAACCTTGAGGCGGATGGGCTACAACAGCAGAAGACCCCACCGGGTACCACTCATCTCCGCTACAAATAGGAAAAAGAGGCTACAATTTGCGCAAGCTCACCATAATTGGACAAAGACTGGAAAAATGTTGCCTGGTCTGATGAGTCTTGATTTCTGTTGAGACATTCAAATGGGAGTCAGAATTTGGCGTAAACAGAATGAGAACATGGATCCATCATGCCTTGTTACCACTGTGCAGGCTGGTGCTGGTGGTGGTGTAATGGTGTGGGGGATGTTTTCTTGGCACACTTTAGGCCCCTTAGTGCCAATTGGGCATCGTTTAAATGCCACGGGCTACCTGAGCATTGTTTCTGACCATGTCCATCCCTTCATGACCACCATGTACCCATCCTCTGATGGCTACTTCCAGCAGGATAGTGCACCATGTCACAAAGCTCGAATCATTTCAAATTGGTTTCTTGAACATGACAATGAGTTCACTGTACTAAAATGGCCCCAACAGTCACCAGATCTCAACCCAATAGAGCATCTTTGGGATGTGGTGGAACGGGAGCTTTGTGCCCTGGATGTGCATCCCACAAATCTCCATCAACTGCAAGATGCTATCCTATCAATATGGGCCAATATTTCTAAAGAATGCTTTCAGCACCTTGTTGAATCAATGCCCCGTAGAATTAAGGCAGTTCTGAAGGCGAAAGGGGGTCAAACACCGTATTAGTATGGTGTTCCTAATAATCCTTTAGGTGTATGTGTATATATATAAAATATGCCAGCAACACTCATGACAATGACAACACAATTACATTGTCAATCATGTTACGTTATTATTAAAATGTTTCTTTTTCATTACTTCTTTAACACACTACTTCTCCGCTGCGAACCGTGGGAATTTTGCCAGTTTACCATATAGCTCTGTGGTTCTTAAGCTGAATCCAAGGCCCCACTGTGGCTGCAGGTTTTGTCCCAGCTAATGTTTGCTTTTAGTTGGATTCCTAACCTTAATTTATCACAATTTCTATGTTTTGGTCACTTTGCTAAAAATTAGTAAACCTAGTTTTTCAATTTATAAAGTATTGCAAGCATTTGTGTTTGTTACTGTTTTTATCTTTGATTTTTGTGCTGTTAATCATCACTATACATGTATTTGTTTGTTTGTTTGTGTGCATTCTAGTTTCTTATGCTATTAGGTTTAAGCTTTAAGTCCTTTCTGGTTATATACTGTAGTAATGGACATGCTAGCTACTAGAAGTTGCAACTTTTCAGTGTTATTCACTCTGGTGTTTCCTTCGCTTATAGTTAACTAGCAAAATACCCGCGCTTCGCAGCGGAGAAGTAGTGTGTTAAAGAAGTTATGAAAAAGAAAAGGAAACATTTTAAAAATAACGTAACATGATTGTCAATGTGATTGTTTTGTCACTGTTATGAGTGTTGCTGTCATAAAATATACTAATAACTATCTGTTAAGGATCTCTTTGTATACCACGTTGTCGGTTCAGCAGTCCGGTTGTAATATGACCAAGCTGTGCACTGAGATTACTTTTGAGAATGCAACGTATAGTTTTTTTCCAGGAGGAAAGCAATGTTGTCTCAAATCAATGGCAGCCTTTTGTAGGGTGTGTTCCTGAGACTTATTACTTGTCATCGCGAAGCAGAGCCTTACTGGAAATTTGAGGCATTTGGATGGATGGGAGAATCAGAGGGTATAACGGTGATGCGAGTGTGGCGCTCTGCTGTTTTTTTGTGTAGCTGCCTTCACACAGCTTCTCCGCTGCTTTATAAACGAACACCATATAAGGCCGTTGTTTCTCCTTGCTGCGCGGTTCTGTACTGTTTTATTCATTTATTACGATTCTTAAAGTTATTGTGTAGCTATTCGAGACTTACTTTACTGTTCAGGTACCCATTTTCTTTATTCAATCCACAGCTTGTATGCTATTTTTTTGTTCGTTTATTATGATTATAGATACAGTATTTGATTCCCTTCTTTAGCTGACTGCCTGCTCATATAAGGCGCTCCGCTGGTTTTTTGTGAAGCAGCCTTTACACAGCTTCTCCGCTGTTTTATAAACGAACGACATATAAAGCCATCCTTTTTCCTTGCTTTGCCAAGGAAGCTGCCTTTTTATTTAATCCACAGGTTCTCCACTGTTTTATTGTTCATTTATTACGATTATTATAGTTCTCTTTATATATCACGTTGTCAGTACAGCATTCTGGTTGTAATATGACGGAGCTGCGCAAGCTCACTCTTGAGAATGCAACATATAGTTGTCCAGGACAAAAGCAATCTTGCCTGAAATCAATGGCCTCCTTTTGTAGGGTCTGTCCCTGAGACTTATTACTTGTCATCGCGCAGCAGAGCCTTACTGGAAATTGGAGGCATGTGAATTGAAATGGGAGATCAGAGGGTATAAAGGGGATGCGAGGAATACATTGAGTGTGGAGAAACTCTAGAGACAGCGTGTGTATTAACTTGTGGATTTTTCTGTGAGTATTTGGTGGCAGCGTGACGAAGTTGCTTCCACAAGACCGCATTAGCTGTGGAGCTCAACTCGGAGCATATTCTTTTCCTACCTTGTCAATTGTGTAATGCGTTTTTTGAACAGGTTTGATGCATGGAAGTGATCACTCGTACTGCGTTCCGTCAGTTCACGTGAGCTGCTCTCTTGTGTGATGTTGCGATGTCCACGTCTTTATTTAATGTTAGCGAAGACCCGGCACTTAAGTTTCTCACTTCAGCAATTTTAACTCCGTTACAAAGTGATCCAAAGTCTTGTTTATACCTCGTGTCTTCTCATTAAACTTGTATCTCGCGAATAAAGTATTTGGCGTTTTTCTTCAGCGCTCTTTGGGAGCTCTTCCTTCTTTTCTATGTACTGTGGTCACAGTCAGTTCACGTGATTACATGGGAGGCGTGATGATGTCACACGCAGCTCCGCCCCCCACGGCCATTAAGCTAACGTCCATTACAGTATATGGAGAAAAATAGGTTCCAGTTATGACTATTGCACGTAGCATTTCGAAATGAAACCTGCCCAACTTTTGTAAGTAAGCTGTAAGGAATGAGCCTGCCAAATTTCAGCCTTCTACCTACACGGGAACTTGGAGAATTAGTGATGAGTGAGTGAGTGAGTTAGTGAGGGCTTTGCCTTTTATTAGTATAGATTGTCATTGTTGGATTACAATTAAGGGGGCAAGCTTCACAAAAAATAAAGCGAAAATGACAGGAAAAGAGTAAGGTATGTAAAACTATGACAAAAATACAAATATTTCCATATTTCTTATAAATGTAAATTGCCCCTGCGGTGGGCTGGCGCCCTGCCCGGGATTTGTTTCCTGCCTTGCGCCCTGTGTTGGCTGGGATTGGCTCCAGCAGACCCCCGTGACCCCGTAGTTAGGATATAGCGGGTTTATAACAGAAGCCAATAATGACCAATGTTGTACAATAGTAAATGATGTGAAAAGTGACCATGGGGGGGGGATCAAAGAAATTAAAAAAAAATCATTGTGCATAATCCACATATTAATTATGCACTTTTTACTTTTTTTTTTACTAAAATATTGCTAAATGGATACTTCTGAAATAATTCGCCCACATCATTAAAAAGAGACTAAATCCTCATGGATTGTGTCTTTGAATTGGAGACCGCATTCTTGACCAAAGAATGTGGAGTAGAGGTGGGTCTTCAATTCAAAAAGTCAGTCACATGTTTATGATGTGCACTGATAATTCCAAATATATCCATTCAACAATATTTTAGCCAGAAAGTATGTGTTTTACATGTTTTGAACAGGTGACTGGATAACTGACATATGGATTAAGTTACATATGTAATATTGGGTTTGTTTTTCTTTTTTCCATGGATGTTTCTCACATTGTTTGCTGTTGTACGGCATTGGTCACTACTGGCTTCTATTATGTTAAAGTTATTTATTTCCATTCTGCATAAAAAATATGAGATTAAATTATTTTCTTGGCATCAGTACAAAGTACATGGGTTAAGTATTGTATCAAAAAATATTTTGGGTGGAGTATTTCTTTAAGAAAAACTAATGTAACTTGATCCCATTTGAAGTTATGTGCTCATCCTTAATTATGCATTTTAATAAAATATTTGTAATTAAATTGAATAAAAGAAGTGGAAAAACTTTATCAGTCTGCTTCAGTTCATAAGTCATTTGGGCGTTACCACCTGTGGATACTAAAATCATTTAGTTTCATGCAGCTGGTGATGTGCTCCACTTCTGCTGCATTACTGTTATCAGGCTTCATACTGTTTTAGTATCTTCATGACCAAGGGGTTATTGTGGATCATAGGCTGGAATCCAGTGCTTTGCAATGCAAATCCTGCAACAGTGACTAGATAATAGTTTAAGTAAAATAAATGTAATAATTGTAATGCAGTGTTCTCTCTAGCATCCTTTAGCCGGGCGCTTCGCCCGGGTAATTTAGTTGATTACCCGGCTGTCCTCTCGCATGACATTGTGAGATGACAGCTGCAGATCTGCAGGCACAGGCAGATCTAATGATCTGCAGTGATGGCAAGGAACGAGCGGGCAGGTGGGCAAATATTGCTAAACCTAATAGCGTGGGCGAGACGGAGAAGAATTCACAAGCAGAGTATGGGGAGGTAGGGTTTTGAGAGCGGGCTGAACATGATAATAGCGCAGGTGTAGCAGCTTAATACAGTAGCAAGGAGTATGGAGAGGTGGGCGGGCACTAGGGGGCTGTACATGCTAATAGCGGAAGTGGAGCGGCCGTGCACAAGCAAAGAGGATGTGGAGGTGGGTGGGTAAGAGAAGTACTGATAAAATAAAAAGTGTAGTTGAACCAGCCCGTCAGATATCAGAAAAAAGGCGCCAGGAAGTGATATCTCTGGTCTCAGCGTCAGTGCAGTCTGTATAGTGCGGCTGAGCGTACAGCAGCTCTCTTCTTGTGCAGTACATAGCAAATACACCCACACACACACACACACACATATATACACTGCTCACAAAAATTAAAGGAACACTTTAAAGAAACACATTAGATACATCAGATCTCAATATGAAGTTGGATATCTATACAAATAACGACAGGGCAATGTCTTAGGAACAAAAGGATGCCAAGTCTTTTAATGGAAATAAAAGTTTTCTGCCTACAGAGGGCTCAATTGTGTAGACACCCTAAAATCAGAGTGAAATGAAGATGTGGCAGGCTAGTCCATTTTTTTAAAAAACTTAATTTCTGCTTACTCAAAATGCTTTTCAGTATCTTGTGTGGCCCCACGAGCTTGTATGCATGCTTGACAACGTCGGGCATGCTCCTAATGAGACGACGGATGGTGTCTTGTGGCATTTCCTCCCAGATCTGTATGAGGGCATCCCTGAGCTGTTGTACAGTCTGAGGAGCAACTTGGGTTTAAGTCAGGGGATCGTGAAGGCCATTCAATTGTTTCAATTCCTTCATCCTCCAGGTACTGCCTGCATACTCTTGCCACATGAGGCCGGGCATTGTCATGCATTAGGAGGAAACCAGGACCTACTGCACCAGCGTAGGGTCTGACAATGGGTCCAAGGATTTCATCCTGATACCTAATGGCAGTCAAGATGCCGTTGTCTAGCCTGTAGAGGTCTGTGAGTTGCTCCATGGATATGCCTCCAAGATCATCACTGACCCACCACCAAACCAGTCATGCTAAACGATGTTACAGGCAGCATAATATTCTCCACGCCTTCTCCTGACCCTTTCACGTCTTTCACATATACTCAGGGTGAACCTGCTCTCATCTGTGAAAAGCACAGGACGCCAGTGGTGGACCTGCCAATTCTGGTATTCTATGGCAAATGCCAATTGAGCTCACCGGTGCTGTGCAGTGAGCACAGGGTGCAGTAGACATTTGGGCCCTCAGGCAACCCTCATGAAGTCTGTTTCTGATTGTTTGGTCAGAGACATTCACACCAGTGGCCTGCTGGAGGTCATTTTGTATGGCTCTGGCAGTGCTCATCCTGTTCCTCCTGCCCAAAGGAGCAGATACTGGTCCTGCTGATGGGTTATGGACCTTCTATGGCCCTCTCCAGCTCTCCTAGAGTAACTGCTTGTCTCCTAGAATCTCCTCCACGCCCTTGAGACTGTGCAGGGAGACACAGCAAACCTTCTGGCAATGACACGCATTGATGTGCCATCCTGGAGAAGTTGGACTACCTGTGCAACCTCTGTAGGGTCCAGGTATCGCCTCATGCTACCAGTAGTGACACTGACTGTAGCCAAATGCAAAACTAGTGAAGAAACAGTCAGAAAAGATGAGGAGGGAAAAATGTCAGTGGCCTCCACCTGTTAAACCATTCCTGTTTTGGGGTCATCTCATTGTTGCCCCTCTAGTGCATCTGTTGTTAATTTCATTAACACCACAGCAGCTGAAACTGATTAACAACCCCTCTGCTACTTAACTGACCAGATTAATATCCCATAAGTTTCATTGACTTTATGCTATACTCTGATTAAAAGTGTTTCTTTAATTTTTTTGAGCAGTATATATATATATATATATATATATATATATATATATTAGTTGTTTGAGCATTAGGTGTGTTCTGTGTGCAAAAATCCTTGTATCACT
The DNA here is from genome assembly GCF_016835505.1 of Polypterus senegalus. Lineage (NCBI taxonomy): Eukaryota > Metazoa > Chordata > Cladistia > Polypteriformes > Polypteridae > Polypterus > Polypterus senegalus. Next base: position 62,841,889 of record NC_053156.1, read on the forward strand.
CACTGTGGTTCCTGTTTTAAAGTGACCCCATCTGCCGTTCTTATATTTGGACCTGCGTCCATATTGCAAAACGTGTGCAGAAACCCTTGCAGCACACAGTGTCCTGAGCAAAAGTTTTGTCACTGAATTGATGAGGGTTTTGTACGGAAGCGTATTAGGGCCACGGTGAAGGAAAAAAAAATACGGACAAAGTGAAGAAAAAAAACTATGTCGAGATGTTGACTTTATACTGGACATTTCCACTTTAATCTTGACTCTTATGACAAGAATAAAGTTGACATGTTGCTACATAACTTATGACAGGGTTTGAGAAAATCTAGTAAATTAAACATTCATTTTAAGATGAAGTTTAGTTTACGATATTTGACTTTAATGACAGACTACGAGAATAAAGTCAACATGTCGAATTTAATCTTGAGATAAATGGCGAGAATAAAGTGGAGATGTTGACTTTATTCTCGACATAAGCGTCGAGATTAAAGTGGAAATGTCGAGAATGCATACCGGCCGTGGTGCAAGTGTGAATTGAATATCCAACAGGCTCTCCTTTTCCCATTCAAAAGTCTTATTCATAGGTACTTTAATTTTTTTTCAAACGTTTTACAAAAATTAGCAAAAAGTGTTGAGAAAACAACACTGCTTAGTTATTTCAGAAAAGAGACGTCACAATCTAATGAAGGTGCGGTGTCAACTCCTCATGTGGTAGTTTCAGACAAAGACATTGCAGAGGATGGCCATCAGAGGAAGTCTCTTCAGCACACACTCTGCCAATTGATAAATCTAAGCACCGCATATCCGGCATAAACAAACAATGGTTTAAAGATTTTGATTGGCTAATGTTAAAAGAAAATGTTATGTGGTGCTCATTGTGCATGAAATACTCAAACACACACCCCCCCAGGAGGGGTTACTTTGGGTAAACATGCCATACACAAGAATTTGGAAAAAAAAGCTTGCTGGACTATGAAAAAAGTAAAACGCACATTGAGTCTTCTGCTGACCTTTTTTTTTTTTTTTGGAAAGCGTGTACTAGAGCAAAGAGGGATGTCTTAGCATCAGAAATAAAATCTTAACATACTGAAAAATATACACACAGAAAAGTTTTTCAGTATTCTGTGTGATGAAACCACAGATATCTCAGATGTAAAACAATTATTTACATTAAATATGTTTGCCAGGTCATTAAAGAGGTCAGAATTAGTTTTGTATCAACCCGCAATATGATTGATGGCAAAGCGGAGATTTTAACCAACACACTGAGTAAGACTATGAACACTCTAGGCTTGAAAACTGCTAATCTGGTTGGACTAGGGTCAGATGGAGTGGCTGTTATAATTGGGAAACAAAAAGGTGTGGCAAAACTGCTTAGAGATAGAACATCTGGGCTCTTGGTCAACTGCCACTGTGTAAACCGCCGATTGGCCCTTGCAAGTGTCCAAGCAGCAGCTGCTGTACCTTATTTAACAAAACTGAACATCTTAAGGCAGCTATTCTATTTCTTCCAAAATTCTTCAGTTAGGATGGCTGGTTTAATGGAAATTCAAAATATTCTGAACATTCCCCAGATTAAGCTGAAAATGGCCAATGACACTAGATGGCTGTCTGATGACTTTGCAGTACAGTCACTACGACAGTGTACGATGAGTGATCTCCTTATAGTGCCCAGATCCTGGGGGCTTTGATTATAGGAAAGCTGCAGACAACTGGGCCTCTAGGAAGAAAAGAAGAATAAATATTTAACTGGACACCTTCTGCATATGCAAGTTGGCTTTGAAGAATATTTTTAAAATTTTCTTCATTAGGTTTCCTATGCTTTTTTTTATTTTTTTTATTTTCACTTTTCTTCCCGACAGCGACAATACTTGTGCCTCTTGGTTTATGTCATAACAATTGTTATTTAAAATTTGTTAGGGTGGCAGGATCCTGAATTGGATACTTCTTAAATTTAATAAAAATAAGTGTCAAACCTTAAAAAAGGAAGTCATATTGAGCTTTGGAAAATAATAATAATAATTAAGTAATAAAAATAGTGCAATTTTAATTTTCCCCACCACCAAATTTCCCCATCCTGCCCCACCCGGCTACTTTTTCTTTCCACCCGGCTAGAAAAAATTTCTGGGGAGAACACTGGTAATGTGGAATGCTAACATGTGATTGTTGGAACATAGATGGTCTGTTAAATCTTTGATATAAGCAAATTAGTCCTTGGTCTGGAACACTTAAATGTACCACTCACTTATTTAAAAAAAAAAAGAAAGAAAAACATTTTCTTTTGATTGGATCAATACATTGCTTATTTGTTATGTTTTGATATTTTTAATAAAAAAAAGGAATTTCAATCTATACACTGCTTAATCTGTTGTTGTTCTGGTATTGGCAAGTCTAAACTTTCACTATTTTAATAGGATACAATTTTTAATCTTGTATGTTTTGTAAAATGCTTCTATTTGTTTATAACATGTACTAAACTTCAGTAGGTGGGGAGGCACCAATTGCTCCTTTAAAATAAAAATAAAAAAATTCTACTGTGGTCTTAGCAGTCCTGTTCCCAGCTGCAGACTTCTTCTGTTCTTGTTATATTGACATTCGTCACTTGCCACTCGCGTGATGGATCTGAAATCTTATTTGGTTTTGAGTTTTATTTTTCCAAATTCTGGAACTTCAGTTTCTGTACATGTTCTTGCATTTCTTTATGCCTCTGACTTAAATATCTCCTACAACCAAGTGATGTGATTGACAACCTTCTCTAGGCATCACCTTTACATGTTTCACCAAGCAAGATCAGCTATCCTCACCAATAAATATTCTGTTGTGCTCCATACAGCAGATACATATGTCACCAATTAGTTTCCCTCCTTAAACATGTTGTTGCATACAGCCATTTTCATCACATCAACCGAGCACATTAATCCTCTTAGCCTTTACATTTCTGGTACTGAATCTAAACCATAGTTTGACTCCTTCATAAGCATCAATACTGACTCTAACATATCAATTTAAGTTATTAACCGCTACATTCACCTCCCACTGGAGTACGCCAGATGTCCCCTTCATAAGCCCATCCCAAAGCATCTCCTGTCAATCAGTTCTACCAACTTTTGGGGCATATACCAAGACTATATTCCTTATTGGCTTACCAACAGTCATCTTTAAAACTTTGCCTCCACCACTTTATGTTTATGGCACAGTTGCACCAACACCAGCATTACATTCAATGCTCCCCTGCCAGAAAAAGTTGTATCTCTGAATATAACCACTTAGTATTCTAACACCTTTACCTGTCCATCGTGTCTGCTATATATTGAAAATGTCTACTCTCCTTTCATTCAGAACTTCCATCACTATGCCTAATTTTTCCCTTTTATATCTCTCAAGTTGCTTTCCTTATACTCTATCCTTCAGACCTCTTACTCTGTACTTCTCCTCCCTCTCCCTTCAGTCCAAACTGATCTACAGTGCCTCAGGCATTGGACCATCACAGATTTCCTAGAATGCATTATCACTACCTAACATTTTGCAGTCCACAAATCACAGTGCCACATTTTGGCACTTGCACTGAGGTGTATGCATATCTTTAAATAAGTTTTCTTTAAAGTTTAATGTGCCCTATTTCTAAAAGATTTATGTGCCATTTTGGCATAAATTAATTTTGTCCATAGATGGAATCTCCAGAAATATGTCTGTTTAGGATGATATTCTAAAATAGTATAATCAGCAAATATTTTATAGGAAATGGTTTGTAGGTGGCTCTGTGCTGCTACAGCTTAACAGAGGCAGTGCTTGCCTTTTGACTGTATGAAGTTTGTGTGTTCTGCCTGTGTCTAGTTCAAATTGTCTCTATATGAGTATGGGTGTGTACATGAGTAAGGTCTACAATACACTGGTGCTCTAGCTAGAGCTGCATTGTAGCCTGGGTAGTGGCCTACATTGTGCACAGTGTTTCCAGGAGGGTTTCCAGCTTGCACAATCCTGAATTAAATGAACCAAGTCAGGGAATGTTATGTAATGTCATGTTTGTCAGATACTGTATTGGCATCAAATGTTGTTAAGAAGTGTGACGATAGATGTGCCTGTTTTAAATTTACAAGGTTTTTGTCATTTTCAGATGTTCTTAAAAAGTCTTATAGTTTTGCTTTCTTCTGAGTCATTTTAGACTATGACAAGTTTAAATATGCATATTACCTTAATAAAGCTGTTGATTGAAGTTTCAATACAGTAAAGCATATAATCATGAAGGAGCAAACATGTTTATATGCTTCTGAAATTAGTCTCTTGGAAAGTAACAAAAAATAGTGCTGCAAATGAAGCCTAAGCATCTTATTTAATGAAGTGATATTTATCTTGAGCATTTGTTGGTTCCTTTGCTTTGATACATCTTTTTAATGAGTTTCTTTATTATTGTTCTCAACTTATCATGTAAACATTTGAATTTCATGTTTGGCTTGTCCTTGATTTTCCAGAATGCATTTGGCCTTAAAAGCTTATCAAGAACTTCTGAAAACTGTTAGTGAAATGGACCAATCCAAAAATGAGAATGTCCGGGAAAGTGCTGGAGTAATAAAAAGTAATTTCTTGCTACATTATTGTTTACTTAAATATAGCTTGTGTGTCTAGGTCACTGTGATCATAATTTGCAATTCATTTAATTCATAATATGGAACTTCTAATAAAAATATGGAACCTATCTTAAAATTATTATTTCAATTAATATATTTGTGCATTTATTCCTTTTACAGTGTCATAACATTTATTTTTTCTTCATTAGGTAACATCTTCTATCTTATGGAATATAGAGAGATCTTCCTCACATTGTTGCGCAAGTTTGATGAAACAAAACAACCACGCTCTTATCTTAAAGACCTAGTAGAGACCACTCACATCTTTGTGCGAATGCTTGAACGCTACTGCAAAGGGCGTAGTAACCTCATAGTGCAGGTTTGGCTACTTTACTACATTTATGAACTGGACTCTCTGTATTCCATTCAGCTTTAGGGGAAATGGCATTGAGGAGCAGGCATTGGATTTATGTAATCTGTGCATCCACATAAGTGGAGTGTATATGAGTGTTCATGGTGTGCAATACAAAGAGGCAGGCTGGTCAATGGTATGGACAAAGTGCCCAGAACTTTGTACTCATAAGTTTGACACAGTGAAAATATAACACAAAAATATCTCATTGATGTTGGGAAGTGTCAAATAGATGAGTGTGTTCAGCCATCGACCCCTCCACAAATATGTTTTATCACCACTTCACAGAAAAAGAAGGTGAAGCATAAGAAAAAACCCAAGTCTCAGTCAACAGGCTCTGAAAAGACAGAGAGTTCTCCTGAGATTCTGGAGGAAATCTGGCAAACTGTATATCAAGAACTGCAAACCTCAGGATTCCAGGTGTGGATTTCTGTGTTTAGAAAGAGGGAGAAAGAAGGTAACATGTTACATAGACTCGGTGGCTAAATAATTGTATGTTACTTTCTTTGTGCTTGGACTCATGGCAGGTGATCGAGTCGATGATGGATACCGTTATCCCATTTGATGCTGCCTCTGAAGTTCCCCTGGAAGAGCAAAGAATAGAGGCCATGGTACGGATTCAAGATGCTTTAATGAATCGCCAGGGATGTAAGGCTCTGGGCCTTCTTAAAGCTGCCAGGTAAGAATTCCCTGTAAGTACATTACTAGTGATCAGAAGTGGTGGAATTTTCATCTCAGTTCTTGTCACACTTTCCTCTGTTGTGCTCTGCTATACTCCACAAATACTGATGACACAGCTCTGTAATATTTTATACATGTATGCTTCTGAGCAAAACACACAATAGTGTCAGAAATGCTTATGAATGTGCCATCTCAGCACCTTTTGTCATTTGTTACAGGGATGTGTGGCCAGAGGGAGATGTCTTTGGGTCACCAAATCTAGAACCTGAAGAGGAGTTGCAACTTCTGAAACAGATTTTGCATGCTAGCCTGCCTAGTAAGTCCTGCAAACAGTTATACTACACAACATTCAATATATCAACAGTATACATACATTTGTATGTATTTCATGTATATACAGGTACATTCCAGAATGAAAAGTATGAGATTTATTATCAAAGCTTTGTGTGAAACAGTACACAAATCTGCACACCCTTGACTAGTAACATCAACTGTATCCAGATTTAGGGTGATAACTGTATCAAAATGCAAAATGTATCAATACAGAATATTAATTCTAATAAATCAGTACAGTACATACATCACATCATCTGCCAAGCTAATATTAAAATTAAGTTATAATGCCTTCCACAATGCAAATCTTTGCTCTAGATGCTAGACTGTTAAAAGAAAGCGCACAGCCTGTGAGCCATTTGTCAATAAGTGCCTTATACTTCTAGATTTTTTACGTTATTCCTTATTGAGCAAAAAATGAAAACATAGTAAATTACTTGTGCTTCTGAATATACTGTATTTAGATTATTACCTCTGTTTTTACCAGCAAGAGTAGATGACTACTTTGAACATTTATTATTTGCTGACATGGCTGGAAACATTTTTTCTTGAAGAAAAGGGAGTTTTTTCGAATCTTTATAACTGGCACTTAAGGTGTAAAAATAAGTATCAATCCTCAAATAAACTTTGTATTTTTTTTCCTCCTTCGATTCAAACAATAGTATTTGCTTGCAGTACCTCCTTTACCAGTTATGTCGTGCTTTTCTAAGGCAATACAACAGTTTTAATGTTTCACAATCCTGTCAGTTCTGGATGCTTTACCATCAGCTGAATTTGTTGGCTTAATAAAAATCGTGTGGCTGCTATAGTAATGCATCATATAGCATTGTTGGTTTTACAGTGTTTAAATTCTGCTTTGCATTTCTGTAGGGGAAAACCCTATGTCTTGAATCTGACTGTCCCCTTTGTGTTTTGTATGGGTTTTCTCCCATAGTTCAAAGGCATTTAGACTCCCAACATGGACAAGAAGGTTTAGAGATGGCTGGAAATTCCTGTATTGACTTGGTTGTCTCCTGCTGAACCAAGGCAGACATTGTGCACTAAAGTCCACAGCTAGGTTTTCATTAGATCTCACAATTTATTCTGTGCACGGCTTTATTTTTTTCATTGTTTTTAACTGTACTTTAGTCCATATTATCACATAAAATCTATTAGCCACTTCCCTAAAATGAACTATATGCTAAAGTGGTATGTGACATTGAAGTTTTGTTTTTTTTTTTTTTGTGCACACTAAGCAGTTATTATTCAGTAATAGCTGCTTTTTAAAAAACTCCTTCTGCATATTCTGTATTGTGCAGGGGTAGGCAGCCAGTTGGCTTAGAACATTGGAACTGTGGTTTTCTCAATTTTAACCAAGCAGGAACACCTTATAGGTTTATTTTCTCCATTGATAGTGGAGTTTTTGCTTGCAGTCTTCCATTTTCACCAAGGAGTATCTTTGTTATAATGTTAATCGGCTTTGTATTATATTTTTTTTAATATTTAGCATTCAGATTAGTTCTGTTCTAAAATAATTTGTTTCTGCATACAAATGTTATATAGTTTAGTGCATATTATCTGTTAATATGTTTATTTAATTAGAACCTGTACACAGTGAAGAACAGTATGCAAAAATGAATTGAAAAGATAGTCTTTAATAAAAGCTTTATCTACAGTAATAAAAAAAGCAAGTAAAATTTTAAATAGTTAAAATTTAATTAATACCAGCGAAATCAATTTTAACTGAATAATTATATATTTAAATGAAGCTTAGACTTCCTACATTGTGTTTAATGTCTCCATCAGCCAAAAGAGTTAATGACAAACAGTAAATAAATAAACCTTTCACTCCAAGAGTAGCTTTGACAGTGTGACAGCATTTTCTAGTATAGCATGTTCCTGTTCTGAAGACTTTTATTTGTGGGAATGCAAACACAAACATATTTTCACCATGAAGAGGAGTCAACTCTTATTATATTGCAATCAAAGAACAGGATCCTCTTCCTCCCCATTTCCTCCCTCAGATCAACCGATAATTTTACAGCAGCTTTCTCTTCCATAATTAGGAATGCTGATGCTGAGTTAGCTTTTTTCCAATTACTCAATTAAGCAGCAGTGCTTTGCAGAATAAGTTGTGTATACATATTTAGCATTCAGGAATGTTATCTTTAACAATATTTAAAGAAGCATTTAGTAATATAGAAATTTTAAGCAGTTTTATTGTGAACATTTCTTTTAAATTTTGTCAGTTTTCAAAATTGTTAAAGTTTACTTACCCTTTACTTTGTAAATACAAGCTTAACACTTGTACAGTATATGGAACTAGTATATTAATGATGCACTTATTTCAATGAATGGAGATGTGCTACATTTTTTATTCACTGGCAGTATTCTTTTGTCAACCAACTACCTACTGTATAGTTAATTTAATTTTGCTTATGATGTTTGAAGTGCATTTTTACAGAGATTTTTGTCACCCTAAGTGGTTGATTAATTTCTTAGATAACTGTTCTTTTGCTTGTTATCTCCTCTTCTAAACTCTTTGTCATAATTTTCATTTTCACCTTATTGATTAGGAGGGCCACTCCCTTGCTTCATTGTAAATCTTACATTATAGTCTAAAGCTCTAAAATAAAACAATGTACTTAGCGACCTGACTAAAACACCAACGTACATCTGCGTTGCAAACTATTTTTTTATTTTACAAGAATGTTTAAGACATTAGATGACAGTATTGTGAATCATCCCTACTCCTGTTCCCATGTTCTGAATACCTTTTACACATATTAATTGATAACTTTTAAATTATGATGATAAATTATCCCTGAGCTGCCAACTAGGTATTTTGCCTTTGGTGTTAGGGTCCACAGTCCCAGAGCCTGAGGAAGATGATGATGAAGGAGGAGAAGGAATGGTGGAGGAGGAGTTGGCACCTGTGCGTGTCTCAGAAACAGAGTTCAATCTCTTTGATTACATCAAAAGGTGGGAAACGTCTACTTGGAGGGCAAGTGGTAATGATAACAAGAATGTGGGCCATTGTGGAGTCAGTTTTTCATTCTCAAAAGTAAAAATAAACATCTTAAAAATGCAGATTTGTTAAAATATACTGTATTTCACCAGGTTCGCAAGTGCAAACATACTAAAGCCATATATCCTGCTATTGAAGAATTACCAGCAGAACAGCAGCCACACAAACCATTGCATTGTACGCATGCTGCACAGAGTAGCATATGACCTCAAGATGGAGGCTTTGCTCTTTCAGCTTTCTGTATTCTTCCTCTTCAATAAGATCCTGGGGGATCCTGCTGCTGGTGCATACAAGGTGATTCAAGATTAGTTTTGATATTTTAGGATCATACTGTAACTTCTGTTGTCCTCTTCAGTAATCAAGGTGGACAATTTCAGTGGTCATAAGCAATTTTACTTGTAGCATTTAGTTTTTGGTGTCTTGGTTTGACTGACAACAAAGTGTGTTCTTTCTAGGAGCTGGTTACTTTTGTGAAGTTTGTGGTGAATCGGTTCTTTATTTTGTCTGCACAAAACAACAAGGCATATGTAGAGCTGCTGTTCTGGAAAAACATAGGTGTGGTGCGAGAGATGGCTGAGGGCTACCAGAAACCAGGAGAAGAGGAGTAAGGATTGCTATTGCAACAACAGACATTTGGGAAGATGCTTTAAGACGTCTAGAAATCTTAAATGCTGACCTTTTGACTTGTTTCTTTAATTCACAGTGGATCAAAGAAGAAAATTAAGTGGACAGAAGAAGAGGAGAATGAACTTAGAGAGCTATATTTCCAGCACAGTATATCTGGAGGTGAGTGCATATATGTGAGCTTGTCCACTGTATACAACTCCTCTTCTATACAGCCATTTCTTACTAATGTGCCCCTTTCTTTGCATCTTCCAATAGAAAATGCTGATGTCATTGAGATTATCATCCCACTCTTACAGAATCCAAATCGTACACGAAAACAAGTGGTCAGTCATTTAGTACAGATGGGTTTAGTAAACAGTGCTAAAGACCTAAAGAAAGAGAGGTGAGTTTAGTAGGTGAGTGAATATGACCATTAAAAAGGTTTCTGGGTTCTGTGACCATTAGTCGCAATGCATTAATAGGTTGACTAAGGTGTGGCGTGTGTATACTCCATTACAAATACTAAGAACGTAGGGGCAGTTTGTAGAGATATAGAAGCAATATTAAATATTGAACTGAAAATAAAAAATATTCAAGGTTTTTGCTCATCCATATACCATGATCTCTTTGTCGCTGATTTTCAGGAAGGGTACCCGGATAGTGCTTTGGACAGAAGATCAGGAGCTAGAGCTACAGACCTTGTTTGAAAAATTCAGAGAATCAGATGGTGAGTAACCAGACCCTCTTTCACACAAGGCCCCCAAAATGCATCACAACTCTCCCAGTTACGCATTTCATTTACCACTACATTGCTTCATAAGTAATAAGAACACATTGCATATACACGGTGTTAAATATATACAGTGTACATACATTTTCTTTGTTTAAGGGAAATTGTTTTTATCTACCTCACAGCCCTGACCTGTGGAGAACAAAGGAAGTATTTGACAATTTGATGTTTCCTTATTTAATGATTTCCATATTTTCTATATTGCAGATATCTTGGGGAATATTATGAAGCACATAACTGCAAAGCGTTCCAGGGCACGGCTTGTGGAAAAACTGCTCAGCCTAGGTCTCATCTCTGAGCGGAAGGAGCTATACAAGAAACGACGGAAACAGCCCACTGTCAAACTTTCTGGCATGGTACAAGTGATTTTGGCAGTTGATGACTCCACAGTTACAGCTGCTTTTGTCTCATCTGTGTGCTGGTGTTATAATAATATGATAATGCTCTGTTCTTATTATAATGGACAGGACTGAATTTAATAGTCACCTCTAAATATATAAAACATGAATACAGTACCTGCTTCTGTTCACCGCTCAGATTTTAATGTCTTGTTATTTTTCATAAAAGTTGATTACAGGAGATAATTCTCAAACTGTTCACATCTGGGGATTTATGACTTTGTATTTTTTGGATTCTTTCTAGACAGAAGATGATTTCTTCAAGGAGATAGAAGGTGAGTTTGACAATGGTGTTTCAGATGATGAGGAGCCAGAAGAGGAACTTGAAGAAAGCGACTATGAAATAGAAGATGAAATGCCAAAAAAGCAAAATAGCAAAGAACGCCGAAAAACTCGGGAATTTTCAGTGAAGCCACCTCATGTAGTAAGAGAAATTGTGGAACAGATTCATAACGAAGGTGAATAGGTTGCAAGAACCAAATTAATGAGATTAGCCTTATGACAATACTGCAACCAAGTTGTCTTTTTTTTTTTTTGTTTTTTTGGTCAGGAATGCTGGGTCCCTTACAGTGGCTTCAAAGCTGCCTAAAACGAACAGCAGATGACAGAGAAACTGATGGTGAGAATTTACCTGAATGTTATTGACATCTACCAATCATTTTTACAGTGAACTCGATGTAATTTGGGAATGAGCTCCTTGGAGAGTAGCAAAATAAGATGGCAGTAGGCAATAAAATGTACATGATTTAATCAAGACTAATTGGTGTTTTTAAAAAAAATAGAATGAAGGCACTTTTTAAAATAATTCTAAAATTGTTCCCATTTTTGGCATATGGCACTGACCTATTGTGTACCTTGTTTACTTATTGCATGTTTAGAGCAGTGGTTTTCAACCTTGATGCCACAACAATAGTCCATAAGTGTCTCAGAAGCACTTGTTAATTATTCAGGCTAATGTTTATTTATTTTTTTATATGAATGCAACTGGGCAAAGTGAAACCTCTGTGGAATTCTCTTTAGCACTGGCAAAAAGGTGTTTTAGTTTATGTCTTTGAGCCTGGCGTGCAAGCAGGATGACACCACCAAACTTACTCCCAGTAGCCTATCACTGAGGGTGAATGACTGCTGCTGCTTGTGTTGGCACCGTTGCATAGATATCCCTCCATCTTGCAGTTGTCAACTATTTCAAGCCTCTTGCAGTAGCACACTGACTTGTCGAAACAAAAGGGAGATCTTATCACTATCACTAGTGGAAGCTTATTTGGTAAAGGAGGCAGCAGTACTGTTAGCTTGTAAAGAAGTGGCTAGGTGCTGAACAGTCCAACAACAAAGCTGAATCTAACAAGAGAAAGAGGCTACTAATAGTTCAAGAAGAAATGAGAGCATATCTGCATTCCACCTAATATTAAAAAGATCTGCAAAAATATGTCAAACCTAAATATCTCATTGAAAAGTTTACGTTTCAGTTTCCATATCTGCTGAAAAGTTACAATTGATAAACCAATTAGTCTGTTTTGTTTAATACTTGATTTCAATGTAGTGTCCCAAAAGAAAAAAAAAATTTATAATTGAAGTATATTTTAAAAGTATTGAAAAATACTGCTTTACAGGATAGTGTTGTGCTTTACTTTTTATTTCAATATATTCTTTGTAAATGAGTTTACATTAAAGTTTAATTACATGTACAATTCTTTCCATCAGAATAATAATAAGGAATTCACAGAATATTGTGTTATTTTTATTGGCAGCATAACAAGGTTGAAGACAATTTAAAAAATGAAAATTAAATGCAATACAGTACAGGAAAAATGTATCCTGGATATTTCATAAAACCTTGTCTTATTCAGAGCTCAAGAAAAGAATTCTATGCATGTTTCAAGCAGGTTGTTTGCAGGCTGTACCTTTAGTGCCATTGACAGAAGAGAATGAGGATGCTATGGAGAACAAGCCATTTCAGCGTCTTCTGAAGAAATTGGGGATTCGTCCTCCAGCCAATGAACAGGTGAGACAACTTGGGCACTTTTTTCATCAGAAATGAATAATATATTTGATTTTTAAAGCACTCCTAGAGCAGATGATTTTTTCAGATACTATAAATCTTGAGTTTACAGATTGGAGAAAACTTGCTGCAATAGCAATACAGAATGTAGCCACTAGATGACACTCTTCTTTGTAAATTACCTTTTACAATAATTCTTTCAAATTGAAGCTGGCATGTTTCTTTAACTTCACAAGAATATTTAATGTTCACAATGCAAATGTGACTATAGGGATAAAAGGTCTGAATTGGAATATTTAAAGTTTATTTCTGATCATCATTATAATACTCCAAGGGCTAATTGCCTTTATAAAACAATACAAGAACAAAATATATTTTACATAAATTTTAAACTGGGTAACAAGTACTCTGTAAAATATTTCTTAGCGAAAGTTTTTTTCCTTGATACGGGGCTTTTAAATGTTGCTTATTTACATGTCTGTTAGCTTATAACTAGCATCTTCAGTTTTCTTTTTAATTTCAATTTATTATAAAATGTGTCGAATTAAATCATTCATTCATTCAGTTTAGCTTTCATATACAGTACTATTGTAAAATTAATTAATATGCATTGCAGATCATTTTTTTAAATGGAGTAAGCATACAAACGTAAGATCAAAAAGAACAGTTTATAATCTGCATGGTGAATGGCACAATATCTTCATGAAACATTATGCATAGCTGATTTTGAATGCAAGGGGAAGGATGGGAAAAGGTGAGCTTTCAGTTGTAATTCAACTCTTAATACTAACAGAGTTTGAGAGAGAGAGAACAATGGTGAAGTTGTCTAAGAAATAAACATCAAGGAGACGGACATTGGCAGACGAGTACAGTATCTTGCAGATTAAGCAGAATTGTTTTCTACAGTTCTGGAGATAAGTATATAGATAGAAAGACAATTTAACTTCCTGAACCTTTGAGCTAGCTGAGATATGTTTTTATTGCATTTGGTTCAAGTCAACACTGCCACCAGAATTTGGAATCTGTTATAATCTGTTACTAGTTAAAGTAACAGGTGTTTGAAGAAGGATGTTCGTAATTTGTAGAAGAGCTGTCTGAACACATTGATAATACCACGTTTTCATTTAAGTACTGAACAAGCTAAGCAGAAAAAATACATTGTAGAGTTTTAGATAGAAAGGGAAGGCTGCATTATGTATGAAAGTTAGTCAGAATGGAAAACTTGAAAGTTTGTTTTCTTAAATATACAGATAACATTTGCATACTTTGAGGGTCTCAAAAATCAAACCTTAATAAGGAGGTGAATGGAGTAATATCACTGTAACAAATCTTCAGAAGACTATTCAGTGTAGACTGAGGGGACTGGTCAAAGACACCAAGAGAAATGATTCAGAAGATAGCAACAGGAATGGTACATAGTAGAAAGGGCTGTGGCACTAGAACATGTTTAGGGAAAGAATTGCTATAAGGGAGTAGCAAGCTTGAAAATGGGGTACAGCTTTAAAAAAAATCTGCATTCTCAATTAATGGTATGGAAGCACATGTATAGCACAATAAGTGGTCATAATTTGCACATTAAGGTAAGGTTAATTGACTTATGAGTGATGGGATATATCATTAATGGAAACCTAATATCAGACATGTTGATTTACATTACTGATCCTTATATGCTTGTCTACCATTTGCCTTTAGACCGTTGTCGGCATGCTCAAAATAAGTGGACACTAGCATGACAATCTGCTGCTCACAGTTATCAAATTGCTTTCCTCTGATAGGAGACCTTCTGGCGCATTCCCAACAATATTAGCCCATCACAGTTACGTGACATTGCCTCCTCACTGTCTTTCCTTGGTGAAGCAGAGCATGAAACTGAAGTCCCTGATCAGGAGACCACACCCACAGTTACAAAGGAGAGGTTGGAGGACAATGAGCAGGAACAGAATGAGCAACGGGTGCAGGCCATGCAAGCTTTGGCTTTGGCCCGCAAGAAAAAGCAGCAGCAAAACTGTACAGCTGGTAGGTTGGCTCTCATTTTTAAAGAAGTAACAGTTTTGGTGTACAAAAAAAACATTTTATGTTGACGCTTTCCATTTTATAATTAAGATCTGAACAGATGAAGCTTTAAAAGCATAAGTTTAACAATATGCATGAGCAGCAACTAGGAAAGGAGAGACAACTGGACTGTGTTAACATACATGCTTTTTATTGGGCACAAGCGATATAGCATGTTTTCTTCAAGAATAATACCTAGTGTGGCACACTTTTTTACTTCAAGCTGCTAGTTGCGCTGTTAAGTGCCATTAATTCTGATCAGCTTAAATAAAGATGCTTTAAATTGTAAACCTTCCATAATTTTTAATTTGTATTTTATAGAGCAACATAATGAATGTTAAATAGTTTTGCAAGAATTTTGGCTTTGATACGAAATTGTCATTTTGCTTGATCCTAACAAAATAAAGTATGAATTTTGCCGATTATCCTGAAAAATCAAAACAGAAATTATTTTTGCCATTAGTTCAGATTTTTTAATCCATTGGTTTTTCTAAATTGTGTATATTTATAATTGCTCTAACGGTAATGCTTTGACTGTTTCTTTGCAGAACCATTACAATGTATTCAGCAAGCTGCTTCAGATTCAGATTCGGATGCTGAAGCTAGTAGGTATGTTGGTGTCTTTTTAGAGCTGCCTGTCATGTTATCCTCAAGACCCAGCTGTAACATTTGTTCATTTATGCAATTAGTAGGCAAAAAACAAGAGTAGCTACCAAAACATCAGTGAAACGAGGACGAGTGCTGGAAAGTGATGATGAGAACTGTAAGTATAAGTAACTATGGCGCTGGATTTCTATTGACTACCCAACACAGTTTTTTATTTTCAGTACAGTGTAACCAGAGGTTATTTGTATGGTTTTTTTTGGTTTTTTTTTTCTGCTTACCTGTCCATTGGTTATTTTGTTTTTCTCAACATCTAATAGTTGAATGTTTGTTTGCAATCTAAAGATTTCAATTGGTTGTCCCATTGTTTCTATTAAATTATTGCTGCCCATTTGTCTCTGTCCAATGCAAAAAACATTCTACTGACTAAGAAACGTCATGTTTTCTGATTAGTCTGTTTTTGGGAAATAGATGAGAAACAAATCTGAATTGATGTTTGCAGCAAGGCCCTTCACAACACATTACTAAGCCACCTGTGCTAACTTTGTAGGGGACGATACAGCTGACACCACACAAGTAACAGTAGATGAGCCAGAGCTGGATTCAGACGTGGAGACAAGACCAGCACCTGCCAAACGCAGACGCCAAAGAATTGAAGATGATGATGACGACGAAGACTGAGGTTTTGCCTATAAATTCTCAAAGGAAATACAATCTTTTGTGAAGATGAAAAGAGCTGAGAGTTTTGGATTTACAAATTTGAAAATGTTTTGGCCAAGACAGTACAACACTTTTCCTACCACTCTGTCACCATGGTGACTAATGAACAAACGCCTTCCAGTGCTGGAATTTGGCAGTCTCTGCTGTGGCACACAGATGAAAAGTCCAATAGAACTTAAGGTTAGAGTTCATCCATCATTCCCACGACAGGCAGTTTGAGGTGGGAGGGACACACTAACCCCTGACTCACCACCACCTCCTTTTTCTGAAAGCCTTCAAATGAGAGAAAAGCTGAAAGGCTACAGGCCAATATTCCATATTGAATCCATATAGCTGTAAAGTGAAGGCTGCTGTGCACAGTCTGGTAATACTTATTCATTGTTGCTTTAAACAGTTTTTCTCAATGTGCAGACTTGGGACTTGAGAAGGAAATGCCGTGTCTGTCAGTGGTTTTCCTAGTGGAAACACACTAGTGATCTGGATTTTCCCATGATTTATTATCATGAAACTCATTAACTAGTTTTGCAATTTATTTTCAATATTTGCTAAGCTTAATAAAGTGGTGCCGACTCTTGTGCTTTTCCGGTTTTGTTCATTGATAGATAGGACTTTATCAAATATACCTGGAGGGATAGTTTTTGAACTTGTTTGTTATATCAGACAGTATAGGGAAACTGAATAAGAAGGGTTAATGCCATTGTTAACTGAAAAGTAGGCATTTAAGGAGGAAGACTGGAAGATAGATAAAAGTAAAAATGTAAACAGATTTCTGCCTGGTGAGAAATTAAACCACAAGGAACAAGCTTTCTCTGACTGTAGTTTAAAGCAGGATTAAGAGAACCTCCAAATCCTCCATCCATCAAGTAAACTAATTTTTCTCTACAGGGTTCTGGACAGAGGCTGACTGTATTGGACAATTGGTAGAAGTGAATTCTTGGTAGATGAAGTTTTTAAAAAAAAAAAAAATTCACACATGGAAAATATGCAGGTTTCATGCAGACAGTGTCAGGATTAAAAACAACCCAGGTCCCTAGACCTGTGAGATAGCACTGATTATTTAAGTATCCACTTTCAAATCTCAACATTTTCTTTGATGTGTTACATGAACAGAAATTCTGTATAAGCTGTATTTGGCTAACTGGACTAGTATTGTCAGAATCTTGATACCTTGTTATAATGGATTTATTATTTTATTACATGCTTTCAGGAAATCCTCAGTGGTCACCCAGTGCTTCCCTTAGTTATTTTTCATATGATCCTAAGAGAATTTTTGCCTTCACAGTGGCATCCAATTTGTTGGTCTGCTGTTACTGATCAATCAGCATCTGTAATTCCACACTGTAAACATATTATGTGTGTGTCCAATCACATTAAGGACTGTTTCTAATTAGCTGCACCCCATTGCCTTTGTTACACCTTCCTCATCTGTGTGTATTTTTGTGAAAGGGGGTCTTTTTGGAACATCTGGACTATATTAACCACATCCTGTCAAACATCCGGTCACCAGTTTTTCAAAGAGCTTTGGAGGGGAATGGAACAAACACTGGAAATTATGTGACTTTTGTAATAACATTAACACAGGATACTGCATATATTTTTGACATTAACTTGAATATGTTTTGGACTTTATCAGAAATGTACAACTTGTACTGAGAATATCTTCTCACTCTATAGATTAGTTCGTTTGCTCCAACTTATTTCTTATGGATTTCTTCACTCTTTTGTTTAATATGGCACTTTTTGTATAGAAACAAAAATAAGAGATGATGGGGGGAAAATAGAAATATTTGTTGCTTTTATTCTATGTGCATAATAACTTTTTTCTGAATATTTGTGATTCGTTCCTTTTCAAATTTTCACTAAACTTTTAATACTAACTTTATTGGACTGAGAATTTTCTTTTATGTGTTTGACTCATGCTGGATCCTACCTTACCAACTCAGTAGCTGCTCGATTTTGGAAAAGACTCGGCTACACTTATGGTCAGTCAACAGAACAGGGTATTAATAAGATTAACTGTAAGCATTGTCATGTTAGCATAATGGCTATAATTTTTTTCCCCTTCCTATTCAAAGTCACAAGAGTTTTGAGTAAACGCAATACAAATTGAATTACGATGGCTCTGGATATAACATATAGAGCATTTAAAAGAATCAGTTCTACTATTTTAATGTGTGTTAAACAATTCATGCACTTTGATATTTCAACTTTTTCTGACAGGCAGTAATTGCTGCTCACTGTCACCTCAGGATATAACTCACCCTTCCAAAAAAGTAAAGATCTGCAAGATATCAATTATTTTGACCTAGTTGTCATTAAATTTAACAAATTACTGTATAACAATTGGTGAATTGTGATGTAATGCAGAATGTTAATAATGTCAAAGCCAGTAAGTGGAGTGGGTTTTGCCAGACTTGGAATGAAAAAGATTATACTACAGAATTGTCCCCTTTTCTTAATATGCAACATCATTATGTATGTATACAATAAATGCTTCATTCTTGAACTGATCAGAATAATTCAGCATTTACATCTCATTGGAGGAATTGTAATTTTAAGAAGTTTGCTTGAAAAGTATATTCACATCAATATTGTAGTCATAACGCAATTTCGAGACTGTTATGGATATTGGGTTCTATTTAACGCTGAGCATATGCAACCAACTGGGGATATAGCAATAAAAAAATGGTATGTCAGAGGAAAATCCTGCCGGTATTTTAACTGCAATCTGTGTGTGGTTGACTAGCTAGACAGACTATTGCATCCTACAATTAGAATACCAGATTTAACAGTTTCATTTAAACTAATATGGTGTGGAACATGCTCTACCATTATCAGCAAATACTGGTATGATTTGCTTACAAATAATTCTAATGTCACTGAAGTTTATATTTTGTGTGAACAGGCTAGTTATTTCAAGCCGCAGCAGTTTCATGAAGGGTCTTTTTTGGGTGAATTTAACCATTTAGGGTTATATGAATACTTCCAAATTAGCAATGCCATTTCTTATATCTATGTATTTATCATGGATGACACTTTAGATTTCATAAATTTGAATCTCGCATGTATACTCCCAAGCAGTGCATAAAACAACGCATTATCTGGAAATAAATGCAATGCATATGTAGAAAACAATGAACAGACACCAGGAACTCCTATCTGGACCACCTGTACATTTTGCTATGCAAGCATGTGTGCAATTTTCTCATTGTGTGGCAAACTTCAAATATTTTTTGGTAATCATTGTACATTGTTACACGTGGCCAATCAACTTCTCACTTGGGCAAGAACAATCGTGAGAGCAAATTGTTAAAGTCAAAGTTATTGATACATAAAAGCAAGGGAAGCTAATTTTTAAAGATGACAGAGTGTTTACTCAAATATTGTGTAAAAGGAAGTGCTTTCTGCTTAAATTCAGATTTTCTCTATGGGTTTAATAAGGGTTTATCTAATCTAAATATCTATATATATAATTCACTAAGGCAAGACAACCATGAAAAGCACGCCGGAAGGGGCGGGGATTCACTAACCGCCGACAAGTGAGACACCTATGGCGTACACAGGAAGGAGCCACGCCCATCAACTCCAAGACCATTGGATACGACAACAACTCGCAGGGCCACGCCCACCAATTCGGACGCGACGACACAGAAAAAATGGCGTCATTTATGTTTGTCTGTCGTAGAGGCCACATGCAGTGCAGGTCAGGTTAATGTCATGTACCTCCGAGCTATATTGACTGTTCATAGAGGCATGTTTCTCGCGGAGGTGAATCACCATATGCAGCGTGTGAAACTGTTTGCAAGGGGTATCCCATGGGATCCTTAAAACAATCCTTTAAAGCTGAGGTTAAAGCACAATGAAGGAATCGGTCTTTAAAAACCAATAAGCCCTGTGCCTCTGTTTCATTACCGTATCACCTGCTTCACCAATGCAGGCCCTACAACAGTCGAGACGCTCTGTCAGCAGCTGACCTTCTCTGTGCCGGTTCACAGAGAGGCAGCGCAAGAGAAAGCCCCGCGCCAGAGACAGACCGAGGCGCGCACACACACAGGCAGCTGGTGGGCGGCTATCCGTGAGTTTCTCTTGCGAGCGGACACATGACCAGGCGGTGTGTATGCTTCGAGAACGAGGCTGGACGCGGCTTGCGACCGGGCACATGAGCAGGCAGTGTGTATGCTTCAAGTGCGAGGGTGGACGGGACCATCTAGGAAAAATCATGTCGCGGATGTGATTCGCTGTTTGCAGTGTGTAAAACAGTTTGTCGCAGATGTGAATCGCTGTTTGCGAGGGGTGTCCCTGTGTCTTTCCAGAAGTGTTCAACCATCAATAAATAATTATGCGGCGTTTGTTATGCCGCGGGTTCACTATTGTGTTGTATTTTGCTCTCCAGAGTTCCATCTTTTCATTCACTTACTGTTGTATTCTCACACTAACCTGTTTTAGACAACCGTGTCTTTCCAGAAGTGTTTACCATTCAATAAATAATTATCCATGAGACTGAGCGTGTGTCTAGGCGTGGGTAAGCCGTTGCACCCCATTCGGGCTGCAAACCGTGGAATTGCCACTAAGTGCGACTCATACACTCCCACTGTTTTCGTCCCTACCCTTTGTACACACCCCCCTCCCACACGTTGACTGTTAATAGAGGCATGTTTCTCGCGGAGGTGAATCGCCATATGCCACGTGTAAAACTGTTTGCAGAGGTATCCCATGGGATCATTAAAACATTCCTTTACAACTGAGGTTAAAACACAATGAAGTGAGCAGTCTTTAAAAAACGAGTTTTCGGTTACGACGCATGACCGCGTGCAGCATAGCAAAGTGTTGTACACGTTACATACAGCAATTCGCATCCGCGACAAACATGCGTCGTCTTAGATGTTCCTGCACTTTGTACACACCCACCTCGCTACGCCGCACGGATGATTGTGTGTTGGTTCGTTTCGTGCATTGTTACAATGTTGCTTTTCTTGCTGATTTATTACATTACCGATTTTTCAAATGTTAAATTTTCTCCCTGTGCTTAAAAATTATTAAAAAACCGGCCTGATTATGCGGCATATGGTACGCCGCAGGTTGCCTAGTGTTATTTAATTCATTAGATTTGCACAAACATACAAGTATACACCAATCAGCCACAACATCAAATCCACCAGCCTAATATTCTGTAGGTCCCCCTGGTGCCTCCAAAACAGGTCCGACTCCTCAAAGCATGACTCCACAAGACCACTTATGGGGTGACATGTGGTATCTGTTACCAAGACATTAGCAGCAGATCTTTCAGAGCCAGTAAGTTATGAGGTTGGGGCCTCCATGGATCAGACTTGTTTTTCCAGCACGTCCCACGATGCTCGTTTGGATTGAAATCTTGGGAGCTTGTAGGCCAAGTTGACATCTTGAACACTTAGTCATTTTTCTCAAACCATTGCTCAACAATTTTTACGGTGTGCTGGGGGCACATTATCCTGATGAAAGAGGCCACAGCCATCAAGGGAATACTGTTGCCATGAAGGGGTGTACATGGTTGGCAATGATCTTAAGATAGGTGGTAATGTGTCAAAGTAACACGCATGAATACTCCACGGTCCATTTCTGACAAATGTGTTCATTGTTGGCACTTCTGGTGGTGGACGTGGGTCAGCACAGGTGCTCTAGTTGGTATGCAGCCCCATACACAGTACCCTGTGATGCACTGTGTGTTATGACACCTTTCTCTCATGGCCAGCATTAAGGTTTTCAGCAATTTGTGCTACAGTACCTCTTCTGTCAGACCAGACCAGATGGGCAAGCTTTTGCTGCCCATGTGCCTCTTGGGTGTCCTTGACCCTGCCACCAGTTCACCCATTGTTCTTCCTTGGACCAGTTTTGGTAGGTACTTAGCACTGTATACTGGGAACACCCCACAAAATCTGCCTTTTTTTAGAGATGCTCTGACCCAGTCACCTAGTCCTCACAATTTGGCCCTTGTTAAAGTTGATAAGTTCTTTACACTTGCAAGAACTGACAGTTCACTTGCTGCCTAATATTTCCCACCCCTTGACAGTTGCTAATGTAACAAGATAAGCAATGTCATTCACTTCCCCATTTAGTTGTTTTAATGCTGTGGCTGAGTATTTAAGCATAAAAGTTCTTATAAGCACTGTGCACCCGTACAATACTGCAGATATCTTTCAATGGATGGTAGGATGTACTGTTATATAGTAGCTAGTCTCCAATACCTAACATGATATGAACTTGGAAAGTATTAAATGATAGGCAAAAGGTACAAAATGAGGGAAGGGAGAATGTGGCTTAGTTTTGCAAGTTTGATTTTGTCTTCTGGCTGCTTTTGACTTCTCCATTAGCTAAAATCAGACAGCCTATTATAGCATTCTGAAGCAAAGATCAGAACCATGGCTATAAAGGTGAATCCAGGCCAACAGCGGCTACTTTTCACTGTCTGACATTAATTGCATCATTCATCTAGAATCACACTTTTCTGTTAGACTGTGTTTTACAAGTCTGTAAGCACCTACTTCAGCAGTAGTATTATGTTTGACCAGAAATAAAAGCTAGTATTTCTGCTCCAACCTCTCCCCCAATCCCAAAAAATAAATACACACGGCAGATGCTTTTAGAGACCACTGCCTGGTATCTGCATACAAAAGGATGACAAGTTCAGTACAGTTTTGCATTCCATTACATTATGTTGTAGTGCTACTCTCAAATACACAACTTGCCAGATTTCTGGATTTGTCCCCAGTTATGTTTTTGGGAGAATAGTTGCAAACAGTTGTGCATAATTAACATTTATTCAGCTGTTGAAACAGTCTTGTTAAAGAGCCAAAGTTAACAATGTACCTGCCCAGCTCTGTCTCCATCTTTAGAGATTTTGTAGATTCTGGGGAGTCTGCAAATGACCAGATATTACATCATTTGCAAAATTTAAAAAGTACTTAGAATATGCATTTAATAATGATAACAAAATGCACAAAGTTGTATGGATGAAGATTAATTCACTGTGGCACAGTTGCCATTTCACAGTTCACATTCTCTTCATGCCTGCATGAATTTTTCTCCCACTACCCAATGACATGCATGTTAGTTCAACTGGAAACTCTAAAATGGCCCTGACATGAGTGGGTGTGGGTTTAAATGGGCTCTGCCATGTATGCCAGTGCTTTGGAACAGGTCCCAATGTCCTGCATTCTTGATCTGGATAACAAAATTAATAGATGATCACATCGGATTTTAGGAGCCTTTTATGCACAAATCCAGGAAATTTCCAATGCGGCTACAAGCTTTTATCTCACAACTGTGGTTCTGTATTGTTGTTTATTATAATTGTTTCCTACAATTTGCCTGAAGCAGCTATTGAGCTAACTGGCCTTCAGTTACAAAGATTAACCCAATTGCCATTTTTATTAATGGTAAGGAGTCTTATTAGCTTCTTCACTGGAGATTTCCCCCATAGTGACTTCTGAAAATTCACATTAAGTGCTTATGTCTTACAGTCAGTATACTCCAGAATTTCTCTGTTGGCTCTCGAGTAAACATAAGAGAGTTTAAAGTTTCTTTCTGCCTGCCTCATTGATTTTTCTCCTTTATGCTCCTGCCTCCCTTGGCATCTCAGTCATTTCTGTCTGGTGACTACCACCTAGTTATGAAATACCCCTCAAACAAAAGATTCTCAGAAAACCTGTGTTTGCCCCAAGTATAATGTAACATCCTGAAACCCTTTTTAGTTTCACGCAATGTACTATAGCCTTCCCCGGAACAAGCCTCCTACAGTGCCCCAGTACCCACTCACACAAACATCCAAAAAGCTCATTTAAAATGACTAATTAATTTAATATTAATAATTTTTGGGTTGTGGGAGTATTATCCATAGAGACATAGGGTGAACATGCAAACTCCACACTGATAGTGCCAGGCCATGGGGCTCAAAGCTAGCATGCTGTATGAGTGAAACTGCATTGCTAACCACTGTGCCACCAACCAGCCTTCATCTACGCCTCATTTCCAGTTCTCAAACACAACAGTCAAGTTTCTTGGTGGATCTTACATGGCGCACATGCATCCATATCGGTCTATAAAATTCTGCTGATTTCATGGCACTAGCTCCATTCAGCCTGAGACCAAATTTTCACCTTCATAAGCAAACTTACACCAGTTCAACAATCTGAAATGGGTAGTTCAAGACAAACTGGGGAAGCTGGCAGCCTATGTTGAGGCACTGAAGCCAGAGGTGAAGGGGTCATCTGGAATGAGAACTTTTCCCAGACTCTTAAGTAATGCACAAAGGCCTCATTTACATCACTTGAAATCTCTGCCCAGCTAGCAGGCTTGGCTCACTTTGTGTGTGTGTGTGTGTTTTCTTTATAGACCAAATTCCTGAAAGCAAATAGGACTGAAAGATTTTGCTTGGCATAACTAACAAAGAGGCAAGAGGGGACATGGCCTTGACTGAGAACTCATGAGACAGGTTGGATCTTAATTCAAAATTTTAATTTGGTGTCATTTTTATCTGGCAGTCGGGACTTTACTGATCACTTAATGGCACACACAAGACAAAGGAAAGTCCCAAACTGCAACTCCTATGCAACACCATCCCACCTCAAACACAAGCTGGACACATCCTGGTTCTGCCTTATTCTCACTGGCTTTTGCTTCCATGTCCACCCTTTAATTATGAAGTCTGTATAACATAAGACCACTTTGTTGATAAGTCTATATCAGGGTCTCTGGGGGCCTAGCCCAACAGAATCAGGTGCAAAGCAGAAACCAGAAACCAGCTCTGAATAAAGCCCCAGTCCATTATAGGACCCAAATAATGGGTTGCTGATAAAACCAGTCTCTTCCAGCTTTGTGCCACTGGCACCTAACACTTGATAGAATTGTCCCTGTGACACCACAGACTTCAAAGCCTTAACTACCTACTTGTTTCAACCACACTTAAGCTGCCAACCCAGGCTGTCAGAAATAATATTTGCACTTAATCTGATTTACTAGATGTAAAATAAGGCACAACAGCTTTGGCAGCAAAGAAAAAAACTATTTAGCCGATTCTTCTGTAGCAAATTACAAGGTTACTTTGGTGATATTTCATAAATCATAAAGATAATATACTATTTTTGAGTTATAAAGTCAGAATGTGGATTGACCTGAAAGACAGAAGGCTGGCATCACTCTAGCTAAAGTGGAAAAGACTGTCGTAACTGACCAGACTATAAAAGATATGTTACTGGTTGACCAGCTGTCCTTGAATTTTTAATTCTGATAGATGACTAGGGTGATCAATGCTGAAATGAGTTCAAATATGTTGCAACAGAGGGGGCCACATGTATTGTTTGTGTTTAAATCGACCACTTAGAAACTGGCTGGGTAAGTCTGGAAAAAAAGGCCCCCTGCCGAGTACTGTTCATTTACATGCAGGGCATGTTCAATGCAGTACCTCGCAACCAGATGGGGAGCGTCTGCGTCAGCTGCAAAGTGCCACCGAGTGGGCTGGGATGCAAGAAGAGTATTGGGATGAAACAGAAATTGAATACTAGCTCATTGACGGGACAGCTCTCTTAGTTTTTGGAAATTTTTAAGTTCACTTTTGTAAAACTCCAGTTTTAAGGAGAAGAGGCTGTGGTGCCACTTGGCAAAACAGCATTTGTGAATTGTGGCAGCTGTGACAGTGAGAATCCCAAAAATGAAAACATTTTTGGGCTTTTTTGTTATTGCTGAGCATGGAGTGAAAGATGGATGGCAAGGTACGTCCTGATAGTAAAAAAAAATGTTTGTGACACATGCAGAAATTTTATTCAGCTGTGCACCAAAACTCATTCTGCCTAATCAACATGCATCCCAGTTTCCAATGTAGACAGCACAATATGCTACATACATTCACTTGGTGTATCCTAAAATACAATCATATGGACATGGAGCCTCACACATGCAACACATACTACATATTCTTTTCACACTCACATGAACATACATGATTTATACTCTTGGACTCTCACACACTTCACCACACCACTTTCTCGTATAGTCATTCAGATTATTCAACAAACACAGCTTGTTACGCATGATGGGTTTCACCATGAACACCATTCAGATGAACTTACTCAATGACCAACATTAAATAAAGTGCCACAGAACTCTCTTGAAAGAAATCAAAATTATCAAGATAATAGTAGTAATGATAGAACTGTGTTATCATTAAAGAATTCACTGATGTTGTTTCATGTATTTTACCTAATATTCTATATGTTACCTGGGGACTTCAGCTAAATGTATGAAGTGCAGAAGAATACTTATTGTACAAAATAACAATTCTGTAATCTAGCTATTGTGAACCAGTTATACAAGCATAAAATGATCTTAACTGAAAATGTATAATTAAGGTATTTTCTAGGATAACTAGTTAATTCACAGCTACTGTCTCACAGCTCCAAATTACTGGGTCCACATCTTGACCCCTCCAAGTCCATCTGTTAGCAGTTCGGTTTACTGTCATTGCCCAAAGATGTTAATTTATCAGCTGATTTGTAACGGAGCGAGTGTAGTTGTGTATGAGCTCCACGATGAACTGGCTTCTGTCTGCCTTGTGCTCCCCTGCTATTTAGTGGAATACAAGGATTGACAAAATGAAAGGCTAGTTCTATTCCTGGCAGCACTGACTCACAGCACAGGAATTAACACTCAATTTGTTGCAAGAAAATACTGAGATATGTCAGATAACACTTGGAAATATCTGATCAATATTCTAGTCACAAAATAAGTTAATTAAACGCACATAATTCAATTCAGTATTTTTAGAATTACAGAACTAAATCCACGGAGGGGTGGCTCTGAGGCTAAGGATCTGCGCTGGTATCCCGAAGGTTGCTGGTTCAAATCCCCGTCACTGCCAAAAGAGATCCTGCTCTGCTGGGCCCTTGAGCAAGGTCCTTAACCTTCAATTGCTCTAGGGGCACAGTACAATATGAGAAATTGTATAAGGTGAAATAAAGCACAAAAATAAAACTAAGCAGGAGTAAAACTTAGGATAAACAGTGACAAACTGCTTTTGTAGCCTTTTTGTCGATTTGTATTTTATATAGCGCAACTCATAATAATGGCTCTGGATCTCTGGCTCTCTAAGGAACAGTTGATAGACAATGAAGCTGAGCAAGTATCAGTCAGGGCCAGTGACCTTGAACATGGGGTCCCCTCAGGGATGTGTTCTGTCTCCTCTCCTTTACCGATGACTGCATATCCAGTAACCCATCTGTTAACTTGAATACCTTGATAACAGTACAAATGATTGTGGGTTTTAGGAGACCTCCTGCTCCCCTGGTTACAAACGGTGTCACTCTCAACAGGCTGGAATAATTTACATTTCTTGGCATAACTATCACTCACAGTCTGAAATGGGATGAAAAAATAATTTATTTTTTAAAAAAAGCTTAGCGGCCAACGCTTTATATACAATTTATTAAGTTTAACCAGCCCCAATCAGTGTTGCTTCAGTTTTATCTAGCTGTCACTGCAAGCATCCTCACTTTCTTCATAACAGTCTGGTATGGCTGTGCACCTGCTCACCCAAAACATAAACTGCACTGTGTTATCTGAAAAGGATTGTGGACCTGAAATCGGACTCTACTTAAGACGTGTATACATCACACGTCAGAAAAAGTGATAGAAATACAACTCAAGACTACGCTCACCCAGGTAACCATCTCTTTCAGTTATTACAATATCAGAAACATTACCAGTCAAAAAAAAGAAAGAAATGCAAGATACATAAACGGTTTCTTTCCTACTGCAGTCTCTGATTTATGCCTGGTTCTCCCTGATTGCAAAATTATTTTTACTATATAAAGGCTTAAATGATAATGTTAATGGCCATGAGTGCAATTCTGCTTTGTCAAACTGTTTTATATATTGTTTTTTGTGCAATATATTATTATTCTCTATGACTGTACATATTGGAATTGTGTCATGTATTGTATATTGGGCTGTTAATTGTATTGACTTTTGTTGCCCCAAGAGAAATTGCTTGACAAGTTCAATTCCATTCTGTTATATGCAATGACATATTTAAAATCAGTAAGCAAAACCTTTCAGTAATATTTTACAGTCAAAAGTCTAAAGCGTATGTA
This sequence comes from Polypterus senegalus, assembly GCF_016835505.1. Taxonomy (NCBI): domain Eukaryota; kingdom Metazoa; phylum Chordata; class Cladistia; order Polypteriformes; family Polypteridae; genus Polypterus; species Polypterus senegalus. The sequence continues at coordinate 62,870,165 of NC_053156.1, forward strand.
AGTGAACAACAACCAAAGAGTTCAGTGGAGTAGATATATAGCCTGAGAAACAGTAAGGTGGAAACAGGGTTAGTAATAATAATAATACATTTTATTTATTTGTAGGCGCCTTTCTAAACACTCAAGGACACCGAAATAATAGACAAAACACAGATTATAAACGAAAGTAAAATACAAAAATTAAAATCAGACAGCAATTGTAATCAAAGAGAAAAAGCAGTCTTAAACAAATGAGTTTTAAGTTTAGATTTGAAAAGTGAAAATGACTAACTATTTCTAAGCTCAGATGGTAGTGAGTTCCAAAGCTGGGGAGCAGAACAACTGAATGCTCTGCTCCCCATAGTGGTAAGACGCACGAAGGGTACAGTCAAGTGGATGGAGGAAGAGGATCTAAGGGTACGGAAGGGAATGGCAACATGGAGGAGGTCAGACAGATATGGAGGGGCAAGGTTGTGGATAGTCTTAAAAGTTAGCAGGAGAATTTTGAATTGAATTCAGAACTGAACTGGAAGCCAATGAAGCTGCTGCAAAACGGGAGTGATATGGTGAATAGACTGGGTTCTAGTAATGATGCAGGCAGCTGAATTCTGGACCAGTTGAAGCTTATAAAGCGATTTGCGAGAAAGACCAAAGAAAAGGGAGTTGCAATAATCCAGACGAGAAGTGACAAGTTTATGAACTAGGATAGCAGTGGTGTGGTGTGGGGAGTGAGGGAGTGGCGAATACGATTAATGTTACGCAAGTGGAAATATGCAGACTGGGAGATGTTATTGATGTGGGACTGAAAGGATAAAGTCCTGTCAAGGATGACACCCAGACTCTTAACCTGTGGGGAAGGGGAGACAGAGGAATTATCAATAACAAATGAAAAATGATCAGTTTTGGATAATGTTGATTTTGTACCAATGAGGAGAACCTCAGTTTTGTCACTATTTAATTTAAAAAAATTTGAAGAAAACCAGGATTTGATTTCTGCTATGCAGTCAATAAGTGAGGAGGGTGGAAAGGAAGTAGTAGGTTTGCTAGTGAGATAAAGCATCATCATAACAGTGGAAGCTAATGTTATATTTATGAAAGATATTGCCAAGGGGAAGGAGGTAAATAATGAAAAGGAGGGGCCTCAGGACAGAGCCCTGGGGTACACCTGAAGTAACAACAGTGGGTTGGGATGTGAAAGTTTTAAGCTGAACAAACTGAGTGTGGCCTGAGAGGTAGGATCTGAACCAATCGAGTGGAGTGTGGGTAATGCCAATCGAAGATAATCTATTGAGAAGAGAAGTGTGACAAATAGTGTCAAAGGCTGCACTCAGATCAAGGAGGATGAGAATAGTAATTAAACCAGAATCAGCTGCCATAAGGAGGTCATTTTTATAAGTGCCGTTTCTGTACTGTGGAGGGGACGAAAACCAGACTGGAACTGTTCATACAGGTTATTTTGAGATAAATGAGAATAAAGTTGAATAGCCACTATTTTTTCAAGAATTTTGGAAATGCAGGGTAGATTAGAACTAGGATGAAAATTACTGAAATTAGATCTGCACCAGGTTTTTTCAGTATTTGGGTTATTGCAGCAGTTTTAAAAGATGAAGGAACAGTACCAGTAGTGAGAGAAGAGTGGATTATAGCAGAGATAATAGGGACCAGAGAGGGGAGGCAGGCTTTGACCAGAACTGTAGGGAGGGGGTCCAGTTGACAGGTGGATGGCTTAGACTTACAGACAAGATCTGAGATTTCTGAAAAAGGAAAATGAGTGAGTTGGTGGGTGAAATTCAAATGAAGTATTGGAGGAATCCGTACAGAAACACTGATGAATCTTCTGGATTTTTTTCATTAAAAAAGGACATAAGGGAATTGAAAAATTCATTTGAGTAAAGGTGAGAAGGTAAAGAATCCGGGGGTTGTGTGATATTGTTAAGTAATGAAAACAATGACTTGGTGTAGCCTTCATTGGAAGAAATAATGTGAGTATAATAGTAACAGCTGCTAAACGAAGAATGGAATAAGAATTCCATTACGGTCACGCTGACTGAAGCACAAGAGAGAAGACGTGGAACCTTAAGCGAGACTTCAAAGATTCCACTAGGAACACCACAAACAGAGCGATGCCCCGTTCACACAATCAGAAAAACACGCTAATTGTTATTATTGCAGTGTGCACGCAGAACTGGATTATTTTCTGCTTAAACTAACACTCTTTCAGACATCCATTATCACATGTACAGGCTGTCAGACTAATGCCAAAAACAATTAGAAAAAAAGTCTATATTTGAATTTGTATTTAGCACATCATTCTCATTCTGCGGTTGATCTGTTTAAAGCCCAATGACAGCTGTCTCACAGCCAAAGGGCGGTGCTCAAGACTCTCCGTTCCCACGTGGACATACCCCCCTGATTTGTAAGCGAAGACTCTCTCTGTTCGAATCTAAGACTCGCTGTCTCACTCGCGCACACTCCACACTTACCCCTTGCAGTTACACAGTCACTCTTCTTTGAAATTCACAGCACTGTACTAAACACATGTTGTCTTGCCAACACACCCGAGTAACCCGATCCGACTGGGGTGGGACGACATGGGATGCAACGGGACGGGACGAGGAAACCCGTCCAGGCCTCGCCTCTCCTCCCGCCCCCGAAACAGATGGTGCGTCCGGTTCGGTGGATGATGTCAAAAAGCTTTTCAGCTGCTGGCCGCTGAGCGAGCTGAGTAACCAGATACGTGTTCACCTTCGGGGAATGAGTTCAAAAAAAGACGTACTGAAAAGCGGACAACACCGCATTAGCCAGAATACCAGGTGACAAACAGCGAGAGAAGGCGCGGAGCCCAGAGTTTATAAAGACACAAGTGGAGGTAACGAGGCGCTGACAAACTGGCGGTTGGGAAAGGGGTGCGTGTCACTTGAAGTGTTTGTGTGCACGCGCGTGCGCGCGCGCTCCTGCCTCACTCGACGCGGCAACCCAAAAACAATCCGAGCAGAACCTCGACGCCCAGCAGCGGTGCACGGCGCGACATTAACTGAACATCTCCCAATGTGTTGCGCTCAGCCTTTGAGTGTGCTTGTGCGAATTTAGGTACGTTTTGTTTTTTTAAACTATGCGTTCTTTATGTCTTTGCAAGTTTGAATGTTGCGATTGTGTTTGCGGCCGGTTCGGTCTGTTTACGTGTGTGCTTTATATTGTGTGTCACTTGATATTTCCGAGTCAGAATATACACGTGTCTCCATTTTTCTTATGCTTGACTATACTTTTTATATACTCGTGTGTATTAGTTTGTGTTTACATACAACTTTGTTGGAGTTTTGAGGTATGTTTTGAGGTACGTGTCACTGTTGGTAGTGCTACTGTGATGCCTAGGATTGTAGTTTTGTTATTTATGTTTACTTTTTTGTGTTTCTTTTGTGACCGCTTCTGCAAATATAAGGGGGGGGGGCTTTACTTGTAAGATTGAAGATTGATTGATCTTATATATAATTTGAGTGTTCAGTTTTTGTGGTTACATATGTATTTGTGAATATCGTAAATCTTGTAAAACTGCTCGTGCCATTTGCATGTGTTTATTTGTATGTGCTTATCGGTAAGCTTATGTTTGTGCATTCAGGTGTTTGACACCCTTTTTTATATGTTCTTACATACAGTATGTGGCCTCATGTGTGGTAATAGTCTTGTATTTCTCAGGTTAATTCTTGTACTTACCTGTGTTACAGTGGCGACATTTCCTGTGCACATCCTCTCAACGGTGTCTCTATATGTTTTCATTAATGTTGGTGGTAAGTTTAAGAGGAAGCCCATATACATTTTTTTCTAAGATTTGATAATCTTATAGTTCAGCTCACAGTTTGAGTGGAATGGATTTCTCTAGCCTTTGATCGGCTACATCCATGCTTGAATCTGATTGATTTTTTTTTATATTACAAGTGTCTTTTCATGCACGTGTGATCACATTGCACTACTTCTTTCATGGGACTTTAATGAAGTCAGTCTTGTCATTTTAAATATGCATGTCAACTTGTGTGGGTGTGTTCTTTTGGTATTTACGTATGCATGTGTCACTGTCTTTTGTCAGTGTTCTGTGAGTGTTTAATTGTGATCTCAAGAGTGAGTGTACCTTTCTGGTTATTTTGTCATACAGTATTCCTGTGTTCTTTACTTAAAAAAAATAAAAAACAACAGCAAAAAAACTGTGAGGTTTTGTTAACCGTATGTCTTGGTATTTTGTTCTTGGGTTTACTTCTGTGTGTTGGTTTGCCTGCCTCTGTGTTGGGTGTCCATATTTTTTCTGTTGGCATCTTATTAAGACATACATTTCTTTTTCTGTCTGCATTTTGGTGTCTGTATTTTTCCTGTTTGTGTTTTCTCGTGTCTTCTTTTATATGTGATTTTGTGAGTCTGCAATTTTTCAAGATATTTGTATATTTGTAGACATTGTGTTCGTTCCACACATGTTCATGCTTCTGTGTTCTATTGTGACTTTACATATACTGAAAACGTAAATAAAGTATATGATACAAAGATGTGCAGTGTCTCCACTAGGAACTCTGCTGTCCAGACTTGTAGCAATGTTTGAAGTCTACTTTTCTGGTACATAGCACTATGATGGTTTTACACCAAACTTTCAATGTACTTGTCTAAAAATTAGTTAAGTGCCTGTAAATAAAATGTTAAAGATGTCGCCAGAGCCTAGGACTTTGTGAGTGTTTGTCTTCCAGTGACCAGTCATTGGTGCCATATTCTGGGGTTGATAGGGTAAATGCTGTTGTTGATTAATTGCATTATATTTGTTAAAATCTTTTTTTTCTTTTTATTTCTGGTTGTCAGATATACCTGGTTGTTAACCTGTGGTAAGGTGTAATAACCAGGTTAACTTGGTGTGTTTTACTTTTGTTCTCTGAGGTTCAGATATTTGTAACCATTCACTGATAATGTTATGACATGTTAGTTGTGTGGGTATAGCGCTACTTGGAACTTGTTTGGCAAGCTGATGTAGCCCGTGTTTGATGGAGCTAAATTTTACTGACTTCTTGCAGCCAGTGAGAGTAGACTGTCTCAATTGTCATCTAATGATGAGACAGTTTAAGTTCTAGTAAAAAAAATCTGTTTTTATAAAATCAGGAATTAGTGACAATCTGCTGCTAAGCCTTCAGGCACAAGTGACAAAGTGTGGCCAATTATTCTGTCTGTAGTGCTATGAAGGCAGTGATGTCTCTTATTAATTGCTGAATTCATAGCTGACCTATATATATATATTTTTTTTTTCTTGGTGCACTCATTAATGTTGAAGTGAATTTCTGTTTACTCCAACAGCTTTTGGGATCTCCAGGCTAGTTTTCTGTTGTCAGTGTATGTGCCAATTCTTGGCTATAGTATGTTTTCAAAAATCACTTGATGAGATTCTCACTGGTGTAGGGTGTATGCACAGGGTGCATCTGTGTTGTGTGATATGAGTCCTTACAACCAACCAGATAGCATGATGCTGCTTCAGTTCAGTTTTATTCTACATTTTTCACATCAGCCTATTCCCACTTATCTCTGTATAGATACTTTCAGTTTTTGTACAGAGTTTACAAGATGCTATCCAAGTCCTATAATTCAACAGCTTTGCGATATCTTACTAGAATGTCCGCAGTATGCCACCTATGCTTTAGAACAGGTCATAAACCTGAAGTTAAGTATCCGGGCCATTAGTTGGATGGGAGACCATCTAGGAAAAGCTTGGGTTGCTTCTGGAAGAGGTAAAGGTAAGGCCAGCAAGGCCGTCTTTCAAAAAGAGGAGTGTTTATCCCAATGCCATGGCTAAATTGGCCACCACAACCTTGTCCATCCTAGTCCCCTAATCACTCTGTCTCTATTTGGCTGTCTCTCTCACCCCTTCACCACCTAATATCTAATGTGTGGTGGATGTTATGGTGCAATATTGGCTGCCATCACATCATCCAGGTGGGTGCTACATATTGGTGGTGTGGTTGAAATGGTTGCCCTCTGTCTATGTAAAGCACTTTGAGTAGTCATAATAGCATTATATAAATCTAATTATTTCTATTATTATTATTTTATTACAGAGTGTTGATAAAGTAATAACCCAGAGGTGGTGTTTGGCTTCAGTTTTAAACTTGGATGAATAAATTAGTGTGAGTTAGGTCGTTATTATAGCTATTAGAATATAATAGTCTTTCCTAGTTCAGCTGAAGTGCTAATATGCAGCTACATTAAGATGTAAGTAAACATAACAGTGTTATCATCATATAGGTGTGTTTATGTAATTAATATCAGTTAATTTATTGTGTCCTGCACTAAAAAAATAAATTATATGAAATAAAACTGTATAAACTTCACATGAAGGTAAATAATATCAGACCCCATTGTACCCGCACCTCTTATCCAAAAATGATGTTTGTAAAAAGTTTAAAGAAGAGGGGGAGAAGGAGGAATAGTATAAAACAATCAAACTGATGAAATGGAATGTCCATCTCATTTAAACAAAAGGAGTTTAATTGATTAATTAACTGCCTGAAATTTTTCTGTTTAGTTGTCCTTTTGAAACAGAAAGCATTTCGCAAGATACTCCATCAAAAATATGGAACAGCATCAAAGTAAAATGTTATTAATTTAAAGTAGAAATAATTTCAAAAGCAATAAAAAATAACTACCCTGAACTATTCGACTAAAGAAGCTTTGCAGATCCTCTGTATAGAAGAGAGAAGGTCAGAGATTTTGGATTACGAAGCTAAACCTTTTAGTGAAGCTTTGGGATGATGGAAAGGCCATCGGCAAAAACCATTTGGGTGCCTCGCAGGATTATATACAATGGGCAGCGTATGAATTTAAACTTTAAAAATGATTCCAGATTTTAATGAAACTGGAGGACTTGAGCAGGATGTTCGGTATATCAATAATTATTGGAGTAAATCCAGAGAAATAGGTCATATATTACAATATTAATATCATTATAATGTAAAATGATTTCACATGGTGCCTTTCAGAGAAAGTATTAGCCATGGAACTCTACAAATTTCACAATAAAATAGAAACTTTTATGCTATAAATATGTTGTTGATGACATTACCACATCATTTCAGAGACACTTGGTGCATAAATGGCATTAGTATAATATAGTTAAAAGTACTGTATTAGAATGTTGTTTTTACCAGGAACTACTTCTTTACACAAATATTCATGTGACTCTAAATAATACTAACAATTCTTGTAGAATGGTTACAAATTGTAAAGATTGTAGAAAATGTATGATAGTTAATAATTAACAGATGTAAAGGGAGTGAATGATCTCCTCTTGTTTGTAATGTGTATTGTATTACTGGCTTATGGAAGGTTGTGTCCTTCAGACAACACATCCATGCTGGTACTTTTGGGATAATTGTAAAGATTAGCCCTAGTGTGATCCCCCCTTACATTTTGTAATTTGCTTACACAGTTTGTAATCATAGGGCACAACTCTTATCATTCTGTTGTCTAACTGTGCTGGTGTTTTTTGTGCTTAGATCATTAGTATGTTAAAATTAAAAATATTTTAGTTATTTGGTAGATGGAACTATTAGTTTAAAAAAAAAAAAAAAGCAGCAAAACCAAATATTCGAGGGTAATTTGAAAAATGTTAAGTGACTCTTAGTTAACAAATATAGTTTAAAATATTCATGTGTATATTATGCATTCAGTATGTACACAATTTTGTGAAAGAACGTAAAAAAAATGAAATGAGAAAAAAGAAATGAGTCTTTGAAGCAGTGCATCTTGGCAATGTGCTTCATGTTGAAGGACTGTCAAAATTGAATGTCTCCTCAAATTACTGCTTAATTAAAGCTGATGATTAGCACAGTAGTGAATGTGACATAAACCGACCACGACACAAGTGGTGTCACAGTGTGCTTCATGTTTCATGGTCCAAGCTCCTAAGCCCCAAGTGCCATGAGTAAATATGAAAAGCATTAGATTAGCTCAGATTTTCATGTGTCTCCATAGCATGTTGTTTCATGGGCACATTAGCCCTCGAGTGTTGTCACATGCTCTTTTGACACCAGGCTGCATTCAGTTACTGCTAGCTAATCCAGATATTACCAGTAAAAATGCAAATTCTGCTGGCACTGTCCTGTTTCAAAGCCTATTACAATTAATCTCCCAACAGAAGGGAACTTTGGAAAACTGCCCCATGAGAGGCATATCTTGGCATCACCCTGGCCTTAACTGGCTTGCCAAAATATTTAGGACAGGTGCCTTCTGATATCATGCATGTTTGTAGAAATACAGTTGGACCAAAGCTCTTTTACTAATCTCCGCATTATTCTGTAATCAGTGCAGCATGTTGGCTACATACTGAACAGAAAATTAAAACAATGCACCGAACTGGAGCTGTGTGTTGAGGTCCCTAGGCAAAACATATGGTATGGCGGGTAACATGCACCTGTATAGTATGTCAGTCAAAATTCTGGGTTTGCGGGGAGGGAATTTTAATTGGGCACAAAATAGGAGTTGGGATCATTTATCTTTAATTAATTTGTTTCGTATTGATACAATAGGTTCCATATATTGATGTGTTGCTGCTTTAAATGATGAATGACATAAAATAATTTCTTTGTGAATTGACAAAAGTGGATAATTTATGTAAAGCTGAAAGCTGTGATCTAACCAGGAGTACATTGTTTTCAGTTTATTGATAATGAATGGCCATTCTTGAAGAAAGTAAAGCTGCAGGCCATTGCTAATGATTTAAATAGAACTTGAATAAGCATCACTGGACAACATTTCCTGGTTCTGGCATCAAACTTCTTTTCTGCTTTTCATTTTAAGTGAGTGGTTATTTAATTATATCAATTAAATTACATCTGGGGGAATAAAAACTTTATTATGAAATTACCCTTTCAATATAATAGTACCAGTGTCCATGATCTAACTAGATTTCAATGAGATCATGTGGTAGGTGGTATCAGTCAGTCACACTTGGATTTCAAAGACTGTTAAAGAGTCTTTGGCAAAAAATAAAGAAATGACCTTGGCTATTTAGCTCTTTGGGAGGTACATACATTCTGGAATCTTGGGTTCAAATCCTTGCACTTCCAGACTGAATTTTGTGCTTTTGTCCTGTATCTTTGTGACATTGTCTTGTAGTTGTCCAGTTTTCCTCTCGCAAACCACACATGTGCAAATTAGGTTACTGCTGACACTCAATGAGCTTGTTGCTGCCAGCATAGACCCTGGCACCCCCTACTGTCCATATTGGGATTAAGTGAGTATTGATTTAGAATGAATGATAACGCGAGAGAATATTGCAGTGTTTACCATGCAAAACTTCTCTCTCTCCCTTTCTTCTGTATGACATCTTACTGAAGTGGGTTGCATACTTGAGCATGGTTATATGGTTATTGTGAGTTTATGATAATGCTACTGGAATTAAATAATTAATTTACATACACATTGTTTAGAATATGTACAGTGTTTTAATGAAGACTTATAGTCCAGTTAGGCAGCTAAGAACACTGCCATGGGATCTGAGTGAAACAGGCTTGAAAAGGGGAACATTAGGACTATCAGATGATTTGATAATGCACCAACAATGGTCTGTAGGTCTTTTACATGTTACAGAATTGGTCATTAGGGAGACAAAAGGGCTTGTTCTGTATCATAGGATTAGGCACTTAGAAAATAATATTACTAGGTCTTTAAATATGAGAGAATCATTCATCAATACAGCTTTTTTACATATGGCATTTGACAGGATAATTAAGAAATCAGAGGGGGTAACATTTCAAGTGTATTAGATATAAAAGTGTCAGCCATCTGATAGATTAGGCAACAGAGCTTTGGAAATTTCAGGTAAAAGCAGTGATTTAGAGTTGTGAAACTTCCAGGCTTAAACTAGATTAAGCTATGGTCACACAAGATTTGAAAGCTGCAGCCACACTAAGTAACATGGTCATTCTTGGGGGAAGTAAACATAAATCCTTAGAGGAGTTACAGTCTCATTTTTCCATTAAGGTTAAGATGGAAGTGTTGGCAGGGTCATGTGACAGAATTCCAACTTGAAGCAGTTGGAAGCAAAAGCCATATAGGTATGACACTTTAGTTTCTTATAAAGCCAGTGTTACATTGCACAATGTCTGGTTCTGGGGTATGTGACATTTCTTGTTGTCAGACCATGTCCGTTTAAATGACTGAAAATTGCTGCCCCATGTCTACTTTACAGACAGTTTGCTGATCTTGGAAGTGCAGTCGTGCTCACCAATTTTTGTGACAGCTAGTGGTGTGCTGCCTGATGAAGGCCATGTTTTCTGAAGGGTTACTAGCTTTCTGAGTTCAGCTGCAATCTTTGCCTTTTTTTCTTCTTCCTATTCTATTCTGGTATGTAAAATATGAGGCATCAGAAAGACGGGTCTGTCTTATGTTTTGTGAGGTCCAAAACATCCACATTCCTTATTACACATCATATGTTACATGCATTGTTCTGGATGAGCATTCAACAGTTGCCAGCTTACATGGGCATACAGCCTATCCCTACGACTAAATACAAAATATACCTGTTTGATTTTATTAGAGTGAGCTGCAGACTAATTGGAGTGAGTCGTTGGGCATGTCAGACTAGATGACTGTTGGTCATGGGTGCGCATCGTTGACTGCCTCTGATTATGTAAACGAAGGCTATGACTGAAAATCACTGTAAAAGTCATATAATGTGACATGACCTTAAGATTAAGTGCAAGTCTGTACATTCGGACACAATCAAACTACAGAGAGCTAATGTAGTAGCCTTCAGAGATATGGCACAATTAGACACCCTTTAATTTAGAACTTCGTTCCTAGGGCAATTAATAGCCGACACACTACAAACTTACAAGTCTGTCTTGTGTGAGAGGTTCTGTCACTCAGTGTTCAGTACTTTTAAGTAACAGGAACGTAAAGTAGAAAGGGCAATTTATTTAGGATACAGGTCTGTCATGTTTGACTGAGTCAAGTTGCAAGGAAATTAAGTTGCAAGATTTTGAGATATTTGGAGAGCACACTCCTCAGACATAAAACTCTGTTTCTGTGCAGTTATGTCAGCATCCTCGTCCAATGTGGTTAGGCTGAAGGCCTTAGAAATCTGAGCTGGCAAAAGGCAAGTCTGTAGGCCCGGGTGAACTGATTTGGACCAGGACGCAATGGGTGTAAGTGGCAGGCTTTTCAGGGCCTGTGAAAGAGGAAGCAGGGGGCCATGTGAGCTCTTTTGAAATGTCTCCGAATGCTTTCTGGCTGCAACTGATAATTGCTTGCTTGCCATTTACTCATTTTGCCCTTTGGCTTTTGCATCTATATGATATTTTGGTAGCAGTACAATCTGCCCATTGTCACTGATACCATGAACCCGTGACAGCTTGTGGGTAGAGGACTGAATGTGAAGCTGGTTGATGTGAGGGGTGGTTGGCTTATTTACTTGTCTGCTGATAAAAAAAGAAAAATTAATTTTTGTGTCATAACCCCTTTATTTTGCAAAATCTGGTGCGATATATCTGAATGATTCTGCAAAAACTGCCATCTGTGGGCATTTCATAATGCAAAATGCATACTGGCAGACAGAACTATTGATCGAGACAGTGTAGGTTGATGCGGTGGCGGTTGAGTAGAGGATATTCAGAGATGGGCAGTGGGCTTTGTCAGTGAGTGGTGACTGGTTGTTCTGCTGCAATGCAATCTAAGTGAAGTGCAGCAGAATTCTTTGCCAAGTTCATTTGACTTGAGAACTGTGCTTTGTGACCAGCACCCAGGGGCCCCTGTTGTGAGCTGCACTTCCCACCCTCTCTTTTTGTTTTTGATGAGACCAAGCCGTTACAGAGTCAGGCGTGCTGCCATGATGCTGTAAGGTTTTCCGCTGAGAGCCTCAGGGTGGGAATGGGGGTTGGGGGGTGGGCTGCGCTGCATATCAGATTGCTGGCCATCTGTGGAAAAAGTGAATAGACTGGGAAAACTACAGGGCTGCTGCAAGTGTTGGGCTCCTCTGATATACTGCAAAATTGATATAGTGTAGTGACGGGACGCTGCGACTTGAGCGCTGCTCCACCCTTGCACTCTGCAGCAGATTTGTTTTCGAAGGAAGAGGTGGAGAGTTAGACATGTTGAAGGATCTCATTACTTTCTGATAGTCAGTATTGAGATAGTGGAGAATGTTGTGTCCCAGTGGGTTGATTCTACAGGGAGGGCTGGCCATTGGTTAGAAGCATATTTGAATTGCTATTTCCTTGTTTTTCTTATGTAAAATGTACAATTTGCAATGTAAAAGTATTGATGATGCACTGACCCTTCTGTGTGGCCCACAGTCCTTATCGTCTCGTCACTCTAAACTCCCTAAGAGATTAGCTAAGGATTCTGTCTTGTCTGTTTTTCCTGCAAGGTCACACTTTAGGACACACTAGAGATATTGGCCTGACTCCAGGCCAGCCATTTCCTGTTGATACAGGCCAAAGGGCCACATGAGTGTCAGGAAATGCAAACGGATCCTGAAGACAGGAGCAGATTTTAAGGTATATTTTGGTAAGGGCTGGCTATAGTGGCTCTGTGATTTTGAGCCTGTAGAAACCCTCTATTTCCAGTCTCAAACTGTACCAAGCAGGAGCTTTCATCTTCTCCAATCTAATTGGCAACAATAGAGCCAATGCGATGTCTCTAGCTATTAAAACATATAGGCTAAGTACAGTCAGTTCTCATTATTTATGGGGTTACTTTCCTGTAAAATGCTGCGGAAATGGAAACCACCAATACTAAAGATTGATCCGGTGGGAAAAGTGGAGTTAGGTTCCGGCAGACTCTTCACCATACCCTTTTGCTACCTGTTACCATAAACCCATAATTTTGTGGACTGAAAATCAGCTAAGCTCATTGCAGTGTGTTTGTCCTTGGGAGAATTTGGCAAAACACTTTCATTAGCACTACACTTCACTGCCATTGTTGAAATTTAATACATTTATATGAAACATGCATAACAAACTGTCACTACATGGGATATTACCAGAACATGGAGGCTTGCTGACACAATCAATGTTCCGAAAATGAAGCCATTAAACTGCGCCGCTAAGGTAAACTGGTAGGTACCCGGGCTCCTGTAGGAGGGAGAGATGGAACTGTTCCAGCTTACATGGGATGAGTGAGCAGGACTCGGTGTCGAGGAGGTCAGAAGGCATGCTGATTCGTGAGTGATCATGGCAGGGCCAATCCAAGGACAATCCAATCTGTAGTAGCTACGGAAGATGTGTACAAAGGGCAGGTAATAAATTGGACCGAGCTAAGGAACCACACTTACTGGGGATATCTTGTATGTGAGGAACATTTGCAAGCCTCATGAATATGATTCATCAGCTTACCCATGCATCTCTGCAGCCCCAGACATCCAAAGGCATCGGAGCCTTTTTATTACTTGTGTCGCTACTGTTTGATAAGCCTCTCAGAATTTTTTTTTCTACTGCCCATGGCCACGAATTAGCATGAGTAAGCCATTGGTGTTGCAGAATGGGCTACACTTTTATTAGACGCAGATAAGTAAATCCATGGTAAAGGAATCCGCAGACAGAGAGTGTAAATTGTTTATTTTTTGTTTTATGCAGCAAATCCTCTATGGTCCAATAATGGCCACATACAGTAATTGTGCATATATACTGTAAGTTTGGAAAGTGTTTGCAGAGATAAGTCTCCTGTTGCTGGTCTTATGCTCATTCAGCAGGAGGGTCAGTGAGAGCTGCCCAGCCTTTGCTCCTTCTTGACCAATGGAATTAAAACAGCAGATGAGTGATTTAGAGTTCCTGCCAGGGCACAGCAGTTCTGTCAGTGTCCAGCTCTCCCCTTCATTTGTGCAGATGAGGCCATGGGGTGGTTGGTTTGCAGATGCTGTGGCTGTGAGTGGCCAGTTATCTGCCTAGGTTCCTGCTCAGGGTGTGACAAGACAGCTGCTCTCTAATTTTAAATGCCAGCTGTTATATTACATAGTTGTCAGGCTGCCAGCATCCTTGAGGAGTCCAGAGTGGTGTTGCTCCTGAGCTGATTGGCTTTATTTTTATGTTTTTCGTTGGTGAACCAAAAATGGGGCTTCAGTCTGGGTAGGATTGATGATGAAGAAGAGGTTGGATGAAAAATGGGGTTTGGCTGAGTTTTCCCAGCTCTTGAGCTGGCCTCTCTGTCTTTGTGTGAAAGATAAAGGCTCCATTCTGCCCGTCCCAAGTGCAGAGCTAGGGAACAGAGCGGGCCTTTGTGTATGGGTCACCCAAGCACCCCCACCCTCCCTTTCCCTCTCACTTGCCTTGCTTGCAACAGCTTCACAATAAAACCCACTTTAGCTTTCTACTTAATAAACTTAACTCTTTTCATTCCGATTGTCTCTCAAGTCGAATACATTTCACTTTGCCCATTCAGGATAAGAGCAATGCTGGCCTGTCCAACTAACACCAAAATTATATGAGGCCTTGAGGCAATGCAGGTGTGCAGATGTGGCAAAAGTGTGTTTTTTGTACTCGGATGTGAACTAATATGAGAAATGGGGGAACCAAACCAATTTATTTTTTTGTCCAGGGACAATGATGAGCATAGACTGTGTGTCGTGAAAGTGGTGCATTCAGTTCATCCAGGAGAGTGTCGTGGTGATCTTCATACTTTTAATTGTATTACAGAGGTAGGTAAAGATAATCGAACAATTTGTTTCCTATTGATTTTGTTTTCTGCTCTTAATGTTTTTTAGATTGCAGCATGGCTGGTGAGACCCCCTGAATCTGCCTTTCCTGCGCCATGGCCTCAGACCCCATGGTCCCATATGATGGGGGCCAGGGCATGGCTGAAGTGAACACCTGCAACCTAGAGATCCAGCGGGACTATAAAGTTGTTCCTGCTCTTATATATTCCATATGCTGCCTGTTTGGGATAGTCTACTGCTTTTTTGGTAAGTGTGAGGATGGAAAGTTGGGTACTACAGGCCGAGTGGGTTCTTCCTCTCTATCTCTGTCTCTTAATACTGCATGTAGTACTTCAGTTGTTCCAGTTCAGGCTGGTCATTACATCATTTTTAAGCAATGATGTGTGCTGCCACCTTGTGGTTTTTCTTGAATCACTGCAGGACTTTATGAGCGTTCTATCTCTCTGTTTTTCCTCATCCAGGTTACCGCTGTTTCAAGGCTGTCATGTTCCTCTCTGGCCTGATGTTTGGCTCAGTTATCATCTATCTGCTGTGCCACAAGGAGCGGGTCCTGGACACACAGCTGAGTGTGGAAGTTAGCGCAAGTATAGCCCTAGGCATCGGCTTGCTGTGTGGCCTGGTCACTATGCTCGTGCGAAGTGTGGGCCTCTTCATGACTGGCCTGCTCCTGGGACTGCTGTTGTGCATGGCTGCACTCGTGATCATGGAACAGTTCTACACTCCAGGCACCGTCTGGGTGCCCATGGGCATGCTGATTGGAGGGGGTATGTTATTTGCTGTACTTACCCTGCAGTGGCAGAAGATTTTCACCATTCTTTCCACTGCCATTTTTGGTGCCGCCACCATCACAGTCTGTGTGGACTACTTTATTGAAATGCAGCTCCTTGTTGATTTCCTCTATGACCGAATCCGACTGTCACCCTCAGACCCACTCTGCTGGTACAGCTGGGTCATCATTTCTTTGTGGCCAGTGCTGGCCTTCTTAGGAGTCATTGTGCAATGGAAGCTGACTGCAGAAGGATTCTCTCATGCAGAAGGTATGGTTGTCCACTCTACTCTTGTATATGTGTCTAAGTCTTTGTAATCTGCCTGTCTAATGTGCCTGTCTTGTACTCCTGCCTGTAACCAACTCCTCCCTATGTCTGTTCTTTGTTCTATGCAACTGGTATGTCTTTTCACCTTCATCAAACCTCTCATTCTGTCTTATGACAGTTATTCTCAGCCGACGTCAGAAGAGGATCCAGCTGATGAGAATCCGTCAGAAAGATGCTAAGAAACAGCAGCAGATGGTAGCTCAAGAAGGCTCCTACCGTCGCAAGCCATACCCAGTGAAGCGTTATGCTGGGGATGTGCTGGCACCAGTAAGTGAGCTAAACCTTTATGTGTACATTTTTTTGCTTAGCATGCACTTTTATCCAAAGTGACTTAGAAAAGAGCCCAACATAAACAAGTGAACATCAATGTGTGGCACTATTTGAGAAGAGCTACAGAACAAGTACAAAATTGATTATCACAAGTAAAGAGCTGAGAGAACAACATACAAGCTACTAACAATTCTGAGATTACAAAAATCTAACAGCTAATGTTATGTGGACAGAAATTCAACACACGAGGAACTTCAAATGCTTCTTAAACACAGTGAGGGAGTCAGAATTTTGAATGCATGTAGGAAACTCGTTCTACTACCAAGAAGCTAAACTTAAAAAGAGTCTGGATTGATAATTGATTACACCAGCTGTCATTCATTAGCAGACCTGAGGGGTTGAGAAGGTACGTAGATACCTCGCAATTGTTTCCATGTATATACTGTAAGTGCTTACCCATTGATTACTGTGCAGAGAAGTTTTAAGAATTTAATAAACTTAATATGTGCAGCTACAGGGAACCAATGCAGTGATCTGAAAAGTGGAGTAATATGTGCTTTCCTTGGCTGTTTGAACACCACACATGCCTCTGCATTCTGAATCATCTGCTGTAGCTTGGTGACATATGCCGGTATTCCTGCAAGAGGAGAGCTGCAGTAGTCCAGGTGTGACAAGACCAAAGCCTTTACCAGGAGTTGTGCTGCATATTCTGTCAGTCTGATCACACAGATGTTGGATGTTGCTGATCACTGGTCACCACCCTAAGGTTTTGTACTTACTGTTACATTTACTTATTTGTCCAGCTCCTTTACCCAAGATAACTACTACTGCACACTGCCTGCCTAAATTAGTAGTACCCATCGAGGTGTCTCAGGCCTAGTATAGCTAATTGGCTTGTATGTAATGAAATAGACCAACCTGTGTATGCCACCTTACTTTAAATTGTGATTGGCCGTCCAGTGACATTTACCTCATTGAAAAATGCTCAACTCCTATTTCCAGGAGTTTTTGCCTCACCCACCATGCAAAAGTTGGTTTTGAAAACAAAACAAAAGTTTTGAGCATCCACCTCAGTGTTTAGTTGTGAGAGGTCACATTACCAGTGAAATGTAGACCATCTCCTCAGAGACATCAAGTTACTGAGATAAGTAAAACTGATGCCACATTACATGGCTTATAGTCGGAGATGTCAAAATTGACAACTTAGTTGCTGATCTAGTTACTCAAGGATGTCTGATTACACAACTAGAGATTACATGTGACTCCATGTCGTCTTTCCAGCATTACAAAATTCCAAAGAATCTTGTTTGCACCTCTTTCTGACAGCCAAAAGTTTGTTGATTGACAGTGCCTATATCAGTGCAAAGGCTTTACAGGTAGAGTGAGTTCAGCCACAGCACTTATTTTTCTTTTCTAATTCTATTGTGGCACATAAAACATGAGACATCAGAGAGACAAGCCTGTTGTCTGTCTGTGAGGTCCAAAACACTCTTGCTTATTATATTCCTAGTTTTCCACATTAATTGCAATTTTCTTCTGGCTGAGTATTCATTGGTGATCAGCTCTACATGCACAAAGAGCCCTCCCTAATGACTTGACATAAAATCAAACCTTTTTAATTTTGTCGGAGCGAGTCACAGTCTGTTTAGAATGAGTTGCGGGTATGTCAGACTTACAAGACTTGGCGGTCACAGGAGCTACTGCCACCAACTTGCTAAAACTAGTAGTTTTAGCAAACTACAAACCACTAGTGCAGTAAGTAAAGTCTGCAACTGAAAATCACTGGAAAAGTCATGTAATGTAACATACTAATCATCAAAACCTGACGGACTGAACTGTCTCCTTTTTGTGGCGCAGTGGTTAAGGCTTTGGACTTCAAACCCTGAACTTTTGGGTTCTAATCCTGCTGCTGGTACTGTGTGAACCTGAGCAAGTCACTTCACCTGCCTGTGCTCTAACTCGGGGGTTCTTGACGTCGGTCCTGGGGACCTAATGTGGCTGCAGGTTTTTGTTCCAATCAGCTTCTGTGTTTAATTGGACTCCTGGGCTAATTAAGTGCACTGTTATTACCCAGATTCTTTGTTTTTTGGG